>NC_132808.1:3758636-4069545 GCF_048594095.1 Paramormyrops kingsleyae | reverse complement strand
GGCAGGCACATAAAGGCCACCTTCAAGCCTCGACTGCAATAGCAAGACTGGGGTCTCGCACCTCCCTCAGGGTCACATAAACTAATCATGTCATGCTCCGTGTTCCTCAACACAAATGCGCATTTCCTTTAAGAACATCATATTGGTATTTGACTATATCTTAGTATTGATTTCTCTTAAAGATCTGCAGTTATTTCTTTTGACAGCCATTTTTCGTTTGATAAGGTGTTGTTACAGTTGAAGCCTTTTCCGCCTTTAGAGTAAGCTCTATGAAAATGAGTCTGGCACACGTTTGTCCTGCCGTTCAGCGCAATTCTTCTGCCAGCTAGAGCAGTCGGCAGAGGGCCTGACTGTGAGGCGTCACCCAGGTCACTTTCCCAGAGCCGCACAGCGGAGGATGGTACCAAACGCCTGATCGGGTCACGCATCCCAGCAGATGTCTGAGAAGCTGCTGTGCAACGTCTTCTTGTTTATGACAAACTGCTCCGCATTTGCAGGGACAGGGCCATAAGCCAAAAATCCATTTATACCAGGGCATTTCTTTACTTTATGAACCTGTTTTGCATGTGCGCAGTGTGTGTGTCTTTCTGGTTGGGTGTGCTGGACCTGTGGACTAGAGGATGGTTGAGGTTTGGGGCATGTTCACACATCTGTTATGTGTCTACGTTTTGTGTGATTGTATTGTGGCTTTATTATACACTTAATCAATTACCTTTGTACCGTGTATCAGTCGGTTATTTAAAGTTTCTATTTGTATAATTGCCACCAGGGGGCACTCATCCTGGCAAAAATCCTTGTTTCTTTCTTATTTATTTCCAGAAATCGGTAAAATTCAAAAGGTCTGTTGTCTTATATGGTGCTTGGCAATGCAAAAGGGTAAAAATAAGTACAATTAACAACCAAACAAATAAATAAATGCTGCATGAAATAAAATTTAAATATAGCTTAAATAAACACAAAATTTAAATATAGCTTAAATATAGCAACTGAACTAAATCAGACTCAACTACTTTTCATTATTATATTATCTGTTTTGTGTAAGCTTTTGTCACACTAAAATTACAGAATTAAATGGAGTTATTTTCTTGCTAACAGAAGCTACAGAGTTAAATGCTACACTTTTCATTTCAGTGGTGGACGATTACAGTACAAGCGATTTTTAATTGGTAATTAGGACTTGGTGTTTGGGTAAACAAATGCACAGTGGTTGGGGGGAGGGGGTGAGAGGGGGACATGCTGGTCCATGGGCTGGGGAGGTCATTGCTCTGCAAGGCAGTGACAGTGTGACAAACAGGGCAGGCTAAACACTTCCAGAAACCCGCCTCTCCCACCTGGCTCTGCCCACAGAGGGACGCCATTTAAACACGGATGCTACCCTTCTTCAAACAGAGGTCAAAGTGTTTATGGAAGTGATATACGCCTATGTTTCATTATACTGTTACGCTGTTAAATTACCTGCACAGTCCGCAGTTTATGGTTTATAGAGGCGCTTACAAAATTATATACTGCTAAACTGCACCTGATTAAAGTAAATGCATGTATAAATTGAAGACTGGTAGATGCTGAGTTAAAAACTAAATAAATATTCAAATTTATGTATGTTTGGCTCCTGCCCAGGAAATCCCTAGGAGTCAGTGCAGGCCCCCAGGCAAACTGGAAAACATTACGAAAATTAATATCATTTGAAAGGAAATGCTAAAATGGCATCTTTAAACTGACAAGGATGATTTTCTGTGAAATATTAAACAAAGGACAGCGCATCACTGGCATAAATAACCATTTTGCAAAGCATTATGTGCTGGATTTGGGACTATTACTATACGAAATTAGAAATTTTATATACTCATTAATTTTAAATCTGGTGACTGTTTACCTGCCATTCCAATCAGAACAGATATTTACTGTCAATCACAGCACTCTATTACAATACCAAATCACAAATAACCTTCAGTTTCTGAAATCGTCTGTGTAAACTTAGAATTTTCCTTTCTGGAAAGATGGAATCTCAGTGTCAAAGAGGATCAAAAGAGGAGCACATAAGAGCGGACAGTACCAGAGATGAGGGGGATAGGGAGACTAATCCTCGTGATAAAAAAGGGGGAAAAAATCTCCATGAATAGGGAGCTTAGATTACGCTATACAGACTGACTCCTCGTGCTCTATTCCCCTTTTCAATTCACCCTCTCTTTTTCGTACGAAGGCCTCTCGTTTCGCCGTGCATCTTAGGAGCTGATTTGATTTTTCACACTTTCGAGCAATGTTGGGAATCCACAAGCCTGTCCCTCGCTCCCCCTCTTTCTCTCTCCTGCGCTCTCCCTCTCCCTTTCTCCCGCTCTCTCTCCATCTCTCTAGCTGAGCACACAATGTGCCACATCCGATTACTCCTGGCAGATTGTCGGAGCCAATGGTGCAAATTAGAAACCGGCACCTGCAAGAGAGGCTGGAGCATGCCAGCATGGCTGGAAGGAGAAAAACGCAGGAGAAGGAGGAAAAAAAACACACACACACACATCAGATGTCCGTGATGAGTTACTATTTGCGTCTTTGTCGGGATAAATACTTCAGGGGACAACACACATTATCACAACGGCACTGGCTCGTTTGAACTGCTCGCACGATTTTCACAGAGAGCAAGTGAGAGTCCTGTGCTAATTCTTTGCGTCTGACACCTGGGGATTATGCCTGTTATTTTCTTTTTAAGCATCTAAAAATGAACCAACCAATATGTAACAAATCAATAGGAACAGAGAAAAACAAGCCATGGCCCAGTAACAGGAGGCTGGACTTGCTGTATAGAAAAACACTTTGGCTGCACAAAGCGGCAGAAACGCATTAAAGCCAAATTGTAGGTCAAGGAAAGGTAATGGCTTGATTACTGTACACCTGGGCCTGACCCCCGCGCTCCCATTAATCCCGATCTGTCACCCAGTGCTATCAGCTTACTGGCAGCTGGGAGGCAGGGGACAAAGCAGGCAAGAGCGGAACGAGCAGGGCGGCGGCTTCGTGCATATCATGGATGGCGTTTCCTGCTCATCTGAGTGTCAGCTCACAGCCGACAAAAGGCCTCTTGGTGCGCTATTATGTGTGATGAATGAGTGAGACAGGGGTGTGTTTAAATGTCCAACCATTGTTCTGCCTCTGCTCACATCCGTACAGTAATCACTTCCAGGACACCTCCCCCTTCTTAGATAAATACAAAACAGTTCTTATTTAACACAACTTAAGTTTCACTATACATTTTTTTTTTTTTTTTAAAGTAATCTAAAACTTCCTCCATCTTCAGTTACATGTGTTTACTTCTGGGAACACTAAACACTTTTCAGAATTAACTGGTGCAACAGCAGCTACTTTGCGATATGTAAATACAACTTCTGAAGTGTCTGCGATGTCTGTTTTGCCTGTGTCATTGCACAGGAGGTGACTGCACCATCGGCTGTTGGTGGGTCTGTATCAAGAGGTTGACCCAATGGGCACAGATGAATATCGTCACCCTTGAGAAAACCCCTGCCTGTGTCCGCAGGGTCACACCAGGCTGGTCTTTCTTCACCTGCTGCCTCTTCCACTACTGTTAGCAAAGCTTTCTGGTGGCACTGTCAGTGCTGGTCAGGCTCGTTGACGCACCTGACGGTAGAAGCACCGTACATTGGTGCAGAGGTGAATGAGGAGCTGGTAGTGCTTCAGTTCATCCCCCCCCCCCCTTCTCTCCTTTCCTCCATAAGCAGCAATCTCAGCATCAGCCCGTGGGCTCGTCGTCACACGTCCCTGCAGCAAACCCTTTAAGAGCGTCTAAAGCAAACTCAGGACCATTCTGTGAAATGACGGTGTCTTGTAAAAGCCTGCTTCATGAGCGCAGTCCCATTCTCAGAGGTGGTGGACTTATGGTGGCCTGCTGTTGAGAGAAGTGGCATGGTGGGGGGGGGGGGGGCTTCATAGAGTCGATATTCTGCAGGTATTCACAAGTCCTCTGATGTGTTTAGCCAATCCAGACTCCCATACTGTTTGCTGGGCGCATTCTCTGTATTTTGTGATGTCCTGGTGTCCCCGATCAACCTGCTGTAAGACCCCCTTTGGAAGAGTTTACAAAGGTATGTCAAACTTATGACCACTCACCAGCAGACAGTACACAAGGTAAAGATTCTCATTTTCACCTGTGGTCCAGTTTTACATATGTTAGGCCAGCTATGAAGGCAGTAGTCCATTACTTGATGACATGTCTTGTTGAGAAACTTTGCATCAACAACAAGCTGTGCACATGTCTCTGAAGCAGAAATGGCAGCATGTACTGCATCTCCCACATCCCTCTCAATTTGAACTTGGTCCAGATCTCGCACAGGAGTCTGTGAGAGAGCATCCAGTGTAATGAGTGATTTCCCTAAAACATGCTCAATGTTGCACATGAATTTGAGCAGACATGGATGGAATCTCATTACTCACGGTTCATCAAGACCTCTGGAGTCCAGCAGTGGAAGTAGCGGTTTGTGGTCAGTCCTGATTTTGAACTGTGGTCCCAGTAGGTAAGAAGCGAGAAACTTGTGTGCCCAGCTGAAGCCAGTGCCTCTTTCTCTGTTTCTGTCAAGCTCCTAGAGATGTAAATGATAGGTCTCCAGGTTCTGTCTGCTTGTGCCTGCATTAAAACAGCCCTGAGGCCAAACAAGGGTGCTTCCACAGCTCCCCGTGTTATAGCTGTGGGGGAGAACTGAGCCAGGACTTTGGGAGAATTCAGTTCCTCCTCGAGCTGCTGGAAGGCTTATACTCGTTGTGCTCCCAAACAACACTTATTCTTTTCATGGAGAAGCTCCTTCAAAAGCATAGTGAGTGAGGCCAGATGGGAAATGAATTTTGCTAAATAGTTGGCCTTGCCAAAAACTCTACACACATCTGCAGAAATTTTTGGTTCTGGCATTTGTTTATGGTCTCAACCTTGCCAGTGTTTCAATCAATACCTGTTGCTGTTATCTCATGTCCCACAAACAAACATGCTGCCTCCTGAAAATCTATCCCTTCTTGTCATAACTTCTGCAGGACCAGGTGCAAGCAGCCAAAAACCAAGACATACCTCCTTCAAAGCTCTCCAGCATCGGTCAGATTTACCAGTGGAAATCCTCAGGCACCAAACAAGATCTTATTGAAATAGTCTCTCCCATATTTGGCACTGAATGTTGTGAGTAAAGTGACTCCAGGGTGACAAGAATTTTTCAGAATCCAGATCTGGTTCTTGGTTTGGAGAACACCTTTGTTAAAGAGGGCGATGCAGAGGTCAAATTATGGCAACTGATGATTCAGCATCATTCACCTCTTCATTTATACAGGGTTCTTTAAATAATCAAAACCTACTGAGCAGTTTTCTCTATGTAGCGATTAAGGCAGCCTTGAATTCTTTCATATGTATGGATGACATACAATGCTTCTACTGCAAGGAAGCTGAATAGAGGGACTGCTAACAGAACACAACAATTTGACGTTTCACTTTTAATTTGCTCCTAATAAAACCTCCAACATATTATTCTCTGGACCAGGCAGGAATCTCATTGGCTTCTTGAGTTTACTATCGTGATCAGGATTGATAGTTCATATTGCTGTAACAGTGACACCACTGTCAAGTTTAAATTCAGTGTTGGCCCCATTGAAGCACATTGTCTCAATCCATTCAATCAAAGAATTCATTTTCATTTCACCCCGCAAGAACATATCATCATCAGATTGACTCAAGCGTTGTGTCATTGTGTGAAGTACTTCCGTGATGTAGCAAAATGGCCCTTTTTATGGCATTTTCAGCTTTCCGCCTTCATAGCCAGGCAGTCCTTGACCTGGGGCCATTTTCTTCCACCACATCTAACACGCCCTTTAACCTCTTTCACTATAGGAGTTTTATCTGTTTTGTCACCTTTTATGTTTTTTTTTTCTCCTTTGACCTAATGCTATCAATATTCAGGAGCTTTCTCTGTTCCCTCACGCAGTTATGACTGCTGCGTTTTGACAGTTTCATTTTGCCCTGTATACTGTAAAGGTTTGGCGAAGATGAGGTCTGGATCTAACTGAAACTGTCATGAAGGTTTCGTGTCCGAAATACCCACCTCTATTCCATCCCTAATAAGCTCATCACAAAGCGTGCCAAACCGTTCAGCTAGGGTGTGAACAGTGGTGATAAAGAATTCAACCTTCCTCCCGGTTCTTGATTCTCATAAGGAATTTGACCCTCCTTGATATAACATTGTGTTCCAAAGCTTGTTTCACCCTGTCATACTTTCCTTTATTCTCTTCTGATAAGGAAGACGCTCCATCTATCATCTCTCTCATCATCAAGCTTGTATAATAATGTGCTGGCTTGGTATGTTTCTGAATATTCATGAAGATCAGATGCTATTCTGAAATGTTCAAAAACACCTTATCCACTTTGAGTAATTGCTGGTGCGTGAGAAATCTACATTTAACGTGAAATTTAATGCAGTCATTTAAAGACACAAATATGTGTATAAACACAGTGTAAATCTCTGATGATTGTTTACGTGTTCTCTCAGGTCACATCCATACAGTAGTCACATCCATACAGTAATCACATCCGTGATACTAAGCATCTGGCTGTTGCACCACACAAGTAATCAGGCCATCCAAAGAGGACATCGAGAGCCATAAACAGGGAGGCAGCAGTCAAACAGCAGTCGAGGTTGGTTCTGTGTCTATCCAGTGAGGGCTTGAAGCCATGTGTTCAGTTCTGTTAGCCTCATTTTAGCCGTCTATACGGCAAACCAATAGCGCCGCAATGCCTCATTTGCTTAAGCAGCCCTCCGCCTGTTGTGGTCACCCGGCACTGCTCAAGCGAGCGAGAAAGTAACATGTCATGGGAGCGGGTGTTTCTGCCCGTCTTCATGTCCACCTGACACGCCTGAGAAAGACAGACAGACTTGTTTGCTTGCACGCTTCACCGGGCTGCCAGGGTGGCTCGACTGACAGGCCGAGCGCGCTCGGCTAATCCTGAGAGCCGAGTCTGTAAACCAGCGTTTCGCAGATGTCAAACTGGGACCACTTCCAGCGTTCCATGAAACGCAAGCTCGGAGACGAGCCACAGCCACAGTGACACCTGCACACGCTCCCAGAATGCAATGGTGTCTATGGGCGAAGCCAACCAAGCACACCCCAGCCTGAGCATTGCTCTTCATTATAGCTGATCTAACAATACTCACTTCCCAAAGTTTGTAGGTGGTAGAGAGCTGTGCGCTGTCTCGATTCGGCACAGCAGGGCTTCCAGGCCTAGTGCGTATTCATGAGGACTTACACAAAACTGATGGACCAGGCCAATGTCCTGATTCATCGTGCTCATTTAACCTCCTAGGTAATGTGAGAAGTGGACATCCATCGTTAACTTGCGGGGTTTTTTTCCCGATAATCAATTTCCCCCCACATTTAAAGCCCAAATGTAAGCACAGCTCCATTTCATCATTGCCGTGTAGGTGAGTGCGTTATCATTACCCATCCATCTTCCATAATTGCTTATCCTGCACAAGAATATGGTGAGTCTGGAGTCTGTCCAGGACAGCAGAGGGAGCAATGCAGGGGACACACTAGATGGCATGCCAGTTCACACCAGGACACACACACATATACAAACACACACACACACACACATACACACACAGGCGCACTTGCATTTTAGAGACCCCACACAAACATGGGAAACAAGCAACATGCAATGACTGCAGAAGCTTAGTGCTTCCTGCATAGGCAACTATTCTGCACATGTAATTTTATTGGCAGGACATTTTCACAGCAATTAGAAACTCCAGTACCTCCCTAACTTTTCAGAAGCCTGTACACTTTTTATACCAGGGAATTAATGAGTTCATATTAATCTAGCTTTGCTACTATCATTAAGACAACATTGTACAGAGATCCCTAAAATGCTAGATGTTCTCTTGCAGCATGTAGTTTTCAGATGCTGGTTTCATGTCTATGCTGGTCAAGGGCCTCTAGCCTGTTCCTGCCATGGGGTGAGAGGGTGAATGACCAGGTGACCAGCTTTGCTTCATTCCAGCTGCCAGGAGTATATCTGAACAAATAAAATGGTGTGTCGAAGGTTAAAAGCTGGGGACACTGCTGTGCGTTCTCCTGATGTTTGTCATGTTTCTCAGTAGCTGTTATTCAGAGACTCACACTTACGATGTCGTGTCGTGCCCTCTGTGCAGCAAACCGGCTTAGGCCGAGTATCAGTGGCCAGCCCCTTAAGAGATCTGAACCTGCTGAACATGTTTGAGGTGATTCTGTGACTGGTCTTCCAGATTCAGCCCAATGATGGGTCCTTTTCAGTCAGTTACATTAAACGTGCAGTAATTCCCAGGGAAATATAAGCCTGGAGCAATGTATTAATGAACCTTTAACGAATTACTTTAAATTAAGAGCAACAAGCACAAGGATTAGCAGAAAACATGCAACATCCATACTCACAGAGCAGAAGTCAGGATCCAGACTCCAATCCCTGAAGTGCTGGAGGTATTTATTACTATAATTTAGGGAATGGCATTTACTCTATCCTTTTTTCAACAATAGCTAAACATCCCTTGTCCATACAAATAAAAAGATTGTGTCAGGATACTTATGGATGTTCTAACATGTCTTGAAAGCAGAGTAAGCTATTAATATTGGAAATATGGTTTGTTAATAAATAATGCAGCTTTGCAACAGCTTGAATTTTTCGTTTTCAAAAGAGCTTTTTTCCCCATCATTGCAAACAGAACTGAATCAAATGCTAACACTGCTAAGCAACCAAACCAAGTGCTTAGAGAGTGACACGGCAAGAGCACACGCGGCTTACAGCCAGTGTAAGCTCTGCTACCAGCAAGCGCAACAAAACCAACTGCTAACAAAGACAATATCGTCTGACCGTATGCTTCCTTTTGCTAGCACTGCCCAAACAAATGCTAATACAGTTACCATTGCTAACACCGCTAATTTGTCCAGACCAAATCCTACCAGCTGATAGGCCCCGGCTAAACTGCTCCATGGCACTTGTTCGTTCCTGGCCGTACTTCTGCATACTCCAGAAGCTCAGTGCTTCCTGCACAGGCGGCTCTTCTCCCCAGAGCCCTCCGCATTTAATATTTCATTGGCAAGACATTTTCATGGCAATTAGAAACGCAAACACCAACTTGACTAAAAGAGAGGCTTAAAAATGCTAGATGTTCTCTTGCAGGATGTTGTATACAGATCCCAGACTCATGGCTATGCTGGTCAAGGATCCCTAGCCTGTTCCTGCCATGGGGTGAGAGGGTGAATGACTAAATGGCCACCAGTGGTTCTTAGTGGCTGTTACTCAGAGATTCACACTTACCACGTCGCGTTACGCCCTCTGTGTAGCAAAACAGTTTAGGCTGAGTATCAACGTCAAGCCCCTTCAGAGATCTGAACCTGCTGAACATGTCTGAGCTGATTCCGTGACTGATCTTCCGGATTCAGCCCCATGGTAGGTCCCTTCCTGTCAGTTATGTTGTGTGCACTAACTCCCAGGGAAATGTAAGCCTGGAGCAATGTATTAATGAACCCTTAACGAATGACTTTAAATTAAGAGCAACAAGGGCACTGATTAGGGCAGCAGCTTCTTAATGTTAATGTGTTCACTAGATCTAGCAGCATCATGGTGCTTTTTTCAGAGTGTGCACCAGGGGTTTTCAAAAACCTTAGAAACAACATTACTAGAATGTTTGTGGGCACGGCAAAGAATCTGGGGCACACCATGGTATTTAGGCTCATAACAAAACAAACAAACGCCACACGCAGCAGCAAAAGCCACAAATATGCACGTCAGATGAGTCGCGCCGTCCGGAATTACGGAAGCTGTCAGTCCGGTGTCACAAAGCGTCGGAAGCGCAGCCTGAATGCTTATGAGGAGCTGTGAAATTCCTCTTTTCACATGTGAGTATGTGGCCCCTCTCGGCTGACAGCATGCCCACTGGGAAGCATTCACGCTGCCCGCTTCGCCGCCGTCTGCTTGCCCCGCCTCCCCAACCCCGCGCCCAACTGCCGGCACGCTAACAGGCTCCTACGGTGTCCTGGGGGCCTGTGGTGAGGAAACTCAGGAGAATCATGGCACAAGAGCCACAGACATTAAGAGATGCATGCATGTCAGTGTATGCAGTGTGTGTGTGTGTGTGTGTGTGTGTGTGTGTGTGGATTATGTTTAAATTACATTGTGGGGACTAAATGTTCCCCACAATGTAAATAAAAAATCTGTTTTTCAGGTCCCCACCAAGATCTGTGAATGCAATCAAAAAACTAAAACACAAAAAATGTTGTGTATTTTGCTTGGTTACTTACGGTTAAGGTTACTTACGGCTCCTCCTAAAGGGTGTGAGTATAATGGACATACTACCACCCCCCACTCCCCCCGAAAACCTCAGCTTGCATTCTACTGACAGGTAAGAAGTGTAGCAGCCCATGTGTGAGGCAGGCCCTCGTGCATGCACGCCCACACGTGCATGTCTGTGCAAGCGAAAGCATGGATACTGCATGTAAAACACAGAAGAAAGAAAGTGCAGAGCCAGCAGCGGCTGCACGGGAGCTGGGGGCCCGCCGGTGTCCGAACAAAGTGCCCACCACTGCGGGCTGTCATATCAGGGCAGGCTATGGGAGTAGTGATGTTCTACATGGGACAGCTTGCAGCCACAGGTGACCCATGCACCCTCCCCGCACACGAGTGCACTCATTAGTGTAGGATAGCCACACCAAGTGTGTTGCAACCTCCAGCTGAAAAACGTACAAACACGCCGCCTCATTGGCTGAACAGGAAGACCTTTCCGGCAAATCCTCAGCACATGGTGCTGGGTGAAAGCCTTCCCAGTTGATGTTGGAGCACCGGGCTTGGTGATGGTGGTTAGACTCTGCTGGACAAATACTGAATGATGCTTTGTGATACTGTGGAAAACTGAGGGTACGTGCATTTCAGCTCACTACACAGACCACACCTGGGCATTGGGATGAGATTGTAAAGATGCTGGGTCTCCTGATCCACCGAATCAGCTCTGTGCGTCCTGTTAATGTGTCTGATTAAAACCTCAGCAAGGCATTCATAATCACTCCTAATCATGAGCCTCTCAGATGGAGATCTATGTCTAATTCAGCCTTCCTGAAAAATCAAAACTGATCAGAACCTTTGGGGGCCAGTGAGTCAGTTTAGTAAGGGGAAAAGTCACATTGCTAGTTTGGGATTTTTCACAGCGAGGGTTCGACGGAGCAACTTACACGAGCTCCTGTCATGTACAATATGACTTCCCTTTGATCACAGTTTAAGAATAAACAACCAATCATGGTTATATTTTGCATACAAAGGAAAAACAATGCAAAGCAGTGTAAAGACGTAGCAGGGAACAAAATTAGGCGTGTAAATAATGCATGACAGAGGAGAAGCTGGATCCTTGTAGAACACAGAGGGCCTGTCGATATGCTTTATAAGGCAATTGATGCCTCGGTGTTGGGGAGTGTATGGTGTTATTCACACCATGTCCATGTCGATGATCAGAGAGGGGAGTTCACCCTACGCAAAGGCCATCATGTCAGGGGTTTACAGGTCTGGCTCACAGAACATTCCTGACCTACAGTATGTACCAATGATGGCTTCTGTTTGCTTTTTTCTGTTAAATGGCTAGATGAGGCAAAAAAAAAATTCAAAAAGGTTACCCTTGTCGCAGCACAATGCTGAAAAGTCAGCGAGTATATCGTGGAACAGAAGAGCTAGGCAAGGCAGTTAAAATCTCCGACCAGCAAGGTACCGCCCCCAAGCACTGCTCCCTGGGTGCTGAATTAGCTGCCCCCTGCTATGTCACGACTTCACATATGGGTTAAATGCAGAGGACACATTTTGTTGTTGTGCACCGCGTGCTGTGGTGTGTCAACAATGACCACTGATCACCAAATTCTACCACTGGGGGAACCTCGCTGCCCTCCTATTGAAGGGAAATGTGATGGGCGCATGGCCCGTCCAATGAGAATACATGAGCTTGCTGCTGAGCACATAAAGGTGACTAGAATGTCAGGTTCCTCAGGGCTATTAAGACCTGAGTTGGAGCTCAGAGGACAAAGAAGAGTGGTGAATGGGGAGGAGGGGCCACCAAAACCTGGGATCAGAGGCACAAAGCTGGGGGGGGAAGTGTGCTGGGACAAAGGGCTTCAGCACTTTTTATGTTTTTACAGCACCTTTCCTTCAAATGTAAAACTTTGTGAGGCTTTGTGATGCAGACCTAATCCATTTGAGGTACAACGGCATTTTCACTATTTACTTTAGAGACAGGGGAAGGGAGACAGTGAGAGAGAGAGAGAGAGAGAGAGAGAATCACAGCCCCTCAGTCCCTACAATCTGCATCTGTGTATTTCAAACGCGATTGCCATTAGCTGTAGCGGGCAAATAAATCGACTAAATCTCTTTCTTCAGTGGTGAAGCCAACATTGCCAGCGACGGGAAATTCTGGTTCATTGCCATTGGAAAAGCAGGAGGAAGAAGGAAAAAAAAAAGCTGAAGGCAAAAGTCAAGGTTGTGGAGGTTGGTGATGAGGTGGATTTAATCAGTCAAGCTTGATGGAGGACTGCTGAGCATCTGAAAGCACGTCACAGAGACGGAGCTGTGCTGCTCTGCCCTTCATGGGGAACACAATTCGAGCGCTTCATCTGGCCTTTTCCTCGCGAGAGGACAGAAACGTGAAAAGACATAAAATAAACAAGCAAAAAAGGCGTATAACCCCTCGACATTTCATTCACGTTTTCCTCATTTATGACTGCCGCAGAGAATTCCGACTCCGGAGTGATTAATGACAGGGAAACACACTTAGGGTCTAATTTCATACAGCCTGTCCTCATTGGCCGAGCAGAAATGCGGTGGCGATGCGCACGTGAGGCGCATAGCAAGAGGGAGCTCGCATGCTGTGCCGCAGCCGGGGAGCCCTCAGCCCTTGCGCATTCCTGCACATGCGGGACGTGAGTGGCCAGTGAGAGGTATGCATAGCGGACATACGGGGACTCATGGGACATGTGGACAGCCCCGGGGGAGGGTGAAAGTGTCCTCCTGCCCAAATGCGGCAGAAGATGGGAGGAGCCCAGTGACTGATGGTGTCTTCTCGCTTTCATTGGAATTTGCATTGAGTTGTCTTTCAAACAGTGTGTGTAGCTGCATGGACTTGCTGATTCCAAATGAGGGCACCGTAGCTTCTGTCCGTCCACCAGCACTTAACTCCTGCTCTCTCGCTGCAGCCGTTTAGGGGTAAAGGGAAAGAGAGACCTACAGAAGGCGGAGAGATGCCTGGGACTTCTGGAAAAAATGTCAGTGGACAGCTTATTTCGAGCACAGTGAGGCGCTTACAAGGATTTGGGGGGGGGTGCATTCTTAGTAAAACTGACTTCATTGGGGGGGTGGGGGTAAAGGGTGTATTTAATATTCTGCTCTCATCCCTTCTGAATCAAGGGGGGCAGTGAGATTGGTTTGTTTCACACAGAAACATCTGTGTGTAATATGCAACTTTTTGAAAGAGAGACAGCGGGGCTTGAAGACCTGCTGATACCTTTTAAAAAGGCACAAATTCGACAGACAGCCGGCGGTCTAAAGGGACAAGGAGGTGGCTTATTGTGACACAAAGCAAAGATCCACAAGTACAGCCCTACCAGTACCCCTACAGAGCAAAAAAAAATTGACAAATGCACCCTGGCAATGAAAACACCTTCAGTACAGCCGTTTAATTCACCTTTTTATTTGGACTCTATATTTAGGCTTAGCTTTGTAAGTGTTTGCTTACTGCTTCCTGCTTGATTATATGTATATTGGTGTTGTGTTCATAGCTGGTGGCATGCTGAGGGAGCTCTCACCGCAATCAGGAATGTTTGCCTTCCATGGCAGTGAACTGGCAGTATAGCGAACCATAAACTTCAGTCCTGTCAAACTTCACCTGCTTGCCTGACTGCAACGTACACACACTTTTCAGGTCCTACTAGCCATGGAGAGGCTCAGAAGGACACTCTCAGGTCTTCCTGCAGAGGTCAGTTTAAGCTCCGGACCCTTGGCCCAGCAGCTTATGGAGGGTGGGGTGAGGGGGCTATGTTTCTGCTTTCAATGTGGCCATTTTATTAGCCAATAAAGCTGCAAACAAAGTGAACTGCAGTGAGTATGTCAGTCCCAGTAAAGTGGTGCTGCATTTGCGAACTGTGCTCCTCCTGAAGTGTGTGAGTATAATCGACGTACTGCCACCCCCCCCCCCCCCCCACTCCCTCTGAAAACCTCAGCTTGCATTCTACTGACAGGTAAGAAGTGTAGCAGCCCATGTGTGAGGCAGGCCCTCGTGCATGCACGCCCACACGTGCATGTCTGTGCAAGCGAAAGCATGGATACTGCATGTAAAACACAGAAGAAAGAAAGTGCAGAGCCAGCAGCGGCTGCACGGGAGCTGGGGGCCCGCCGGTGTCCGAACAAAGTGCGGGCTGTCATATCAGGGCAGGCAGGCTGCAGGATGAAGCATGGTAAGTGCCCCCCACCCCTGGCATCGAGAGGGGTAACACTCACATGGCAGATTTGTGGTTGCATCACAAGGTGGGCCAAAGCATAAGTGTCATACAAATCTGAGGGAGGGTATCAGCATTTACAAACTACCTGACATGTGTTAATCGAGGGGGGGGGGGTAACAGGATGAATTTCCATGCATGCATCCCCATGTTAATAGTAGCTGCCCCTTCCAGACCCCCACAATGCTGCCAGGCACTCAGTAGCACCTGCTCTTCGATGCCTGACTGTCTCCACCTCTGCCACCCCCCCCCCCATCATGCCCCCTTTCCTTCTTTTCCCTTCTAATTTGTTATACCCCCACACCCAGGCTGCATGCCCCCCTGCCTGCAGTAATGAAAGTGTACATTTAAAACTGAGAGCCGCGCTGCTGAAACAGGCCTGTCAGCACAATGCTGCATAATGGAGCCTGATCACTGAGCCCGAGCGGGCTGCTCTCGGCCCGGAAAGGGCCCAATCTCTGCTAATGGCTCCTGCGCGCAAAGTCACATGCTAATAAGAGAGCTGCACGAAAGCGATTAAAAACATCCAAGTGCCAGTGACGGCATCGCCGTGCACGGGCCAACTGCAAGCTCAGCACCGCTGACGGGCTAATGGCCCCACTGGGGGCGTCGCTCCTCCAGCCTCACGCGCGCGTACCACACCCGACGCACACTCACACGCGCGTACCACACCCGACACGCACACTCACACCTCACACGCGCGTGCACCACACCCGACACGCACACTCACACCTCACACGCGCGTACCACACCCGACACGCACACTCACACCTCACACGCGCGTACCACACCCGACACGCACACTCACACCTCACACGCGTGCACCACACCCGACACGCACACTCACACCTCACACGCGCGTGCACCACACCCGACACGCACACTCACACCTCACACGCGCGTGCACCACACCCGACACGCACACTCACACCTCACACGCGCATACCACACCCGACACGCACACTCACACCTCACGCGCGTACCACACCCGACACGCACACTCACACCTCACACGCGCGTACCACACCCAAAACCCACACTCACACCTTCACCTACCCCTTCCTCTCATTTAGTCACCTGGTTACTGTATCAAGTTTCATATAAATGACCATAACCCCCCCCCCCCCCCCCCGAAATATTGTATGGAAATATTCATCCATATGGATGTGAAGAGGAATAGTCTACGAACGTAGCAGTAAGTACAAGGGCAGGCAGAGAGACAGAGCGCAGGACGCCAGAGAGGGCCAGAGTTAATGCCCAACATTTACCCCGGAGTCGCCCTGCCCTGCTCCTTCAGCCTTACATATTACTCAGGCCTTAAAGGAATACTTCTAAACTGGGAGATGATTAAGTCAAATTTTATCTACCAAATCTCTCGTTTCATATTTCCTCAGTCTCGGAAATACCGAATTAAATCAATACTGAAAAAATAGATATATTCAGAAGATTACTGGGGAATTTGATAGGACTTTTGAATGGATTAAATAGATAAGCTCATTGTTTTGGCTATCTGCTACTTGGCACTGGAGCAAAATAATAACAGACAGTCATTTCCTAAGGATTACTGTTTACCTATTTATTTGGCCAAGCGGGCCACACAGAGGCAGACCTGCACACCCAGGGGCTTCTGCCACCCATGACTTGGGTAAACCTGGATCAGTGGGTCAACATGTCCCTCATTACCGGGGAAGGGGGGGGGGGGTCGGTGACAGATGGCCTAGTGACATTGAAGGACTCTGATACCCCTGACTGACAAAGTCCTCGGTCTTTGTGCCTTTAGGACACATAACACACACTAAAATGCGTGCTGTCATCACGGCAGCTGAGGCAGGATACGGCACAGTATGCAGCCGTCCACATTAAAGAGCCTTCTTTAGCAATTATCGACGTCATTAGTATAACGAGCTGTCAGAATGGGAGGTCGAGCTGGGAGGCACCAAGCACCGAGCCATGAAGGAAACTTTACTCAAGTTCAGTTCAAGGCTGGTGGAAGAAGAAAGAGCTTCCCAGGAAGCTGAAATATACTTCAGATTTCGAAGATGCTGCCGCAGCAACATGGAGGAGTTTCTCAGAGACCTTCCTGAAACATTCCAGCACACACCGTCCACCTGGGGGGTGGGGGCAGTCGCTGGATAGCCCCCCGCCCCCCACTGTCCTTTCTTGTGCTTTAATCTCCCTGTCCTCACACATGCTCCTTTTATCTTCTCTTATCTCCCCCCCCCCCCCCCCCACTCAGGGCGACCTGCAGAGGCATGAATACAGCCACCTTCCTGCACCTTTGTCTTCACAGCAGTATTCCAATCCACCCCCCATTCTGGACCTTCCAGGCTCAGGTGGCCCATTCAAAAGGGACTGTATTTCTCGCGATGGTCCTTTACTCCCCCTGCACGCCCCCCACCTGCAGACAGTCACCATGAAGAAGGTAGCTTTCTCCCAAACACAATCTGGTATAGAAATTGCACTGGCAAAGTAATAAAAATGTGACCCGTGTTTACTGATGCACGTCGCATTGACAGAAACGAGTCCAGGTGACTGATTGATGACTTAGGTGGCTAACACGAGGTCAGGGTGGTTAACATTTATTTAAATTAATTCACACTGCTGTCCTGCTTGGTGTTGTCCTCATGCAAATAAAAGAAAATGACAACTCAGAGACAATAGGGGCCTTAAACTGTACTGGCCAGAAGATGAGGCTCTGCACGCTTGTCAGTAATTGGTGGAAATGCATAATGTAAACGTCACAGGGTAGATGATATGGTCAGGCCAGTGATATGGTCAAGCAAAATGCCCTGCCTTCAAAGGGGTGTCAAACGCATCAGCCCAGATTCCCATGAATGCTCGCACATCTGTCAGCCAGCGGGTGGGTGCTATTACCTGTTCTTGCATGCTGAGAAATGGCATAAAGCAGCGAACAAAGCCCGCGGGCATGCAAATCAGGAACAGGTCTGTCGGGATCTCAGTCCACGGTATGGGGAAATGCAGAGTGTCACAGCGCCAATCAGATGAAGCTTCCGATTCAACGATACAGTAAGTCTACATACACAGCTAAGTCCAACTACGATTATTGCACAACTAAGCCATTTAATCGGACTACTGTCCTTGTCCCAGTATACATGCACAGGAGGGGAATTGATTTATTGATGGAAGTATGTCCAAATAGGTGGCCATATGGCTCATTTCTGCTTGTTAGTATTGGGCTTTTTCTGGTTGACCTATTATGTCACAGACATAAAAAAATAATAAAATTCCATTCCAGTACCAGTTCTTACACTGCGAAGAGTGCCTAGGCCAGTTTTATTCCGATTGAACATTTACATGCAGGAGTAAATCGACTCCCAATCGCATTATCTGGGTGTCTTAGTCCAGCTTTTGGAAATTCCATTTAGTATAATTTCAACTGGACTAACATGTTTACATGCACTTCACTAGTCCAGTTTTAGTTGGACTAACACAATAATTCAACTATCTTAGTGTGCATGTAGACATACTGTA
Source organism: Paramormyrops kingsleyae (assembly GCF_048594095.1). Lineage (NCBI taxonomy): Eukaryota > Metazoa > Chordata > Actinopteri > Osteoglossiformes > Mormyridae > Paramormyrops > Paramormyrops kingsleyae. The sequence continues at coordinate 4,051,527 of NC_132808.1, read as the reverse complement.
TACAGTACGCTGCCTGTGCTGTGCTGCAGTTGGCTGAACAGTCTTAAAATCTTCACCCTTCATATATCACTCGTGTTTATGAGTGTCACGGTTTATCCCAGGTGCCTTACATAACTCGTTCGATTCACAGAGCCTTTCATGCAGCTGGATCCAAGCCTCAACATCTTGAGATCAGCATCTACACTTCTACTGGTAATTGAAACAGTGGTACATGTGCAGTTATGAGTGAAATAGCAGTACACTGAGCGGACTCGAAAAACCTGCTTTTGTCTTGTATGTTTTGAGCTGTTTACTCTGTATACTCACTGACCTTACAGAGAGTAACAGCAAAGCTGCTCCAGAATAAAACATCGAAGATTTTCTCTGAAACGTCGTAACTTAAAGACATGACATTCCAAAGTGAGAATACTTCCTCTCTAGCCTCCATTTAAGGTTTGTGAGGGTACATTAGTGTGTATCACACTCTCACCCTTAGTGTGAGGCTGTCTGCTTTTGTATGCAGTGGAATACAGGAATAAGCTCTCGCTGTGGAGGAAAGATGACAGAGTGATTCAGGTTTCCTGTGTTTCAAAACTGAAGGTGAGCTACGACACTACCTTAAACAAACGGGTCAAGAGTTTGACGTTTTCATAGAACACAACAGTGTACCCAACATAATCCACCCAATAACACAATGAGTCTCACAGCCAAGGCAGATCGATAAAAAGGGAATACTATCCTATTAAGGTATGAGCGCACTGGACGTATCCGCCCCAGGAAAGTCTGTCGTTAGGTTACTGCATCCAGGCCAGCCCTCTTGGGGGGACAACTGGGGAAGCTGTACTAGGCTTGGGCCCAGGCAGGAGCCCCAGGTGGGAGTAGCTGCACATCATGGGACACAGGAATTATGCAAAGCAGGGTTGACTGCACCAAGAATAACTAGGCTTAATGTACTTTAGGCATAGGGTTATTCTAAAGGATGCCAGATCCCACTCTCTCTGCAGCCCAAATGGATGGACAAGTTGGCCCAAAACACAGCATAGAACTCGCCGACCCTGTGAACACATGCTGTGTTTCACCGCTGATACCATTGTTCTGTCAACCTGCCAGGTTCCCAGAAATTGTGGAGATGGCAGTTTCATGTGAGGAATGCCAACCGTCTTAGCATTAGGGAGGCCACAACAGCCTTTAGCATCTCCAACATCCCTACAGCTAAAAAGCTTTTGTTTGCTGCTCTTGCTGAACTATAACACTGTGAATCCTGAACCTGAATGAGAAACAATTGGGTATTTCACCTGAGGAAACCCTCATGCCGGAGGCGATCGGAAATGAGTCATTTGACTTTTATCCTCGTTAGTTCCTGGGTAATAAATATGCTTCAATGGCTTTTCAACACTTTCAGAATAGATCCAGAGGTCAAAAGCACAGTTTGTGCTCTTCAAACCAATAAACAAACAAACAATGTACTATAACTGCTAGCACTGTGGTCTCACACTACCAGGACTGGGCATCCATTCGTATCCCACCCCCATTCAATATAGGTGAAGTTTGCATGTCCTCCTGGAATCACATGGCAGTCCCACAGCTCCTTTGATTTCTTGCCAGAGTCTAGAGGCTTGCAGCGAATCGGTCTCTCTAAATTGCCCATAGTTTAATGCAGCTATCCCAGTGTGTGCCCTGCAATGCACCAGCATCCTCCACTTTCTTCCACCCGATTTCTCCCGAGGTGGGTTCTAATCCCCCCATCCCCCCCCCCCCCAGCAACCCTGTAACAGCTGAAACATGGGTGAATAACAAACAGTACGTTTACATGCACAGCTAAGTCAAGCCACGGTTACAGCTCGACTGCACTATTTAATCAAACTACCATCCTTGTCCAAGTATACATGCACAGGAGGGGAATTGATTAATTGACTGAAGTATGTCAGACTCCACTACAATAGGTAGCGATATGGTTCCTTTCATTTTGTTAGTATTGGCCATTTTCGGTTGATTTATTATTTCACAGGCACAAAAAATAATAAAATTAACAATAATGGGTGTGTTAGCAAATGAAGTGACTCAAGCTTTAATTGCAATTGGTCGAAAGAACAGATACAACAAGAGCAGTATAACATAACAAGAAATAAAGTATTTTGTATAATATACTATGACAGCATGGTATTGGAAATTTTTCAAATATTGCAATGTGATTTTGTTGTAAGAAATATTGCACAAACCCATCTAGGCGTGATTTAAACAGCAAGGATGAAAATGATTATGATTGTGCTGATGCAGTGGAGGTAAACTTTAAACTGATTTTTAAACACATACTAGATGAATAATTATTAAAATTGCAAAACTTGCAATTTTTAAATTTTTTTTCCTATGAAAGAGTAAAAATGTTTTAGCAAGACTTAAACTCCCAGTTTTTACGCCAGCAACAACACCATGAAGTACCGTACTTTTAGTGCCTTCTTGAAGGACCAAAAGTATGGTCCCTTTTGTGGGGGAAACATTTTGTAAGTGCTGTACGTCCTGTGCTATGCTCCAAGCTTCTTCTGTGTACCTGCTTCTTCTGTTACTTCCAGGTCAAAGCCCGAGGGGAAACGGTGCAGCACGGGCAGAGCGCCTAGGCCAGTTTGAGTCCGATTGAACGTATACATGCAGCAGTAAATCGACTCCCACTTGCATTATCGTGGTGTCTTAGTTCAACTTCTAGAAATTCAATTTAGTACAATTTCAGTCGGACTAACATGTTCACATATACTTTAAAAGTTTTAGTCGGACTAACACAATAATTTGATTTTCTTAGTGTGCATGTAAACGTACTGACTGACAATAACACCATTATTTATGATTGCGAGAGCTTTCAAAATAAAATCTGCTTCTAAAGAAAATGCCTCTGAGGTGTTTTCGCATCCTGATATGGAGGTGAGCACAGCAGAAGTGCGAGCTTTCCACTGTGGACCACACCTAAGAGAGACACGGTAACAGTGGCAAGCTGCCCTGGCCAAAGGCACGGCGTAGGAAGTGACTCAGCAGTGAAAAACCGAGCAGCGGAGGGACGAGAGAACTCCAGCCTAGAAGACTGCAGGATAAATACTGCTGAGGCCAAACGAATGTTTAGCTACATAAACAAAATGAAAGGGATCGCAAAGTTAACAGAATGGAAACATTTTTTTTTATTATTTAATTTAACAGTACTCAGTAAATATAAAGCTCAGGCCAGGTTGTTTGGCCATTTTATTGCAAGCCAGGCCATTTATAGGAACCAGGTGCAAACTACTCTTGTTTGCCTGACGGAGTAAACACAAAGGGTTGGGAATGAGCAGTCTGGCCGACATCTGCACATGAAGCTGCTTCAATTCCGAATTTCTAAACCAATTTGATATCGACAGATAAACAAAGAAATTCCCGAATGGTGACATAATGCCTTTCAAACTACTCAAAAAGTACATTCAAGTGTACATCCATACACAAATTACTAGAGTCTTGCCAGCTCAACCTCAGAACTGGTGCCAAGACAAAGTTGGGTCATCCAGAGAAATACTTATGTCAAAATAATACTTCAGCATAAAACAATAATAAATCGATCCAGTCTGGAGGTTGGGCCAGTATGAATTTTCTTGGATTTATGTAGTGTTTGTAGAGCGACTCATAGAAATAACCCTGCGAGGGTCTGAGAAATGTGATCAGCATGAAAAAGAATCCAAACATCCTTTCATCCAGTTCTGCTGGGTGGGGTGTGGGCCTTGTTTTAATAGATTAATGGCAGTTTGGTGCAGGGGCTGGCTGAAATGTCATTTAGTATTACCGAGCCTAAACAGACTTCAAACAAAGCTGAAATGTAAATGGCTGCAGTGAGGTTCAAAAAGGACTGTGGTTATTAGATTTTAAAATTAAAATATATACATAAAATATTACAGAAGTTTGCTTTCTGAATCTAGGCCTGTTTGCTAGTGTATATGAAATTATTTACATGTTTTGTATTTTCTCTATCAACAACACATTTCAATTTTTCTTTTTCAACCAAAATGTAGTGCAGTGTAAGATAAACTGATTATAAAAGCAGGCTTTTTCCAAAACACTGAAATCCTTCCAACATTAAAAACTAAAGACATCACCACCCATATTTGATAACAGCACATTTTTTCTCCATAAATATTTAAAGCAGTACACACTCAGACCTTCTTTTTTAAGCATTCCTACAAGCACTTCAAAGTGCCAGATCTTTCCATTAGCTGTGCTGTCTGTGGCGAGCCAACAAAATAATTACTCCAGAAAACGACTGTGAGTCATTCCTCTACACCAGCACCGGGGGTACTTTGACAGCACGTCCGGGGGGTGTTATTCCTGCTGTCCATCAAAGCAGAAGGGAGGGACGACAATAGGGCTGGAGTTGGTATCCAGTGTTGTCTTTCAAACAGTGTGTGTGAGGTGTTCCCGAAAGTGATGAGCGTGTATGTTTCTGTGTGTGTGCATGAGATGATTGTGTAACTGGTTATTTTAAGGCTAATCAGGTCTGTTGTTTCTGGGCTCCCACTCAAAAAGTCACCCCCGCTTTTCCCCCGACGCTCCGGTGCAGTGATTGTTTGTGGCCAGCAGGGAATCAACCTGGGGAGACCCACCCAAATGCATGGTAGGAGTTGTGGCAAACACCACCACGGATCATATGCAATGTTTGAAGTCACTGGAAATTCACACATGAGTATGTAAATCAGTATGTATGTGAGTATTTACATACAGATGCGCCTGCCCTTCTCTGCAAATGCGTCTACAGAGGATCAGTACTGTGAAGGACAAGAATGAGGACACAAGTCAAGAGCCATCATTCCCACAGCCCTCAGAACAACGGAGAAGAGCAGCCATACGTGTCACCCCACGCATGCTAGATGGCCAGCTGCTCAGGTCACATGTGTTGATCACAGCTCAAAGAAGTGCCTAGCATCAGAAATGGCCATGCGAAGAGGAAGCGAGAGCGCGAGGCGGCCTGCTGTGTAGCCGCTTGAGGGGACGCAAAGCTCCTCAAGTAGAACCAGCATAATTAGCCGAATTTTGGCCTTGAGAGTATAAATTGGCCCAGTGCACATGGACCCCAGTGAGCGATCAGAGGGCATGGATGCAAACAAGCTTCTGCTAAAGAAGATCATAGCACTGAGACGGGCCGGGTCGTGGAACTCGGAGAGGGGGCTCGGACACGCATGTTTCCTCAACCCTCAGGGCTGCCTCTTCATAACACTCCCTGTAATCTTCTAGACGCCGTGGGCATTTCTGCCGGCCTTGGAAACTCACCTTCTTTGGTTTGATCACTTACCCAGCAATCACACCTAGCCCCCCCCCCCAGCTCAAACTTCAATATCTTTAAGAAATTCTACATCAGCAAGCTTGCATGGGAGAAAGATGATGAAGATTTTGATATTCACAAAAAGTAAGAATGGAAAAACACTGGACTGATGCCATATGTTGGAACCAAATTTTTGCCATTATGGGGGTGTGCTCTGTAGCATCTGGGTGCTCCCATTGCTGGATCCCCCTGATATATCCCACCAGAACGGTTCTGGTGGTCGGCGACAACCAAGAACAAACCTCACCTATCTGAAGGCATCTGAGTTTTACCTCCATGGCCAAAGATCACACGATGCCCCGGCTACCTGTTTAGCTTAAAACTTTGTGTAGGAAAAGGGTGTCATCCAGAGAAAGTAAACTGGGGTGAACATCCAACGGTGCCTTCAACCTCTTCAGATGGCAAAAATGTCCTCGGAAAAGGTAGCTGGACTGACCATATTCACCTCAAAGCACGACAAGCCTCGCAACATACGCTATCCAAGCAAAAACCAATTAACGGCAGCGGCCCAGTAGGCCATTAGAGATGGTAATGCGATGCCGGGCTTCAGGGGATTTCGGCTTTGAATAGAGTTGATGAAGGGCTTCCTTTTTTGCATACCAATGGATTGTGGGATTGCCATTGACCCGCAGCATCCCAGCGTCGAAGCGCCGACACCTCTGACAAAGCACCGCTTTAGTATTCCTGGAATGCAAAGTGTAACAAAAACAGCCCGGAAAATGTTAGCTTTAAAGCAGCCTGAAATATTACACTGCCGCATATATTTTTTAAAAGCCGACAACTCAGCGATACCGGTCTTATGGCCCTTTAAAAAATTTACCTGGGACTTAAATTTTTCACATAAAAGCTGCTTTTTTGCTAATAAATAGCCGGCTTCTCGCTCATGAATATACAGAGAGTTTCATTAAAAGTGCCGCTCTGGATACGGCTCCATTTAAATTCAGTACGATAAAACAAGGTGTTTTCAACCCTTCAAAAGGTACCAATCAATGCAGCGTGCCGCTGTTTGCACACATCTTTGTTCTGTCCTAATTGTAGAGAACCATAAAGGGAAAGCTTGACCTCTGAGTGTCTGTCTGTGTGTTTGAAATGGGTGGGGTGGGAGTGTGGGTGGGCAGGAACACTGGGAATAACTTCACATGGCACTGAATCAGACACTTTCCAATATGCATGTTGACTAAGCAGCTCTGTCAGGCTGTGGTCTGGGGAGGGGTGGGCTAGAAATGAGCCCCATCATTTGATGATGAGTGTACACATGAACAAAAGAGATGCGCAAATCACATTGTCTTCCTCGTGTTCTGTTAAATACCCAGCATGCAGGCTGTCACTCCTACAGCCAATCACAGGGTAGGGCAGGGCACTGTGCTCCTTTAACCCGCCGACAGTGTCTTTTATCTTGCTCACATGCCCCTACACCGTGCATCTGCCACTCGGCGCCGCTTCCTTCATTTCGAGAGAAAGGGCCTGTGGGGGACACTTCCATGGGCGGCTCATGGGGGCACCTTGGAGACGGGATGCCTTGGGGGCGGAGCGGATGTCGAAGCTCTCTCATGGTCACGGAGAAACGCCGTCAGCTTCAGTGGCCAGACAGGCCCGCCTCGAGAGGTCTGAAATGCCCCTTTTATGCCCTAAATGCCCCTTTTATGCTGGCCTTGATCGTGCACCCCCCACCCCACTTTGCACCAATCCAACCCCCACCACACACATCACTGACTTCCAAGTCAAAAGAGCCATTCTACTGCTTTAATAATAGTGCCTATTGTAGCCAGTTAATATGACGCTCAATAAGGTTTGTGGCATCTGGGTCACCTTGTGCACAGCACCCCGGTTTGGGGGGCGGAGGGCTAGGTCGGGGTGACACTGCCACCACGAGACGCCTCTGAGTAGTCGTGGCCTGGCATGGCACGGAGAATCTGCGTTTATGCAGAAGTGCAAAACACGAGGACCTACAAACCTTGACTTCATTTCTTCCTTTCATGCTGCATCCCTTTTCTTAAGAGATGCGCTTACATGCACACAGCAGCAGTGCAAAAAAAAAAAAACCTGAGTGCCAAGATAAACAAGGCTGGCCAGTCAGGAGCGATGGTGGAGAAACACTCATTCCCATCACCGCTACCATTCCAAGACAATCCACTCTCCAGCAACCTTGAATCAAGGTTGCCCCACTTCCACTCAGGCCAGGATGTCTCACCCCACGCAAACAGCACCGTGAGGGAATGCATCTCTCACAGCAGACAACACCACAAACCTGGCAACTTTATCTTATCAAGGATCACTGTTTGTCTCTGGCTTTACTTCAAATCAAGAGATTTCATATATCTACAAATTTATTACTAAACTGGTTCAACTTTTCATTAGTACTCTTTTTCAAGAACATTAAACAACTTCCACCTACTCGTTTTTTTTTTTTTTTTGTGGTTCCCTCCAGGCCAAAATGTTTGCATAAAAGCCTTGCAACAAAGCTCACCTCACCTCAAAAGATAGACCCATATGAGTCGGAAGGTGCTATATGCGTTTGGGGCAGACTGTGGGATTCCCTCACTGGGTGAATACCAGTATAAATAGTGCACGAAACACCCCCCACACATCTAACCCTAATAACAATAGCAAGAGATATTCCTGTAATAATAACGTATTATAGCAATTTCTGAATATAAATTTTTATAAGCATACTGACTGAGTTTATGGCTCACAGACATGGGGCCTTTGTGAAGTTTGAGGGGTATGGGAGAGATTTAATGCCTCATTGTGTTGTGCATTGTGTTCTAAATCAAGGACATCAAGTATTATTCAGCTGCTGGCATGATTTTATTTATCTGTTAATAGGTTTGAGAAGCCGCATGCACAATGGTCAGAGATCTAAACTCTACGATGTAAAGATGGGGATTCACTATGTGCAGACCGTGGCAATTTCAGGTAACACAGACAGTGTGTAATTTCCCACTCCCAAAACGGAGCAGATGATTGTCACAGATCTGCTGTGCTGTCATTTTCTTTGCTTATTGTGAGCTTGCACTGCATATATTAGTCACATTATAAATCACGTCACACAAAGTGCGTTTTTCCACAGCACCAGGTACCATATGTTTGGTACTTCGAGAAAGTACCAAAAGTATGGTACTTCAAGGTCTTGGTTTTCCACTGGCATAAAAACTGGTACCAGCCCCAAAGGACATCACAACTTGAGGCAGGGTATTTTGTACTGAATTAAAAAAATGGCTAAAGTACATTATAGGATTGGACAACATGTGACATTAATACCAACACTGCATGTTCTGCACATCCAATTCTTACATCATGAGTAAGAAAGATTAAGATTTTTCAGTTTTTTCTTAATTTCAATTCTGTAGGGACATTATAGCACAGGGGGATAAAGTTTCCCTAAAATATTTTTACTCTGTTACTTTGTCATAGGAAACAACTTTATTAATTATTATTCCTTTTATAGATTCTTATATGTTTAAAAATCAGTGAAAAGTTTTTCTTCATTAGCATAACTGCTGCATGCATTCTCCAAGACTATTGTAATCATTTTCATCCTTGCTATTTAAATCACTCGAAGGTGGATTCAGAGAAATTTATGAACTCCTTTTGTTTTATAAATACCCCAATATTCATTACAACAAAATCACATTGCTATATTTATAACTAAATCACATTGCTAGGACAGCACGCTATATGCATGCTGTTTTAGTATATTCAATAAAATACTTATTCTCATCCTTTTTTTTTCTTGTCATACCATCCAGATCTTTTTGTTGTGTATGTTCTTATTGCCAAATCACATTGTTTTTTACTTTGTTTATCACTATTTTCTGATTTCGAAACTTGCATTCAGGGTGGTGTTTGTATTTTGTTTCAGAGGCAGGCTATTTGCATAATCAATCGACAAAGAAAGCATTTCAAGTTCCACCCCAAAGTACCGAAGTACCAAAGAAGTACACAAGCTGGTTTTGCATTTTATGTACTGGAACTTTTGGTACTGTTACATGACCGGAAGTCAATGGAAAAGCGAAAGTACTGAAAGTACCATACTTGATGCGGTGGAAAAGTGCCCAAAGAGTACCATCCAGCTGTCCCACAAATGCTCTGCTGTGGGCTTAAACTGGTCTTTATGGAGGAAAGCGCAGACCATACAGAGTCTGGCCAAGGGTCAGACCTTGGGCGAGGTCTGTCAGTGAGGCGTGGACACAGCACATGAGGTTTGGGAATGGCAGAGAGGAGCACGTATCAGCCCAAGCCTCCGAACACAGGTAAACAGCTTCACGACAAATTACAAACACAAAAAATAAACATGTCTACAGCAGAAGCACGGGCGTGGAACGGGTCACGGGCACATGAGAGCCTGGCGTGAGAGTACTCAAGGAGCAATTTAATGCAGAAGCCTGATAAATATTTCAAGTGGAAAGAATGAATAACGAAGAATGACCCCAAGGTCTTCCCTTTCAGAAAACCAAGAGCTAATCGGCAAGCACAACAAACCGGGTGCCCTCCACAGACAGCCACCCTGTTCCCATCCCCATAAAATATGGACGACAAATTTTTTTGCATTGTTCTCCTGCGGCTTCCTAGAATTGGGAGGCGTGGCCGTAATTAATGTAAATCTGCATGGAATGCCTTCTCGTTAAGGGGATGTATAAGCTAGAGCACATGAGGATGTGGTAAGACAATAGCCTGCTTAACACTCATCCAAGCCTCATACACGCAGAGCTATGGGACACCTTAGCCTGTGACCCAGAAGGTATCATGTGGCACCATGGTGCGTTAACCACTTCTATCTGGGAGCCTTGAACAATATCTGCTTCATGGGCACAAGATGAATGGAGGGAGCATATAGGAAAGATACGAAATAAAGGAAATAAAATGCATGGAGAAAAAAAAACAAACCGGAAAAATATGTGTAAGGAGAAAGAAATTATATTTCATACGTGAGAGATAGGGAAGAAAATTAAAAGGAAAATGCAGCATGCAATCAGCAAGTAGGAACAAAAGGGTCCAATAGTCAGGCATGGCTCTGGTACAGCACTCGCTGAGGTCTGGCCTTGTGTTGGGGGTGAGGGGGTTTAGGGGCCAAGCTAACAGGTACCGTCTTGTGGGTCGATAGGCCTGTATGTGTCCTAAGCTAAGGGGTTATGTCAGGGTGTTTAGTGAGAACAGGGGCGCTGAGTACCGTGATCAGCCTAAAGCAGCGAACAGGAAGCTGGCAGAAAAAGCCCTGGATTAATTCAGCGGCACGGGAACAATGACCCGGGAATACCGAATTTAGGCCTGCTTCGAGCCCCCGGGACAAGCTGCACTCATGACCCTCATCTTACGCTGCTTCACCTTCTGTTAATTGATTCTTGTATGAAATCTCTGTGTGGGGGGCCCGGATAGTGGGATAGAACACATACACACACAAACCGATCTGCCTCATTAACGTGCTATGCAGAGCTTTTTGAAAAAGGAGTTAGTGGTACCTGTGTACATGCCTGAGAAAGCCCATCCACGCAGACTCATCAAAAGTGTCATTTTTGTCCTGCAGTCATAAACATTCTCCCCACAAATACCTATTAAAATCGACTCTCATCTCAATATCTGAAGGAGCCCTTAAAGGGGATTATGCTTTACGTTCCGTTATATAAAACTAATATAAGAACATTCTGATGCATGGATTTAATTAAAAACAGTGGCAAACCATTACAAATGCATGACTGATAATTGCCACTGGTGTTCAACACTGCTTAAGTGAAACCACGAGATCCTCCCCAGACCAGACTCTGAGGCCACCATCATCCTTTGAGATGTTATGTAAATACCGCACATGCATGCAAATCCCTCACTGTTGTCATGACAATCCAAGCAACCCCCAGGGTCATTACATGGGACACCTGGATTTACATGCGGACAGCGATATACAGCCCCCACTTCCTGCAGCCCTGCCTTATTTAGCCAGAGAAACTTCTGGAAGAAATGTCTTACATTTCCCACACGTGGCCTGATGCTATATACCACGGCACAGCACTGAGAGAGAGATAGAGAGACAGAGAGAGAGATTTCTGTACCTCCCCTGCACCTTGTACTAAGTATAGCTTTTAAATGCATACCTGAGAAGGTTAAAAAAAACACACACACAGGACATGAAATAACAATATGACAAAGAATGCTTTTAATCTCTTTGTTTGGTAAAGAAGGTAACGTGAGAAACTGCCATGGGGGGCGGCAGCAGGGGTGGGGGAGGTAGAATGTCCCATGTGCCCCCTCTCCCGCAGAGATGCACCGTGGGCCCTACATGTGCCGTCTTGTCACACAGCAGCTGCATACCTGTGGCACTGGGCCGAATCCCCGAGCTGCGATCTGCTCCCTAATGAGTGTGAGAGCATCCAGGGGCTGTTTTCCACCTAAGCACTTGTACAACAGGCTTAGAGGGTATATACCCCCCCCGAACCCCCCCCACCCCAATCCCTCCCACTTCATGCGTGACTGTGCAGGAAGAGTACCATCAATGTCAAATTTACGAAGTTGTAGGTAGGTAGGGTGAGAACGGCAAACATTCCGTAAGTCCATATGGTCAAATACATTAGGAATCCAAACCAAAACTAGCTAAAAGACACCTTTTTTAAGCTAAGATAAGCTATACGGGGTTAGCAGACCAAACCTGCCCTACTGCATGCATGCAGCAGAATGGGGCTGACCAAACTGGCATTGCCATTATCACCCCCCTCACATACCCTGCCTTACAGAAACTCATATTCCCCTTCTCTTGGAGGTTTGGAGGTGCCAGTCATTCAGAAAGGCTCAGCTACACCCTCACACCCAATCTGATCCACTAAGCGTTCCTAACGCAGTTTTCATCTGTAACGGCAGGCGTCCCAGAATGCCAAGTGCCGCTGAAGAGCCCGCCGTATTTTCATGCTGGCACAGGAATGGATGAAAACGGGAAGCTATATATGTCACTTTGGATAAAATGTCAACTTGGCAAATAAATAAGCCGAGCCCCCCCGTATGACAGCATGAGCTGCATGAGTATCACCGCCGACGCGCCCCCATCTTGCATGGGTTTTATCTGCAGCCTGGAGAAACCTTCCAAAATTCCGCCCAGCGTTGTGATTGACGCCACTCCTCCACCAGCCCCACACAAGAAGGCTTTCCCGTGTGCAGTACCGCGCCCCCAGAATGAGCCAGAACTGCAGCTACGGACAGAGCGGGAATGCAGCGCTGCTTAACAATGCTCGGCCGCTTTTTGCCTCGTTTTTTCTGTTTTGTTTTCCCTTCTTTCATTCTGCCATGGTGTGAGGAAATGTTTGCGTTTAATGGTCACGCTGACAGATTTCTTTTAAAGCGCCAGGCGTGGGAGGAAAATGGCTCCGCGTTAATGTGTTTACTGGCTGAAAGGACGGCACGACGCGCCGTGTAATGGAAGGCAAGACGGAAGGTGTGCAGGGCTAGACAACAGCACAGCTGACACTCTCCAGAGGTTCGCCCCTGTCTTATGGGGAAACTGAAGGTCACGCAAAGGTCAAAGGTGCACATACGTGTAAATATTGACTATTTTGCAGACATGAGCGATGCAGAAATCTGATGAAAGAATGCCTTTTATTTAACACTGTGCACTTTGTTGACAAGCCGATATAGAGTGCGAGTGCACAGCGCTCCAGAAAGTGGGAACAAAGAGCGCAGGACGCTTGAGACTGTATCAATCCCGTATGCGGCAGAGCCCCATGCCACAGGGAAATGGGCCACTCAGCCTGATGAGTCCTGTCTCACTATGCTGTTTGCTCCAAGCACCACCTCCATTGCCATTAAAGGCCATGCTTGGGGTGTTAAGGCCGGAATGAAAGAAAATGTGAGGCATCATAAAGCAGGCACTCCAGCAGAATAAACGGCATCGTCAAGGCGATAAAGAGGAAGCCAACAGTTACAGTGTCCCTGCTAATTTAATATCACTCCAGCTAATTTAATAATAATGTTTAATGCTGCCACCCTGAATGGCGCAAGTGCAGAACAGAGGACAGAAATGACTCTCACGCGTGACGGGGGCTCTCCAATCAGGTGCAGCTCAGGCAGGGGTGATGGTAGAGCAGCAGAGGGAAGCTGAGACATGCTGAACCTACCACAAAATTAATATGACCAGACACTAAACCTGACCATGTAATAAATGTGACAGCGTTCTATAGCTGACTGTGTAATAAACATGACCACACACTAAACCTAACCGCGTAATAAATGTGTCTGCATGCTAAACATGAACGTGACCACACACTATATCTGACCGCATAATAAAAGTGACCACATGGTGGTCAGCCCTTGACACAACATGACCCCCATCACCAAGTCCCCATCAGACACAGTGATGTCGAATCGGGGGGGAGGAGTCTGCTCGCGCGGCTGAGGTGAACTCCTCACCGTGACGGAGGCAAGCGGGACCATTTGAAGAGGACATTACAGAAACGGGCATGCGGAGACTTCTACTGTAATGAAGAAAAGAAAAAAGGAAAACAGTGACTAGGAAAGGCAGCCCCATTGGTGCTTATAGCACAGAGGTGTAAAAATAAATCACAAGGTCGGTGATTCTAATGTCATGTCCTCAATTTACATGCAGCGCTGCCTACTGAAGACCTATTCACAGAGATTTTAGGAATAAAGGATAGACTCACCTACATAAATCTTTAAGCATATGTGTGGAAAGCCAGACTGAAGCCCCAGCACCGACAACCGAATACAACAGTAATGAAATGCTGGGAAGGTTTTATAGAAATAAAAACAGCTTTTTCCAAAACACTCTTCTAGAATGAACGCATTGTGAAGCCTTGTTCCACCGGTCATTAGAAAGGCATGGGAAGATGCCTTTAATTGCAGGTCAGATATGTTGAATAGAACACAAAGACTTTTCTCCAATATATAATTTTAATTGCAAGTTGTATCTCATTTGGTCAGATCTAATGCAAAACACTGACCCAGGGAACATGGACTATATTTAAACATTTCATCACTAACCGGGCAGTAAATGTGCTTTTTCATTTTTTCTCACACCTAAAAATGAGACTATGCGAAATACGGGTCCCAGTGACAGATCTCACCACACTTTCCACGGTTAGTTATCAGCTCGACATCACAGCTCCAGGGATGGCGACTCAGATCTAGAGGTTAACGGTCTTCCCATCCCCTGCTGTGTCAATGTGGCTACGATAGAGACGCAGCTAAAAACAGCTCATAATGTGACCCGTGATAAACATGGGGATCAACGTCAGATGGGCAACATGGCTGCCGTCTAAGGTGAGAGCCACGGTCCAGGTGCAGGACTCCTTCAATTCCCTGCAGGATAAGGGGTCTTTACAGCTCACAGTGTAAACTACTGTCCTACCATACATCACATATACCAACAAAACATGCAAAACAGAATTTCTAGAATTTACAAAAATCTTAATCTTAAAATGATGATGGGGTGCTAGGGCACACCATCAAGCCAGTAATCTGAATAATAACCAGAGAATAATAAATATCTCTAACCTCCCCTCCTCTCACATCTCCTCCTTTCACCTCCCCAACCTCTTCTGACCTCCCCTAACCTCTCTTCCTTTCACCCTCCCTCACCTTCCTAATCTCCCCTCTCCTCTTCTTACCTCCCTAACTTCCCCTCCTCTCTCCTCCCCTAACATCCCCTCAACTCTCACTCTTTTGCCTCTCGTTACCACCCATAACCTCCCCTCACCTCAAATCACCACCATGTGCCATGGTTAAAGTATGTAATTACCTACACACGGCACTAAAAAATACAGTTACTGTACACTGGTGTGTGTATCAATGTGACATAGTTTTGGGACCATTGGGAAAGACTGACCGTGTTTCAGG
Source organism: Paramormyrops kingsleyae (assembly GCF_048594095.1). NCBI lineage: Eukaryota > Metazoa > Chordata > Actinopteri > Osteoglossiformes > Mormyridae > Paramormyrops > Paramormyrops kingsleyae. Next base: position 4,036,391 of record NC_132808.1, on the reverse strand, counting down.
ATAATGTGAAATGACACATTACAACTTCCGCAGCACTTTCGAAACAGTTCCCACCCATATAACCACCATCCATCAGAGTCTTCCACTTTTTCACAAGATCTACTTTGTTTTGTTCTTCTCCTTTTTTCAGCCTCTGGGCATATTTTTTTTAAATCTAAAAATACTGAGCTGCTCACTGAATATGCTGTACAGAAACACACACACACACACACAGGCTCCCACACCCACACACACACACACCTATGGGTTTGCAAAAACAGTAAAGCGAATGTTAGGCCACTCTCCAAACAATGCAGCAATAGCACCATGAGATGCGAATCCGCGAGTTTGGAAAGGGTCCCAGCTCGCCACGGCGCTCAGGATTCGTCAGAGAGTACAGTGTGATGGGAAACAGAGGCCCATTTCAGCTCCCAGCGACACGAAAGCAGTGAGACACATGGACATGCTCACATGTGAGCAATGTCACATGATCATGAACACAGCACACTGAGAGAGTGAACGAGGGAAATTAGCATTCCTGACAATACCCTGGGGGCCGGCAAACTCCCTTTAGAGCGGCGCCCCGCCCCGCCTCGCCGCCCATAAACTCCCACTCTCACGACCCTCATTTTTCTCCAGCTGCCAACTGCTCCTCAGTATGGCAAGATTTATGACGGGACCCTAATAGTCCTTCTTCGCACAGGTAGGGATTAATCGATTATGGAGTCCTCTGGGTCCGCATAACTTTAAGCACGCTGACCGCGACGTGCAGTAGAGCACCTCTCACTCTGGACTTCATTAACAGACATGTGAATGCAAGCGCATGAACACCTGCACACTCTCACGGCCTGATACAGGAGCCCCTGGCACAGTGGAGCACATGTGGAAGCAGCCATGCAAACACACACACACACACACACACACAAGGTGTGAGCAACATACGGCCTGACAGGTACATTCACCGCAATGACAGCCCTTGTCAGTGGGCATGGCTATGGAACCAACCCCCACAGCGTGATGGATGGCTATAGCACTGTCCCTCCCTCCGCTACACATGCTGCTAATCTGACTATGGATACTCTGACCATTTCCTCACGGAGCAGGCATGTGGAAACCCCCACCCCGTGACTCAGCCCTTCCCATCTAGAGCCACATGCAGAAGCGCCTGCAACTCAGGGCACATTGTCACTGGAAGAAAGGGGTGACATCCAGTGGCACAGCAGACACACAGACACAGCCTGCAGTGAGAGAGCTCAGCTGGATGAGGCCATAGGTCACCACATAAACGTCAGCATCACAGGAAACCTGCTCCTTATTATCTAATTATTTACAACCAATTATGCACATACACTGTTTATGTAATTAAGCAGTTACATTTAACAGGCTAATATATAAATCAATAAACCTGAGAGAAAAAAAACTATCCAAATAGCACCATCAGAACATGTGACATGTATCACTTATGTAATTGTTTTATATTCCCCTTATCTGCACATGCTGCACTTTTCCACTATAACTGTCTTCCCCACATTCTCCGCAGCTTCATTTTTCCAATACTGGTCATAGGTGTGTGTGTGTGTGTGTGTGTGGGGGGGGGGGGGGGGGGGTGGTGTATTGGAATAACATGCCACACACACACACACACACACACAAAGTACAACGTACCTGACAAACAAGCTTACAAATAAGGCCACACAGTATGTCATTTGGCTGGATACCATGGAAGAAGGCAGTAGCTCTAATCAACTTCTGCCAGATCTAATAAGCGCCGTCATCGAAAAATGAAACGCTGTGCTTGTTACCGTCAGATGAGAGACTCCTGAAGGTTCAACAGTCGGGCTCACAATCAACCATGTGCTGAGCAATCAGGAAGCTTTGAAGAATTTCTGCCGCGAGGTTTTCATCAACATCTCATGATATATGTCCTGAAAGTATTCCTCGAGTTCTGGATTCAATCAGAACTATTTACATTTTCAAGTCGGCGTCTGGCTGACGCGCCGCCATAGATCAGGAGGGAGCGACAGATAGAGGATTCCTGTGCCTCCAGGCAATTTCGAGAAAAGGTTTCCATCCAAAGGTGCAGATGGATTCCTCTATAAAGTTTTCAGGAAAAAAGGCAATTCTCCTAGAGTAGTCTCTTAGTATGCCGGTGTCAGAAATAACAAGACGTCATTTTACTCTGTTGTTATTCGATCGGCTGAATGGCAGCGCGTGAGACAGACTTTAGACGCAGAGCGCGGGAGCAGCATCACAGCGGCCGCGGGGGCACCGCGTGCGGCGGCGGGAGATGGGACGCGACTCCGCTGTCACCCACGCGCGCCTTTGTGCAACCCTTCACAATTCTCAATTACCCCTAGCGCACCGTAACGCACGCACAGAAAGCACCGCATTCGTGAAAACAATGACGTAGTGTTTCACTACGACACGGTAGCACTTTATTTCGTCGATTCCACAACATTCCTCTCTCGGGTTTTCCCGCCCCTTCCCCCACGTACCACTTTCCTCCCTCTCAGGTAACTGTACTGTTGACATAAGTCATCACCCCACGGCTAATGTATTTAAATGGCTCCGCCGTATTCAGGAATGTGCTGGCCGGTGCAATTTGCTGCAGCCTCTAGCCTGGAAGTTTTTAACCTCAGTGCGGGATGGTAAGTCATAGGCGCGACGAATCTTTTCAAATCAGCAACCGTCAGTAATACACAAACCATATAACGGGCGATTCTTCCTAATAACACACTAATACAAAGGAAACTTAATATGCTTCTACCACAAGATTTAACGCAGTTCATCATACCGTCTCTCAGTTCGTATAGTTCGTATAGAAAAAGCAACGGATACAGCGGACTCGCATACTGTATAACAGAATTTCGCTTATAACGGACAAACAATTTGGTCCCCAGGGCCGCTTTTAGCTGTAGTTTTGTTCGGCTATAACAGACATGCAGGCTCCGCCTACAAGGTGTGTGGCGTGCCGGTGATATCCAGCGCAGATACGTAGTCGGGATTATTAATAGCCACACATCTGGTCAGGTAAAGTTGGATTAATACATGTACAATATAATAATCTATAACACAAGTGTGTCTGCTGGGGTGTGGCATGAGTAAATGGTGTCCTGTAGTTGTGTTCTGGACATACAGCAACTCTGGATATAACAGACTGGATACAACGGACTCTTTTGCCAGGTCCCTTATAGTCCGTTATAAATGGATTTTACTGAAGTTCGGAACATGGTCGTCGTTAGGTCCGAGTATTTTAGCCCCGGTCCCAGTCTTCCTTCAAAGAAAAGGTAAACTTGACATAGCCCCGCTCTTTTCAATAGCTAGAAACTCCCCTGGTTTGTAATAAAATAGCACGCGATTTAAATGAAATTGAAGGTATACATCTACATCAGAGTTTCTTCAGTTTGGACACAAGGTGGCAAACAACTTTGAGCGATCCTGGTCAAAAATAGGGAATTTATTACTCTGAAGGGTCCTATGATTGTCTATTGCAGGGGTCACCAACCTTTTTGAAACTGAGAGCTACTTCACGGGTATTGAGCCATACGAAGGGCTACCAGTTTGAAACCTCCTAAACTTATCTAATCTTCATGTATAATAAACATGTTTTAAATGCTTTTTTTTGATATTGTGATTTTCAAATCTATGTAAATGCAAATGTGATTAAAGAAGAATAGCAACAGGATAAAATAAAATTTTAGACGCTGCTCACTGGTGAGTTGTGCTATTTTTAGAACAGGTCGGCGGGCGACTCATGTGGTCCTTGGGGGCATCCTGGTGCCCGCGGGCACCATGCTGGGGACCCCTGGTCTATTGCTTTAGGGTAGCTGATAGAGATGTGTTACACCTCAGGGACTGGATGCCAGAGAATCACAGCTAAACAGAGACGTGCAGCACTGCTGTGGATCCTCCTCAGAATAAACTTTCAATACTGGTTAAGGCAACTCTATTTTTAAAATTGCTTGTAACCCAAACAGTGAGGCATATGTGCACCATTATAGTAGTTTGCACTTAATGGAAAATGAATTTGACTGATTTTCCTGCATTTTCTACTCTGAAAAATGCACATTAAAGTGACATCAGCACTCTGCTATGAAGGAGGTTCAGTGTAAGCAAGGACAGGCAATGATAGGACAAAGCTTACTTACTTTCAGAAAAGTATCAGCTTGATCACATAAACCTAACACTCTCCAGGCTGGGACCAGACTGACACCTCACTTGGTCCCCACTTGCTACTGGGGACTTACTTCTAAAAGACACTCAGGAGCAGAGACTGCAAATTGCATACAAAGTATACATTATGTTCCACTCTAAATGTTCAGTGAAGTTCATTCCTGGTTAACAGACATAAAAGGTTAAGGTACAGTACAAGAGAAAAGAAGCTTTACCACACAGTGACTCAGAGCCTGCTTATGGGGTGGCCACACTTGTGGATCCTTTGCAGATTTTGTGACAGCACATCGTAGTGGCATAGTGTGACAGTTCCATGCACAGAGGTGATTCAAAAGAGGAAATCACAGATTTATCAGCCTCTGAACTCAACAAGATCAGTGAGTGGATTTCGGTGATCTTTTATTTTTATTCGTTTAAGAAAAAGCCACAAAAAGTTCTTCACATGGAGATTTTGAGACACACTGAGATTTGGAGATAACAAGGGCTCCCCTGTGTCTGGCAGCAGATGTGCTGCGTCGCTTCTCGGAGAGCGGCGCGCCTCTCCATTTGCATGTAGGACGCATAAGAACGCGTCCTGGGAGCCATCCTACGTGGCAGTGCCATTTACACAAACGGCACCATGGAGATGGAACCAGGCTCCAGCCAAGAAGGAATCAGAGGGAGGGACACTGAGATGCTAGGCCGGGAGGTGGTGAGTTCGGAGCCCCAGCTTACGTGAGACGAACCACTAAATAGCCTGCTGTCGTAACCAAAGTACAGGAGGATGCAACCCCTGGGAATCTGTCTGCACATTTCCGCAGCCCAAGGAGAAGACATGAGATGAACCTGCACCTTTACAGTGGTCTAGAGCTGCAGGATGTTTCTGTGCATTTCCTCAAATACAGGAAACATCTTGTGGAAATCTGACAGCCCAACAGGTCAGACTGGTTCTGAATTTACACATGACACCTGTGAATCTATTTTAATCTCCATTCTGCCCCTCTCCCCACCCACCCATATGCCCCCCCCTCTCCCGAGTAGAGAGAATTGTTAATAGAAGGGCAGGATTACTTGTAAGGCATATTGGTTTCCCACCCTGTCTATAGCAGCACCATGAGACACACCTGGATTCGATTCCTGCATCTTGTTACTGTAATTACAGCTTAAACATCTACCAAGTGAAGACTTAACTGGCAAAACCAGCCAGTTGCCTAGCTACCTGGCAGCACTGGCTGTTCTAATAACCCCCCCCCCCCCCCCCGCTATTTACAGGGTCAAGGTGGACGACCAAGGGTGGGAGAGAGAGGGTGGGATAACTAGACATCAGGGAGGCATTAATAGTCCACCTAAGGTATCATCTGAGGGATGTTCACCCCAAGCCTGCCTTTGTCCCTAAGGAGAACCTTGGCCATTTCGACCAATGATGCCTTTCTTATTCTCAGCGCCCCCCCCCCCCCCCCCATATCCCCACCACAGCACCACCCATCCTTGGGTGAGATCCAGCTCATTAACTCAAATGTCAAAAATGACAACGTAGTGTTCCCATCTCTGTCTGAGGCATCTAGCAGGCTGACCTGACTCCTACCTGTATTAATGTGCATGAAATGCAGCACGCTGGGCACAAAGGGGTTAACAGGACCACTCCAGACCTCTCTCTTAATCCTCTGAATAGTAAATCCCTTCTGAGACTCAAACTGGAACTGGTGTCACCCCAGCTCACACAAAAAAAAACACACCTGCGATGATGTTAACGTGTGACAGACACAGGGGGGCGCGGAAACGGCAGCAGCCACTTGCTGGATGACCGTTTCGGGTCAAGCGCATCTCTAACGGCAGCACTGGAGTACCGGCTGCGCATTCAGCTATTATGTCAGGGATGCTTTAGACGATGCATCCCTAAGAAGTCATCTAAAGCATTATGAGACCTCATCTAAGATATCAGGTTAAGGAGGAGCGCTGATGTGCAGAAAGGTAATCACACTCTGAATGGATCTACAACACCGAGTTCAATAAGCAGTCACCAATCGGGCTTGAATAATTTACTCCATTTGGTGCAACATACACGGGCACACAATAGTAAATATATAAATATCTGCTGTACTCAAACACACAACACATGCACTGCACCACAAAATACAGCACCTTTTTAATTATGGATGAGACACTCGTATGAAGCACTGGCACTGGCACGCCCAGAGGTACCTCTGTCTAAAATACCTTATTGTCAGGTGGCAAATCCCAAGCAACCATGCAACCTGACTGCCATACAGAAAGGGAGAGAGAGAGGGGTGCATAGGAAGAAAAGGATAGGAACAAGAAGAAAGGGTGAGGTAGGCAGAAAAGGAGAGAGAGGAGAAGAGGAGATATACCCAGGGAAAGAAAGTAAGAGCGTACAGGAAAATGAAGATGGGACAGAGGCAGAGAATCGGAAAGGCGGGGGAGGAAGAGAGAAAGGGGGAGAGTGAGTGAGGGTAAGAGAATGAGAGAAAAGAGAGAAGAAACATGAAGAGGAGAGAAGAGTGTTTAGATTTCAGGGGCAGAATTCTGGCCTGCAAAAACAGTTGCTTACACCACATAAGAAAATGATCAATAATTCATTAGACCGCCATAGAAATGGCATGAAACAACAGAATGAGTGTTCTTTCCTGGCAATTGCAGAATAAAAGGACTGAGCTCGTAGAGTATTAACAGTGTGTCCTTGGCTTTGCTTGAAATAATCATACAAAGACAGATGGATATTTTCACCGAGCTCCATGAATGCGGTGTCGAATCCGCAGCATTGGAGGCATTTTTACATTATACATGCTAGAACTCATTTTCCTTCGGGGTCAGTGAAGTGACACACACACAAAAACCTAGGTATGGCTATACATATTTCAAAATTCAAGCTTAAACACGAGGATTTAACATTCCTCACAGGACCACTCCTATTCCCTCTCACTCCTGCAGGAAGCCAGAGGAGTGACCGAGGCTCCTGTCTGAAACGCCAGGACTTACAAGGGGTGTGCGGGTGACACTCAGCTCGCCCCCGATGCGCGTGTGCACATGGGTCTAAATGTCTGAGTGCTGCAGTCCACAACCACTACTGTCACCAGCATCTCGACCCAGCAGGCACAACTGCACGGCGCAATGCGGGTCGGATTGGTCTAGATGCCCACACATCACAGCCTACAGGGCTGTTAGGCTGCAGGTTCTCCTTTACATAAAAGGTAAACATGCTCCCCTGATCAACTTTGAGACCCGGCCTGCCCCAACATTGCATCATTGCAACACAGTGCCCAAGGACGCCTGATGTATCTGTCTTCGAGTCTAAGGGATGCTGAGAATAAATCAAAGCACGCAATTAGGTGACTTACCTGTTTGTTGTACTTGCTGGTGGTCTGACAGCTGTACTCAGAGCAGTGGTCAGATCCAAGCGATATGTTATCTCCGGTTCCCACGAAGGTGTTTGCTGGGGGCAGGTCTTGCACAGCCTGGTGTTTTTTCCCCGCTGTGGGTGACTGAGGGTGCAGCTGGACCGTGGGCAAGGGAGAGCTGGACTTGTAGTGTCGAGCGAGGTCGGGACTCCCGGGACCGCCATTGACAGAACGGTAGCGACCCATCCCTGGGCTGTCTGACAGTTTCTCATTCACACCATCATAGCGTTGCCCGTTGGGTTTGGATGCCTCCACAGTGACAATGCTGCTGTACAGGGGCTGCTTGGACTTCTTGTTCTTCCTGTCCTTTTTGGGTTTCTTGTTCTTGTCATGCTGCTGAGGGGTGAAAAAGTCCTCATGGTCCTTCTTTCCGGCCTCATAGCCATTCTTGCTCTTGGGCCGGCAGTACCGGGCCATGACAACAATGAGGATAATGAGGATTACCGTCATAATACCCGATACCACACCTATCACAATGCTCAGTCTCTGTTTGCCTAAATCGTAATTTGGGTCTCCGGCAACGTCAACAGACAGGGGTGTGCCCAGGCTCTTGGCAACCTGAGCCTCCACAATGGTAGAATTAGACACTGTCTCATTAATGTACACGTGCACCAAGGTGGTAGTACTCTGCGAGGGGAGGCCACTGTCATTCACTTGGACCACTAGACGGTGCAAACCATAGTGCTTCTGCTCCACCTTGCCCACTAGAGAAATGACCCCATTGGCAGGGTCAATCTCAAAGAGTTTGAACGGATTCCCTCCTACAATGCTGAAGTTCAGGTCAGCGTTGACCCCAGTGTCGGTGTCTGTGGCCAAGACCGTTCTCACCACGGTCCTGGAGTTACTAGTGGGTGGCAGCAGTGTATAAGAATTGTTGCTGGGAAAGGTGACAGTGGGAGGATTGTCATTCTCATCCATGACAGACAATGACACTGTCGCCGTGGCAGAACGGGGTGGAATCCCGCCGTCTACTGCTTTGACTCGGAACGTGTAGGTAGTCTTTTGCTCCCTGTCAAATGACACAGTGGAGAAGATTGTCCCAGTGTCATTTTCTATGGAAAATATGTCCTCCTCCTCCTCTATGTAAAGGCTCATCTGTGCATTTTCCCCTTTGTCCGCATCGCTTACAGTAACCATCCCTACAGGGCTGTTAGGCTGCAGGTTCTCCTTTACATAAAAGGTAAACACATCTTGCATGAACTTTGGCTCATTGTCATTTTTATCCGCCACCAGGACCACCACGGTGGCAGACCCCTGGAGGACTGGGATGCCCTTGTCCTTGGCGATGACTTTAAATTCATACCGTTCCGCCTGCTCCCTGTCCAAAACGGTGTTGACTCTGATGTCCCCGCTGTCGGCATCAATGGAAAATATTCCATTTACAGAGGGGTCCAGGGAATAAGAAATCTGGGCATTCTTCCCGCTGTCTGCATCAAGAGCTACTACGTTAGTCACTTTTTCACCTGGGGCGTTATTTTCTGGAAAGGAAACTTCGACCACATTCTGGCTAAATATAGGGGGGTTATCATTGGTGTCCCCCACCTTGACAATCAAGGAGTTATTGCTAGATAAGCTAGGGCTTCCAGAGTCTACAGCCACAATGACAACGTTGTACTCCTGTGTGGCCTCGTAGTCCAGAGGGGCTGAGGTGTGAAGGAGGTACTTTTTTCGGTTTTGCTCGCCCTCTGTCTCACTGGCTGGCTTCAGCTGGAAGGGCACATCCCCTACCACCGTGCACGTTACCACCCCATTCTCTCCCTGGTCTCGGTCTGACACCTGCACCAGCGCCACCGGGGTGTCCACCACCACATCCTCTGCCACATTAGCTACCCCATCCTTTACGAATATCCTCCCGATCTTCCGGATGTCAATGATGGGCACGTTGTCATTCTCGTCTTTGATGTTGAGCACCACCGTGGCCTTATCCGTCTTGGGGGGCTGCCCGCGGTCACGGGCCATGACTGTGAAGCGCAGCTGGCTGACCTCCTCGCGATCGATGCGGTGCAGCACACTGAGCCAGCCCGAGCCCTCATCCAGGCGTAGAAGCCGACGGACAGACTCGGTGGCCGCGCCGAAGACGTATTCGATCTGCCCGTTTACTCCGACGTCAGAATCGGTGGCCTTCAGCTGCAGAATGGGGGCTCCAGGGGAGCTGTTCTCAGCCAGGTCAGCCTCATATATGCTCTTCTCAAAGCGGGGGCTGTTGTCATTCACATCCGTAATCATAACACGCAGGATGGCTTGGGAGGAACGAGGAGGGTCTCCCCCATCCCTGACCCGCAACGTCAGCTCATAGGAGTCCCTCTGCTCCCTGTCTAGGGCTCCTTTAATAATCAGCTGTGGCTGCTTCTCCCCATCCGTTGTGTCAGCAACTTGGAGTTCAAAGACACTGCTTCTGCCAGCTCCCTCAGTGTCAAATCTCCTCTTGCCTGAGTAACTCTCCCCAGCATCGACACGGCCCATGGCACTGGACCCCGGCCGCCTGACTGAGCCCTCCCCACTGTCCTGGAGCAGCTCATAGCGCTCTATTCCATTCCTTCCAAAATCTCTATCAGTGGCTGTGGGAAGTAAATACAGCGTACCTATCGGTCTGTTCTCCTCCACCGATAAAGTCAGCACAGGAGATGGGAAGGACGGGGTATTGTCATTTATGTCTAAGATGATCACTTTTCCCTCAAACAGGTCGACCCAGCTCTGTGCTGGCCCTATTACTGACACTTCGAAGTCTATGAAGCACTCGTTTTCATCAAATATCATTTGGCATTGCTGTAATTTCTCACGGTCTATCCTGCGCTCGTTAGTGCTCAGCTCTCCGGTTATATTGTCAATTTTAAAGTAATCGGATCCGGACTCGAGGGTGAAAGTCACCTCACCAGATCCAGCCACGATGCCGAGGTCGGCGGCTACGTTTCCAATCCGAACATCGGCAGGACCTTCTTCTGCTAAGCGATATCGAAGTACTTGCTTGGCAGCCGGCTGAGTCAGCAGCCGCAAAATGAGCATACAGTAGCATAAATAGTCCACTGCACCAGTAGTCCTCATCGCTCCCCGCAGCTGATCTGCTTGTTATGTAGATTTGATTCGCGCGTTGAACCTGTGGGTTAGGAAAAAGAAAATAAACGAAATGTTCATTTTTGCCCCATCTCCTTTGTGTTTGAGCGAGTCTCCCGTTTAATATGCATGCGACATCGCTCCCCGGCCGCTCTTTCACCACTTCAGTGCAGTAAATTTCAAACAGGACATAAACCACAATTATCCCCCCTAGCACCACGACTCTGCTTCCCCCGCTTCACGGGAAAAAATAAAACACTAATAATTAAATTAAATTAAATTAAATTAAATTAAATTAAATTAAATTAAATTAAATTAAACAAAATGAAATCGGACAAAATCCGCATTCTGCACAGTGAACTAGAAGAAATAGCTTTTTTAGTATAAGCCCTTTATTGTGGCTTATACATTTATCCCGTGAGATCGATTGTTTCATCTGCGTGTTAAATAATAATAATGATAACGATTATGGTAGTAATAACGATAATGAGATACTCAACCGTTTAAATTATTGGGAATGCTTAGCATGCAATTTTTATATCTTTGTCACAGTTTACTATGCAGCGGTACGAAGATAAGGGTGTTTTACATCATATTGTCTGGTACAGGAAACTCGTTTGAGATATTTCTCACTGCGGAATAACAGCAACAAAAACCCCGGACTGTCTCTCAACTAATCGAAATACTGTACTTTACAAAAAGGTCCGTCTTCTTACCTTGTGGAAGTGAATGGGCAGTAAATGATCTGTCCCGCCGTCTTTAACAAGAACTTAAGATTTTGCTGCCTCCAGTCACTTAATACATCGCGCTATATAGTTGCATCAACGGCGGAAAATAAAAAACCCCGCAGAGCGATGCATAGACTGTGTAAGGTGGGGGGGGGAATCAATGCAAAACGGAGGGAAAACTGTAATTCCGATTAAGCAGTGGTTTCAGTAAATATCCCTGGGAAGATGCCGTGCTGATTCCCGCATTCTCCGAGCTCCACCTGCATTGACACGACCGGCGTGCGCTCGTAGCCCGTTCGCTCGCAACCCGTATCTGCGGCACTCTGAGAGCGATTCACAAATGATATTGCAGTGCCTGCTCCACTCTCCACCCCCTCCGCTTGCTGTCCCAGCGCACGTAACCACGGCTCAACTTGATCGCTCAGTTTAAAGGGTAGCCCACGAAGTGTGTGCTGGAAGATGGGCTGCTGCTGCTGGTTCTGTTCCTTCTGCGTAATCGACTGGTGGTCCTGGTTCTGTTCCTTCTCCGTAATGGGCTGCTGGTGCTGAGTAGAGGGTCTTATTGCTTAATAAGAGCCAGATCTTTATCAAATGCGACTTAATGGCACATATGCGAAATGCCGTAGCGCCCGTTGTTATGGGGGACTGAAGTGATCACAGCAGGTAAAATAAGGCTATTCTGCATGGACGAGAGGATCTGATAACACTACCCAACCATTAAACGAATAACAGCACTATGGATGTTTTGTTTTTTTGTTTTTTTGGTCTGTTACGGCACTCAATATGCCACTGCGGTATCAGATCGCCGAAACAGTATTCACGGGGATTTCAGTAGGCTACTATCCTCGGAAATATCGAGGCATAGGTCTCATCTGGAAGTTATTACAATGCACTGCTAAGCTGAAATGAAGCTCTGGGGCGACTAAATGTGCGATAAATGTCTACCAGGCTGTAGCTTATATATAAAGTACGCTGTATAATGGAAATAATTTGCTATGCGGCAAACGTAGCGGATGCTTCTTTCTTAGACGTAAATAGTCTCATTTGCTTGAAAGACTACCCTACAAATATTGCTTTTCAGCAAAATTTATTTTAAGCTCTCGGTCCGACATGACGTTCGGTTTTCATATATAGATTTGTATACAGTTTAGACGGTGGGTTTAAATTTAATGTCGCCGGAGATTTTTGTCTGCTATGCACAATGTATTTGATTTCAGGTGTTCATTTCTGGGCAAGGACTTTAATCCTTTAGATACAAGCGAGGGAGCCGGGATCGTGGGACAGGGAGCGCGCTTTACCACTGCGCAACCTGGCCCCACAGCAAACGGAGCGACACGGAGGCACGCAGGAATCTGCAGAGTCTCCGTATGTCTGAGTCTCCCCCGCCCCCGTCTGACTGCACAAAGGACGGAGCCCAGGAGGGATTCTTCCTTCCGTGATAATGCTGATGCACAGAATTTCAGACGCCGCGATATTTATTCGGCGCATCGCCGTCACCCAACGACCACGAGACAGTGATCAGCTTTCACGCCGATGCATCATGACGTGAGAGCGCCGATATATATATATATATATATATATATATATATATATATATATATATATATATATATATATATATATATATATATATATATATATATAAATATATATATAAATATATAAATATATATATATATATACTGTATATGAAAATAAAACGTAAAAATAATCACCACACTAGCCTTTAGTTTGAATAAAGCGATTGCAAATGACTTAGGCGTAAATCCATGTGGATGTATTCAGAGTTTATCCTGCGTGGGAGGACTTCCCCCTGTTCATTAAATGCGATAATGCCGTATACAGTTGGTTATCGTTTCAAATACCTTTACGACGGACAGGTCTGCTTCTACGACTGAAGCAGGAGAGTAGGCATCTCGGCCATATATACATCTGCTCGTTGGCGCCCTCTTTCGGCAAATCGGTTGTAACTAATATTTTTGCGGACTATAAGGTTGGAGAGGAGCGCTTTTTAACTCCTCAAGATTAACGCCACTTCCTAGTGACCATTTATATTTGCTGTACCGACCAAATTATTAATTACAGTTGCGCTAAAGGCGAATTTTGTCATGTTAAAAAAGATTTCATGTTTATGTAGATTGCAGTGAAAATCCACTAGATGGTGTCCCTTGTTTTGCCATGATGAAATGAGGCTTTAAATGAACATCTGCCCTCGCAGCTACGGCTGACATGTGCTGTGGAGGCTGGGCAAGCTGTCGGTTCCCATCGAAGTGTGTGCAGCTTTAAAGGAAATGCCAAATACAAGGTGCAGCTTCCAGGAGGAGTAACTGCTGTTGAACCTCTAGAAGGTTATTTTATCCAGTTGTCTAAAAGAGGCACCGGATTGCACTAATGGCTGAAAGTTGAAGTTGCTCACGAATGAAAAATGAGAGATGACATCATTCTGACATCACTACCATAGGACAAGCTGTTTTGGTTCATGGAACTGTGCTGTAAACTCCAAAAATAAACGTAAAAATATTTTTAATTATGTTAAAATATTTCTATTTATCTACATTTCAGAGATACTTTGAGTTTAAACATGTAATGGAATTCAAACTAAATTGGATGTTTTACTACTTTTAATTAAATTATGCTATATATAAATGCTGAATGTATCCTGTTCTATAGCCTGCATTAGATTGATTTGGCATTCTTTGCTTCTGTCAGTTGTTAATTTATGACACAGATGCTGTGGCTGTGTGCAGCTCATGGAATTAATAGTTTCTACAGTCACTGTGGTATTTAGGGGTGGAGCACAAATTAGCCTTTCATTGAAGACATACTGGAATTTCATAATGGGAATTTCATCATAGGATTTCACTCGCTTTAATGGCATCACTGCCTTAAATCAAATTAGTCCACCCATCCATCTGCATATCTTGAACCGGGACGGGAAGGGGGGGCTGGACCCTGTCTCAGGAAACCAAGGCCCAAGGAGGGGGTACTTCACAGATACCAGCCCACCAGGGCACAGTGTAGGGTTAAATCACAGACAGAATGCCAGCTCATCATGGGGCACAGGATGGGGGTACACCACAATCAGGATGCCAGTCCATCGCAGGGCACAGACACACAGGCACATGGTTACACAGTACAGGTAATTTGTAAATGTCAGTTAGCCTAAGGGATTTTTTTGGAATTCAGCAGTAAACTGAATTACAACATAGGAAGGACACGCAAACTCCTCAAAAGCCAAAGGCAGTATTCAAAGGCCAAAGTGCCCTACCCCCAAAACAGTTATATTAACTTCTAATTATTAGTTTATATAATAGGTTTTACAAAAACATGGTCCATATGAAAAATCAACATCATATGGCGTTGCTGGCTGGAGCGGATAAAACACAATCACTAAATACGAGGCAGCCATCAGAACGTGATGAGTGCTGACATCTCATACACAAGATTCTGCTTTGAGGCTGTGTGAGGCAGGATGGCTGTGGGAAACACTGCATCAGTCTCACAGTAATTATCACAGACGTACTCCGTGCCGTGGGCCCCCGGCAGCACTGCCCCCACCAACCTGAACCAGCAGTACTACCCAAGCTCGTGGCACCGCCCCCACCCACCTGAGGTAGTGCGGGGGGAGATGCACATGACTGGAATCCAAAAGAAGAATATCGAAAAAGATACATTTATTTCTGTAGTGATGCCATGCATTATCCACCATGATAAGAATGACTGGGATGGAATCAGCTCAAAGTAACGAGAATTTCTTACTTCTGCAATAAAAATTAAGTTTAAGTAAAATTTGTTACAATGTATGCTGCACACTTGTCATTTTGGACAAAATGCCTCCATTTAAAATAATACAATTACTGGAAGTGAATCAACTGATCCGTATAAGAACGATCATGTAAATTCTGTAACGAGATGACAGTCCATCAAGAAGAGGTGAAACGAGCGTGAGCACGAGCGTGAGCACGAGCGTGAGCACGAGCGTGAGCACGAGCGTGAGCACGAGCATCTCATCCAGCCAAGCAGCAGATGCGGCATTGGGAGCTTTCCGGAGCGGAGGTGAGGTGCTGCTAGAGTGTAGGAGAGTGACAGATCCAAGGCATGCTGGGAAGCACTCTGTTCAGGGCTAGGCCTGAGTTTTTCATGGAGAATTTACCCTGCTACCTCTGCTGGAGATGTCCTCATTAGCCCAGGGTGTATTAGTTTTAATTAGGGAGGCTTTCGGTGAAAACATGGCAACAATTCAGCAGGAGTTCGGCGAGGGTGAGAATGCTAAACTTCCGTCCAATATAGCAGTGATGCACATGTAAAAACTGATTATTATGGCCCCTAAAAGGGCTTTAAACGCCATGGCTTCTTTAACAGCTTCGAGTTTGATGCTTGCATTATCCCTAATTGAATGGCTCTCTGCTTTCGCTAAGCGCTAACGCGCGGCGTACAGACTGGCATTTCTCACCGGAGCGCTAGCAGCTGCTGGAGGGAGGGTGTCAGACATATTCTTTTGGTGCCACACTTTCCTCCTTCTACCCCCTCCCCACCGGCATTCTCCCTTCCTCTCTCTTCTCATGTTGCCTGAAATAGACAGAGTCGCTCATTACTTTTCCGCCCAGCTCACAGTCCGTGGGCCGGATTGACCGCCTCCATCAGCAATTCCAAGCAAGCTGAAGCATTCAAAGTCGCTATCGACTTAGCTGAGCTACGTCAAAGCAACCACCACTCAGAGTTTGTTGTGCGTGATGACGGCACTCACTGTGCCCACAGACTGATCCTGAGTATGACTCTTTGACTTGGGAGGGTGTGTTTGCCCCCCGAGCAGCCGTGCACAGCTAGGCCCAGCCAGTTACGTGCTAGTGGTGTGTGACTCAGGCCAGCCTTCTGGGCCCCTGTTTCGCTGCGGTGAGCCCTGGGTTTTGTCGATGTGTGACGGCCAGTCATTGTTTGGCCCTGCAGGTTGGCAGCAGACGGAGCCAGACTCATACACATTGCTGACATCCCGCACTTCCCCTTCTCACACATTCACACAGTTGCTTCTCCTGTCTGTCTAACTTTCCCAAGACCTTTTCACATTTGTTGTTGTTGTTGTGAAATTATGTTTGATTCCCCCACTCCCCCCCATCTTCAGAAGGTTATTCAATAAACAGGCAATGTATTACACAAAGAGATGTGCTAAAAGTCAGCTATCTGCTCATAGATCTGAACCTCTGGGACTCCATCTGATTTCTCCTCCTGATGCTGGATATGTGCTGGTTTCCACTTGAAAGCCAAGGCTGATCCTAGTGGAACAAAAACAGAAATTAAAAGCACTGAACAATTAAATAGTTCCCCGTTAATTTATCTCTACAGTAGCCAGGAGATGGATTCCTGCAATGAAATTAAAAGCAGAGTGCAGGAATTATCAAGGGCTGCATGTCAGGTTTGCGAGACAGATATGATTGAATATCTGGGGATTGAGCGGGAGCTCGTTTCCAAATTATGCTTTTCTATTTGAGTCTTCCCCTCCAGAGCAGAGTTATTACCGGGTGAGGCCTCCAAGACATTAGAAGTAAGTGTAAAGTGGCACACTGTTCAGTAGGTATACACTTACTTTCTTAAAAGTCATTTCATTTAATTATGTCAACCAAATCACAGACACGTGGTGTGTACTTAATGTCGTAATGGTCAGCCAATCCAAATATCACATGGAAGGAGTCCATTTATTTTTCACCTCACACTATTTTGGATTCTGGGTTTGGATTACAGTCCACAGGAAGCCTTTGTTACACGAGGGTCATCGATTCGTTCCATCTGTCACTCACGCTCCCAGAATGAGTACATTTACATGGTTTCACTGCCTCACCCCCCAAGTAAACTTGGCTCCAGTCTCGAAGTCAGTCCCAACTTGTACCCCCGACTTGTGTTCTCATGCTGTTCTTGCCCTGTCTGGTACCTTTTGCCAAGGAAAGCCCTCCCCCCAAATCAATCCCAGTGCCACATAAGGCCCTGTTCGCCATCCTGCCTGGAGAGATCCTCAAACAGCTGGTATACCTTTAAACATCTGTATCACGTGACACACAGCTCCACATCAGCACAGTGTTTGCGCTCTCTGCCACGACATCGCACAAAAGTTGCACCTAAGAGGTCCATGGATACGCCGGCCTCGAACCCCAGTGAGTCACATGATCTCCCACCTTCCAATGGCACTGTTGTTGACTCATGATGGGATAAAACATGGTGCAGAATGAACGGCAAACTAGAATGGTGATTTATGAAGAGCGTAGCTTGTTGTGGTCCCACTGTTGGAATGTGTCTGACGTCATCACACACAGAGTCAGTAACGTTGGTTCAGCCCCCATCCACTCTGACCCCCGGCATAAATGAGCTGTACCCAGCTGCTATGATACAGCGGACACAATAGGCTGGTTTATTCCCCTGACACAGCCTTCCTTATGAGGGCTGAAGCGCATAATGGAAACAAATGACTGTCCCCTTCCTCTGAGCTGAAATCTGTGAGCCCCGCACAATCTGCCAGTGTTAACGGATGTCTGTTGTTTGCATGCACCAAAGAACCTGGCAAAAGTCAGCCGGACATTAGGAGCCTTTCACGGGGAAAAGAAATGATGTGAAAACAATCCCTGGAATATTTCTGAAAATACATTGGCTATTTTCATGTGGCTCAGCTCCTCATTCCCATTGGGTGTCTGGGACTTTAATGTGTCAGCATGTGATCATTTGAACATGTATTGTTTGTCATCTGTGTCCTCATTTTAAAATCTTCTAAACTGATGTAGGAATATAAAAAAAGAATTAAAAGATAAGGTAGGTATTAAAAAAAAACTAAATGTTAAATAATTCCACATGGTTTTGTTCTTGTGACCTTCAGCAGGCTTTAAATGTACATTAAAAGTTTTATCACCGTGCGAAAAAAAAAGTGTACATTAAGCTATATGCTGATAACCACACCCAGAATAATAGTTTACAAACCTGAGAGCCATGTTTTAGTCTGAAAATATACAGCACATTAAGCGATATCGATATCCAATCAGCAGCCCATAATGCTAGTCTCTTTCCATTCTCACACTGCATCTCAGGCATAAAAATTTCAGTGGCTCACAGTGAGTTTCCTGTCAGCTTTCGGAGGGGAAGGCAGCCCCAGCACCCAGAGAAATAGAGACGTTTCTGCTTGGGATCGCACAGCTGGTGCGGATCTTCAAAATGGCAGTGCACCTCACCATGGGGACAGGTCCCCTGTCAAAATGTCTCACAGTGTGAAATACCGCTTCAACTTTTTTCCTGTCCCCAAACCGTCCTTCATCATTTTGAGAGGGCATTTTCTCCCCTTTCCGGGATGTGCCTACAAACAAGAGCTTCTCTGCTCTTTGTGGTCGTCCCTGCACCTGACACCAGTCTCTGTCTTCGTGAGGCATCTGTCACTCGCAAAAGAGCCTGAGGTTTGATGACACAACAGAGCAGGGCAGAGGGGGGAGGCTTGCCCTGGCCAGGGTGCCGTGGTCCCAACACCTCCCTTTGTGTTGGGGAAAGGTATTCAACTGTGAAGCTCTGCCACAAGCGAGGAGCTACCTGAAGTGTATGGTGATGGGGGTTGCACAACCATAACCCTTATTTCTTGACAGTGATATTTCAGAACATTTGATGGTGGCAGTGTAGATGTCTGAGAAGATGCACCTTGATTTTTGCAAGGAGGCCTTAAACGTGGTTAGAGAAATTAGGTAAGCTCTTCGAACAGTATCGTTGAACCTTGTTGTGGCTTGTTGCCATGGAGATCAATAGAAGATGCTGATCATGGTCTTGTGAGACTGTGTCAGATTACAGCCGTGCATTGCATGAAGGGATGTCAGACCAGCCATTGTCAGAAAGATAACCCCTGCCCATGGGCCTGCCAAACTTTCATTAGGTCAAATCGCATGAAGAGCATAAAAAGTCATAATACCCAAAGAGAGCACAGCTACTACAATCGAAACAGCTGGTGAAATTCACACCCATCAGCCACATATGTCAGAGATTCAAGGAAATGCACATTTATGGTGATGCTCAAAGCATTCTGCTGTTATATGAGTTACATGGGAGCCTAGAGAAATATTGACATAATCTCTGAAGGAATTTTGTTTCTCTGCATACCTTGTTTTTTTTCTATTGTACAAACAACACAAATAATTATCATTTTTATTTCATAACTGGTTGTCTTGACATTTTGCAAAGGATGCATAATTTCTACATTTGGTGTGTACATGATATTAATTAGGTCTATGAGCTCTTTGGAACATAGACAGTGCTCGAAAACACAAAGTGCGCACACTTTTGAACAATCCATTGAAAGTTCCGCATTAATAAATAAGCACTCTGCACTTTACATGGCTTGAGAACATGCAAATTGGTCCTTTGTGTTTGTAGAATTTTGAATGAAATATCATGCTGTGCACCTATGTCCTGCTTCACAAATCAAGGGTCACACCTAACAAATGACTGATCCTACACAACTGAGGTACACATAATAACAATGATGATGATGATGATGATGATTACAATCATATAACAACAATAATAATAATAATGAGTTTGCTTATACTGGAGAAGAGAGCCTTCTGAGAACCTATTTATATAACGTTGTATTCAAAGGAAAGTTTGCACGATTTATTCATATACATTTTTACAGTAGCCATCTCCAGTTTTAGAATTTTTCAAAAAAACTGAAATTATAATCTTCTATGCATTAATGTAGGTAGATAAAACAGTACTGCTGATACCTAGACTAATTTCCAAATCAGCATGCCAGTACTAGGAAATAAGGTATTTTGTGGGGATAATAACATATTTGAATTCATGCACTATTCATATTTTGTGTCATTACCATTTTTAAGGATGCAATAAACACGGGACACAATCTGCATCACAGTGGCCACACACTGTGTGCTTATGTACACAGAAGCAGCACGTCACTGAATATTCAACACTCTGGAAGAAAGGCAGCTGCGCTCATACTCATGCAGTTCATTTGAATTCTACGTGCTCGACTCCTGTGCTTTGCACGTCGGGATATGCTGATGACTTTGAACATCGGATTGGGAAAACAAAACTCAAAAACTCCAGCAGGGACCTGTAGTGAATGAACCACCAACTGATCCTAACAAAATCTCTACTTTATTTTCCATTCCTAATTGAGTTAGTTTTAAATCATGCTAAATTAATTGAAATCTCCAGCACTATAAATTCCAATGAGTCTGGTATTAAGCATTCAGCTTATGCTCATTCAATGATGACAAAAGAGTTTGACAGAGAGTTGAGAGAGCTAAATAAGACAGAAGACTTAATTTCAATTGGATATTCACTTTTTTGACTAGACCAGATACTGCCAAGCCTTTTGGACATTAGCAGAAAGTCAATACTTTATATCACAAATGAGATTTGAGTCTGAAATACTGAAGCTACTTTGAGAATAAATTAGTTTGTTTTCCACCAGAACAAAGAAGTGTGTCAAAAGTTAGCTAAGCTTAGAAATCACGTATTGTCACCTTTCAATGGCGCGAAAGATTTAGGTAATCCATCAGTGGTTTTAATATTGATATATTTGCAGAACTCTTTGATATGAAAATAAATGCAAAACATCTTAAGCAAAGAATATCATTTGTTTTATTATATTCATTGTATGAGGAAATTATTGCAATGTACAGTAAGCTTCAAAATGTTTCAAAAAATAACTCTTAAAACTTTTGTAAAATAAATATAATACTGTAGTGGTATGTCATACTCTTTTTCTTTTATTTAGACAATAATATTTGTTTCTTCTACTTCAAAGGCAAAACTGATCGCTGTCATTACAATGAGCAAATGTTGTAGGACATTAAGTAGATTTCTGAAAAAAGTAACTGCAACCCACAAGTGATATAACCTCATTATAGCCTATGCTTGTCTTTTCCGCTCTTATGGAGTAGCTTTAAAAATGACAGTCTACATTTACTTGTTAGGTTGAGGCTTGTGGAATGAAGGTCACTAGCCAATGGGATTGGTAGCTGAATGAACAATATGCACAGTTACTGACTTTGCGCTGTTATCACGTACACCGCGATATCGTGAATACATTTGCAAATTTTTAATAATAGAGAGGGGTAAATTGTACCATGACCTCCATAAACTCCCTTTTCCTTTTGTAAAAATGAAAACTGTGAACATCATTGAGTAAGAGGTAATTAAATGGATAGTGGGTTGGAGAAATGTACAATATTGTCATACTGGCATTGCTATATGCAGTAGTAAGCAAAAGTTTCAGGCAGTCAAATAAATTACATTTAAATGGTCTTCTTGTTGGTTTAAAACTATTGTGTCTGTCAAAGTGTGTCAGCTTTTTTCAAAACCTCTCCTAAAGTCACCCCAGTATTTGCAGCAAAGAGCCATGTCTTTGTTGACTTGATCACTAGTCTACATGTTTGTGTAATCAAAAAGTGCTATAAAATAATTTCACAAATGAAGTTGATTGGTTAACTGAGCTGGTGGGGAAATTAACGAACACATAGAATGTCTGACGTGCCCTTGAGGAGTGGTTTGGGAACTGGAGTGGTCTTCATCTAGCCCTCCAACAAAGTATCAGAAACTTTTTGGAGAACAGAAGACATTCTTGTTAATTTTTGGTTTCTCTTACAACCCAGCTAAATATCTTTAAACAGTTTCTTTCTCTACCTAAGACTTTTTACCCAGTACTGGTGGTTACTGGTGGTTACATTGGGTTGTTATGCAGACTCTGCCATATGAAGCTCAGATGATGATGCTACACCACAAACACGTCCTTGATTCCCCTGGAACTTGACTCTTCATCTCCCTCTGTATCTGCAGGTGGAAGGATGTCACCATGTTGTTCCTGGGTCTTTACCAAATGACATCACCGTGTCTTAGCTGGTGACTCAAAATAGCTACCCCGTGTCACCTGGACATCTTAGTGTTGCATATGTGGCACTGCATTGGAGGGAGGGGGTGACTGTAATCGCCTTCCAGCTCTTGCATATTTAAAAACAGAGCACCCTCACTGCTCAGCCCCACTCCTGTTTCAGTACGGGAAGGCGAGATGGATGCCTCAGTTTCCTGCAATCAATGAGCATCCGTTTTGTCTAAGGGACCAAGATTGGATGGCTACCCAGGCCATAAATAATTAGTTAGGAGCAGACGATGGCTCAGATCAAATCAGAAATGTGCACAGAGGATGACAGTAAAAAAAAAAAAAAAATAGTGAAGCGGAATGGATTTGTTTTTCTGGTCCAGCAGTCTGATCGAGATGAATGTTCAGAAAGCAGTTCTGGCTTTTGACGACAAGATAGCCTAAACGGTTGGGTATAATCTGAATCGTAAATTGTAATGCTGTAAATTCAACACATAAAATTAGCTGCTGCAGGGAAAGCAGAGCTAATGTTAATATACCTGCACCAGTCATCGTGAATGCCAGTATATTATTAAAATGGCAGCCTCAGTCTCTGTGAAAAATGTTTTATGATACAGTACCTTCATCAATCGTTGTTAATGATTTTTTACAAAAAATTCTCAACCAGTTTTTTTTGTGAAAGGCAGTCTAATATTAAAATATTTGTACCAATCTTTGTAAATACCAGTTTATTATTAAAATATTTGTACCAGTCCATGTCAATAGCAATGTAAACTTTATGTAAAAATACTTGCAGCAGTCTTTGTAAAAGTCATTATAGCACGAAATACTGGTGAAATACCTTATCTGTTATTGTAAATACCTGTTAAGTCTATTTTGGGATCAATTACATGTTTGGGAATCTGTAAAGTGGGTTCAGTTTAGTATATTTGTTTAAGCTACTTTAAATAAAAGTTTTATTTCATGTAGGTGTCTCAGATACTGTAGAAATTTATTTTACAGAAGGAAATATGAGATGTGGAGTATTATTGTCTAAATTGTTTTGATTTTCATTAAGTGTCATACAATGAACCTGATTTTTTTCTTGCCTCTTTCCTAAGCTAAGGTTTTGTCTAATTCAAATAAAATCAGTGAACCTATCCCTCCTGCTTTGTTTCCTGATATTTGTATATCAGCATTATCGTTAGAGGTTATCCCTTGGCGGGTGATTTGGTGTCCACTCCATTTCAGCTGATGGTATTGATCAACTAAAGCATAATTAGTTGAATGAGGTTTGCAGTGCATTATGGGAGATTCTGAAATACAGTAGCCAGTCCTGTAGATAAGTGCATCATGTATTACAGACAAACTTCTCATAACCAATTGTCCTAAATATTAACTTAATTCTTTAATGTATATTGGTAAATACCAACGTATATCAAGAACACTGCAAGTGACATCATTAATTTGACCTTATCAATGCTTTGCATGGCTAATTTTACATTCATGTTCATTTAGGAAACCTGAAGGGAGAAGTTTATTAGAGAATATTGCCTGTGGGCTGTTAGTGTAAACAAGCACATATGCAAATGGCGTTAATCACAGCTTTAAGTCACTAGATGAAATAGGCTCCATTTTATTTTCAAATGGTACCTAATGGAAGTCAAAGAGAAAGCAATGAGAAAAGTAAAGAACGTTTAAAATCTTTGAAATTAAGTCCATACTTAAAAACATTAAGGGACATTCTTTATTTCTTTTAATGATGTGTTCAGGGTTGCACTGGCTGATTTAATTGCTACGGATAAAATCCTTTTCAACCAGAGCAAGCTGCAGAGTTTAACATTCTTCTCATGTACATGTTTGGATACGTTGCAGGAGCAGATTGGGCACTTTTCTCTGGGGTGAGCCCTACTGGGGCTTGAACTTGCATTTTTCAAGTTCCTTTGCCACCGGCCATTATTCAGTGATGTATTAATATTTACTACATATTACTTGATTCGCACGTCTATGTTTTGGTATTCCAGTCTATTCTGAGTGCAAAGAAAATGCTCCAGATTGACAAGCACTCTCTCTTCTGGATAAGGACAGCAGCTAAAGAATGAATCATAAACAGGGGATATGGTTTTCTGAGGTGATGTGAGACTAAAAGCAGACAGCCCGGAATTCTGGGAAGAACCACAGCCCGCCTGCATGCCAACCTTCACATGCCTGTGGATGCACTCGAGTGCTCCCTCAGTGGCTGAGTTCCTTGGGTCTTTAGGATTCCGCCATTCCAAAATCTAGGGTCCTTAACCATTTTAACTTAAAGGAGCAATAAAAACTAAATTAATCATTTAATACTGATTTTAATCAATTCAGTTTTAGGCAATGAAACAAAACTGGAGGCACTGACTTCACTTAATTAATCAATAAAATGGTAACATAAAGTGTCTATTATTAGATTAAATGAAATGTCAAGTATCAAGAGATTCACAAAGTATCTCTACCCATTTTCATACCTCATGTTCTTTATTCTAAAGCACATCTTATTCAATAGACACATTTCTCATTAACAGATGCATAGTAAATCCCAACACCGTCTTGCACATGAAAATGCTGACTGGTACAGAAATGTCCCTGACTGCAAGGGGATTCTGGGATTGTAGCTGTTATGATTTGTGAAGGCAGTGCCTGCTACACAAGACTGTAAATGTGCTTCTATAATTTATGACATGTTGAGAAAGCCAGCTTTGTTTGGCGATAGAACCATACGACGCAAAAAAGTTGGGCAAGTAGTTCCGGACTTTTGTTATTGTAGTTTTCCCTTTTCAAATGGGGGCTGGGTGTGGGATGTGGGTATAGCAGAGGAAGACGGGGAAACAGAACTTCATGGACAAACAAAATGAAAGGTTCAGTTTCATTGTTGACAAGATGAACGGAACAATTCAGCATATAGCACAGGTGATGGAGCCAGGTCTGCTTCCCTTCTGTATTTTCATGAGGTTGGAGAACAGAAAAGCGCATATACAATAAATATATACAACACTCGCGCACACACACACACACACACACACACACACAGTGGGACAAGAAAGAGCAAAAGAAAGTAAGTTACAGGAGTCCTCAGAGTCTCCTGATTCATAAATGTGTTACTAAAATAATTTTACACGAGAATTCATTTTTGGAAGAAGAAAAGTGACTGACATAATTGGATTTCATCAAAATCACTGTACCATTACAATTAATATTTATATATTATTTGAAATGGAAGTGTACTGAATACACAAACGCACACATTCTTCGCCTTTGATATGCAAGCCAGGCTACAGGAATCATTTTTTTGCTGTAGCCCATCCATCCATCCATCCCTCCATCCAACCATCCACACTCCTCATCCTGCTGAAGTTTGTGAGAGTAACAGAAGATAGCTATAATCCACACTGTTGTGGACATGCTCCATGATTTCCTCCCAGTTGCACTTACTTGTACGGAGGACCTGACTATGTACTATGGGTCAGACCTGGAGCAGCTGATTTTCATCTTTACTTTCTTCACATCATGCTCTACAACAAAATTAATTTGTGCTTGCTACAGGCCAGACGAAGATGAGGCCATAGGGGAGACAACATTACGACAAACATCCAAAATACAAACCCTATTCCTCTATGATGAGCACCCAGCCTACGCCTTGATATTCTGTTAAGTCACAAAAGAGTAAGGACAGAATACATCACTGCAAGAGACTGACACCCACCCTAAATATATCTGAGGTTCGGAGCAGCAAGTGTGCATAGCCAAGTCTCACTGGACGTTCAGAGAAACTCAGGAGAGCTGTTTACACTGCCATCTAAAAGGTAGTTCAAGTAAATCAGTAGCTCTAAATTTCTCTTTGTGCAACTGTGGGAGTGACAGTATTGCAATGCACTGGCCTGTGTGTATAATGTGCCTAGCTTTATGTATGTGTTTATAAAGAGAGGCTTCAGACCACCGGCGAAGTGCTGTATAGATAAAGCATCCATCTTCCATAATTGTGTTGCATTATAGTGGCATTGCATGTATAGAGAACCTTATGTTATGCTATGTGTTTACAAAAAGGGCTTCAGAGCCCCATATAAATGGTGAATTTATAATCCATCCATCTTCCTTAAGAGTTTATCCAGTACAGGTTCTCAGAGACCACAGCAACTATCCCAGGAAGGACAGAACACAAGGCAGAGGAATACAATTCAGAGAGTCTAGTTAGCCTAACTGCATGGAGGAAGCCATCACAGCACAGCAGAAACATGCAAAATACACATGCATACCATGCAGAGGCAGCCGCCAGGGCAAGAAGTTACAGTGGCCCCCACTGCACCAATGGAGCCACTGTACCACGAAGCTAATAAGCCCTGATATGTGTGTGCGTGAATATATATATATATATATATATATATATATATATATATATATATATATATATATATATATATATATATATATATATATACAGCCAAAGAAAATGATGTTTAGATTATCCTCATGTTGGTGTAAAACTATGATATTATGCCTGTCAAAGTGTGTCAGCTTAGCCATTTCAGAACCTCTGCTAAAATCATCCCAGTATTTGCAGTGACCGTCCAGTGCAGTCATGTATTTTTTGACTTGGCCACTAGCACACCTCACACAGCTAGTCAATCTGTCACTGACTTTTTAAACCAATTTATTAAATGATGTAATTGAGCTGTTGGTGAAATTTAACAAAATCATGGAACGACTGAGGTGCCCCTGAGGAGAAGTTTGGGAACTGAAGCGGCGTTCATCTAGCTATCCAACTAGATATCAGGAACTTTTTAGAAAACAGAAGAAATTATTACTATTTTTTATTATGTTACTCTTAATTTGCACATGTTCTAATGTGAAATTGAGATTTCTGTTCCAAGCCAAAGTACACTTGCTACCCAGATAAACAGCTTTAAACATTTCTTTGGACTGCCTAAGACTTTTGCACAGTACTGTGTGTGTGTGTGTGTGTGTGTGTGTGTGTATATATATATATATATATATATAGTATTTAATATAAGTGAGAAGAAGAAGAAAGCAGGAATAATCTACAGATGATTAGACGGTTTTAACATTTCATAAAGACACATGTCCAGGTTTTTGCTCTCTCCCAGCTTCCAGGTAGGAGGGACTGTTTCTGGGTCCCCGAGGAATGGACTGAGAAACACTTCTATATAGCAGGAGAGCATTTTGCAAGAACAGACACCCTCTATGTCTCAAACACTGTTCCCTCAAAATGCCCCCCCTATTCTAAGATGAACAATGGTCTCATGCATACAGCTCAGCGAATTCAAGAGTGGTTTTATGAACACCAGGATTATGTTTTCCACATCTCCCATGACTTCCACAATCAGTAGATGTAAACCTCATCCACCATCTATGGGCAGTTCTGCAACATATGGTGCAAAGTAGCATTTCACCATCTTCATCCTTGAAAGAAACAAAGCACTTTCTTCTTGAAAAATGGTCCAATATTCCACTACACTTGGTTCAGGACTTGTTATTACAGCACTGCATGAACGATCTGAGCCGTTCTCAAGGCAAAGCATGACCCTGCTACTTATTAAGGCCTTGATATTAATATACTGTTAGGAGGGCCCATTATTTGACCCTGCCCCGTATGTGTGTAGGTGAGTGTGTGTGGGAGAAAGTGTTCATTGTCAAGCCACTGCTTCTATTCCAGCTTCTCTGCTCTTTGTGTGCTTGATTAAAATTCAATTGATTAAGTATCCTTTCACCAGGCCCCTCCCTGCTCAATTCATTTTGGTCACGATCCACTGGACAAGTCACAGCTTAAAAGGCAGCAAAAAAATTGAATTTATATTATATATATTTTCCACATTTGTCTCTCTCTTTACGTGGCCAACTCTCAGTCATGCAAGACTTGACATTGCACAGGTCATGGCTCTCAGGTTTTGGTAATTTATCCAAAACTTGTACTTCACTTTATAAAGTAAATTCATTCCACACCCATAAGTTATAGTTTTACATCTGGATAAGTCACATTGTGTTGGGCTGAAATAAAACAAATGGTTTAGTTACAACCTACAGTTCAGTAATAACACCTACACCAGAGTGTACAGCACACAGTGTTCACCATGACAGCATAGTAGTCATAAGATATTCCTGGCCATGGAAAAAAGTAGGTTTCCTCTATTCATGCAAAGTACAGTGTTCTGATAATTAGGGGATAACCTTTTGATGCCCCTACTAACCCTATGCATATGATTTATGTGTTAACATGATTTGTTTGAGAGTTCCTGTTATTGCTGGGCGATAGGCTGTAGTCAAATTGTCCTTGGCTGGAAGCTTATGCAGGGATCATAGCCAAGCAATACACTGGTGGCACTTTTCAGCAGTGCATAGCCACAAGGCCTCCAGGGACCCGGAGCGGATCCCAGTCCAGGGCACCCGCGGCATCTTTGACAGCATATGGTGCATCGGGCTTGTGTTTTTTGGCTTCTGTCCTATCCTACTTTGTTGCTTCTGTTCCAGCCTTATGCCACATCATCTATTTTGATGAGATCCTATTTTAGTTTGAAGTTTTCTTTGTCGCAGTTAAGGAAATTGGGTTTTGGGGGCTGCAGCGGGTGAGAATGTTTGAGGTTGCCAATGGTGGACATTACACCTGTAGCTTTACTGTCCTCATTAACACAACAGTGGCTGGGTAAATGGATGACACAGAGAAATGTAATGAACTCCCATGAAAGGAGCACCCTTCACGCAATAAATAATGTAGCGTAATATAAAGCTTGGCACGGAAGCCTGTCCATACCTAAGTCTAATGAAGGACTTCTAACTGTCACATGAAGAGCCACATTGTGTCTTCACAGACTCCTGGGTTACCTGTAAGGCTGAAAAGAGGACAATGATGACACAGTGGTAATGGGGAGGGTGACTGATGATCAATAAAAACATTATATCTTGGAACATTCACTTTAGATTCTTCACTTTTATCTGGCCAAAATGTGCTGACAGGCATTAAGCTCTATTAAATCAAAAAATAACAGGGAAGACTTCCATTTGTAACTCCTCCTCCTCTTTCTTTTCCCCTGCTCATTCTATTTTCACTGGGAAATTCATGCATTTTGCACACTGTCATCTATTTCCTGTGTCTTGCAATGATTTGATGCCATATTAAATGAAATGTGTAAATGCACCAGACCCCATTGTGAGGGATTAGATGTTTCCACCACTATCTTGCAGACATATTTCCCAGTGTCAAAAACTGTCACACCAAGAGGGAGAAAAGCTTGCAGGCCAGGATGTCTGTGTCAGAGAGGAGGGGGGGGGGGGGGCTCCTAGTATCATGGGATAATTTGACAGATAAATATGTTTTGGTCAAAGACACCCACATTTTTAATATTTGGGTGTCAAGGATTTTTTATGGCAGATAAAAAAAATGGGTGCCAAGTATGGGGCAGGTCTGAACCCAAATGGCATTAGGTATAATGAACAATAGTTAATACCCAGATACTGTGTTCTACAGTGCAACCAGACCTCTCTTGCAACAATGGTAGAATGACTGTAACACTGTTTCATATGAAATTAGTACAATCACACTTACTGGAAAACTATATTTTTTTATTCAAATAGTGAGTCTGGTTTTTAATGAGCAACCAACCTGGATTTTTTTTTAATGGGAATTATATCCTTGTTTACACTAGGACCCTCACCTTTGTCCTTCATTACCTGCTTTGTTCTCCTCAGGCTGTATCACAATGTAAATCTGTCAGATAAAATTAATATTAGAGTAATACCTGGGACCTCACATGTTCTGTAATCCTATTTTCTTACTGCTGCAATGCATATTTGATGAATCCCTTAATAAAATTTGATAAAACAGCAGAAAGGCACAATAAGGTACGATAATTTGTGCTTAAAAACCCAATGCTGCTATTTTCTTGATTTTTTCTTGAGTTGAAGGTGCTTGAATATTTTTTTTTTTGGTCCAAGTTTTCAGTATTTCCCTGGGGTGGATCACATACAGATAGAGGTACTTAGAGGCCTCCTTCATGAGGCTCCTGT
Source organism: Paramormyrops kingsleyae (assembly GCF_048594095.1). Taxonomy (NCBI): domain Eukaryota; kingdom Metazoa; phylum Chordata; class Actinopteri; order Osteoglossiformes; family Mormyridae; genus Paramormyrops; species Paramormyrops kingsleyae. Next base: position 4,006,182 of record NC_132808.1, on the reverse strand, counting down.
TGTTTTCTGCACTGTGCTGCTTGTCTAAGTTAAGGCAGGCAATGAAACATAAATTACATTACAGTAATTTATAGGTTATTAAGCTGAGCCAGTGCTGTTTTTGTGTCTTATTCTCAATAAGTTATCTTAGGTCAATGGCTTAAAAGTAAAGGGGAAAAAAATCTCAAGGAGACAACGATTTCCATACCACAGGTCGAGTCGACAAGTAGAGCATATTAATGCATGTACAATTCCTTTTGAACAGTAACTGTCAGCACAAAATGGAGGAGGAATGGATTGACAGAGCAGAAGGAAGGGTGAATTAATTCACAAGTGCTGAGCATTTCCTTGACAATAAAAACCGGACTAACTAACATATGAAATGACTGAAGCATGTCATGGAAGATAATGCAACACACACAGCTTAGCATTCAGCTCCGGCTGCCTCCACAGTCCTCTTGTTTATGGATCTTCCCTATGTACTCTAAACCAGCCATTGTTAGACTGAAGGCCCTTCTATTTGGATTACCTTAATTTGTTAACAAGTAATAAGAGATAAAATAAACAGCAAAATCAGCATTCTTATTGAAAAAAAGAGCAGTTTCTAATACTGACGTGGCATTTTATTAAGTGCAGTATATGGACATACCCAAGTTTGACTGAAGTAAAATTAGCTGGCAATGGAGAAAAAGAGCTGGCTGATTTTACATTGTAGTGTTTTGGTTTATGCTACTGTCACAGTGGATTTACTGCTCTCTGAATGGGGAAGGAAAAGGCCGACTCGTGTAATACGGTTAGTACCCAGACAGGAGGACAGAGCAAGAGGCCAATGTGGAGATCACCTCAGGGCAGGAGGCTGAATGCAGAAGAGGCCTGATGACACTAAGGTGAGACCTGCCTTGATTGACACGTTTAATAGGAGTACATTGCTCCACTAATGCCTCTTTGAGTGCTCCCACTATTATGGGGTTTTTTATTAACACCGGCTAGGGGGCAGGTCACTCACCCATTACTCTGCCCTCTTTGCCGCTGGTTTGCCTCACAGGAAGAGCAGTGGTGGTGAGAGGATGCTGTTTATGGCAGCGGCAGTCACACACTTGGGGAGGCAGTGTGCGTTTTCAGCCTTTATTTATGATGGTGTTGCTATTAATTGGTCGAAGGGAGAAGTAGCAATAGCCAGGTATAGCACTAGCATAAACTACACACTGAGAGAACAATGGAAATGAGTAGTAATCCTGAAAAAGCAGGTGTGTGTTAGCAGAGGTTTAGGGTTAATCTCTAAAAATATTCTAAAATGGGATATAACAATGCGTAACAGGTGGAAGCTGGTTGACAAACAGAACTGGGTGACGGATGAGTTTGGGAATATGGACTCGGACCTTGTTTTTGCAGATTCTCATTATCATGGGTGACGAACTTCATGAGCAAAACGGCGAAAACAAAATCATCCTGTCAGACAAACAGAAAGTGCTCAAGATGGTTTCTTGGACCTTTCTTGGATTCAGGCTTGTTGGGAGAGAGAAAGGACACATGAGCTCAAAAACTCAATTAAAAAGGATCAAGTGGGAGAAAATGAACAGAAACATGACTCATCCTGGCTAAATGGATGCTGTCCTTGCCCTCCTCTCACAACGAGTAAGACAGCGAATGGTGTAGCATATCCTGACAATGCACAGAAAAGTGTGTGGAGAATGAGGCGCTGTGGAGTTTTACTTCCACACTTCCTTCATCCATAATCATATCTTTCAAGCTTGCCATTTACTGCCTGTAGATAATAAGCATAAATCTTTGGTGTTTCGGTCGGCTGCACTGACACAAAGTACCAAGGCTGAAAGGCTGAGGTGAAATGTAAATTACCAAACACGCATTGCCAGCTTCAATCTGAGATGAACCTGAGATTAAACCAGCTTTACAACGTTAGTCAGTTTAAGTCCTGTGCTGTCCACCTGCAGCCAGGTAGACCGCTGTGATCACTGCATGTTAAGCACCCTTTATCCTATATCTTGCGATCTGCTTCAGCTCCCATGGATGCATATATCCTAGTGACATCTCTGCACTTGGCATGTTCCAAATGGAAACTTTCAATCTGGATATTTATACTGCTCTTAGTCTCTCTGGGTGCAGTGTTCAGACATCAGTAATATTTGTAATTTAAAATAATTTCCAGCCTTCACTACCATTAATTACCTGTGGGGACAGGTAATTCTGGCAGACCCGTATAAGGTGACCATGAGCTTTATATGATGAAATTTCAGGAGCCCTGCCTGTGAGTACATCCCAAAGCCATCTATGAGGAGGAACCTCAATGACTGCTGCCCCAGGGTCACTGGTTTTCAATGATGCACCGCCCCTGGTCACTGGTCTTCCCCACAGCTATAACAGTGTGCAATAAAACTCACCATCAGCAGGGAATTAGTGTGTCTTAATGGGCTTCCCATTTCATCAGCAGTGCTAACCCTACCCACGTCTCACACAGGCAAGGCTGTGGGGGCTTTTAAATGTTACGCTGATGAGGTTATGGCAAATTAGCAAGTAGGATTTTTTTCATAGTCTTCATAATTGGGGGTTTTTAGCAGTTTTTGGAGGGCATTTTGCTGCTGTGCCTTTGGGAACACTGGATTTCCTGTGCTTTGCCAGGATTTTCAAAAAAAGAAATGCTGCTCTCATTACATGTATTTATTATATTATTCAAATATAGCATTTCAATCATTTTTTTACCTGATTGCAATACCAACATACACTGTCCTTCTGCAGCTAATATGAGCTGTCAAAGTTAGCACTGTGTTCCTGAATGACACGCTGTTTAATCCACAGGCATTACAAGCCCTTTTAGGGCTCCCCCATACTGAGGCAGGGGGCCCAGGCAGCCAGTCACAAGCCAGCAATTCTCCACCTCACATGTAACCAGGCAACCATACAGGCTAAAGGCATATAGCTGTACTCTTGTTGTCTCTGTTCTTTAGGTAAATGCAGGAACAAGAGCAAACAGTAAGCAGGTTCTTAGGAATTAGTCAGCTTATGGGAGCATTATGTCGGCCTACGAAGGATTTAGTGCTAAATTTGGGATTATGGCCTTTGCTACTTAGCAAAAAAGATACTTCATATCTCCCATATAAGTCTAGGTTCTCTGGGAAAACACTGAAGCTGCCCCCCATCAACGTGCAACCTTCCAGCACTGAGACTGTCAAAAAACCACCTCCGATTGGCCATATCTGTAGAGATCCTGCTGAGCGGGTCCCACACACCCCAGCAAACCCTGAGAAGTGGCAGCTTTTACTGGAACAGCAAGAGACACACACAGGCACACATCTATCTATCTATCTATCTATCTAATCTTAAAAATAATACTTTTAATAATAGAGTAATAAGACTACCAGAAACTGGATGTTAAAAATAAATCTTTTCAATCTTTGAGTTGTATCGAAAGAGATGCTTGTTATACTCCCAAAAAAGAAAAACAAAACCTAGTATTTGGAATGATGCACTTGTATGCCCATGTATACATAGACACGAGGCTAAATGTGAGCCGCATCTGACAATGTGTCTGCTCTTTGCGGCTTTTTGCATTAAGGATGGAGGGCTGCCCAGGGCTGATGCTCATGTGGGCTTTGTTCTGTATTGGACTCCGTGGACTAGGACCCAGTGGACAATTGCCTGAGTCAAGTAAACTGCGAGGCTAAGGATATCATTGATATATCTACAGCTTCAGGCAGAACTACTTAAAGGTCCAATTTGTGAATGTGATATGAGTCTGCTGTCCAATCCCATGCTGTGCCACATGCCCACTTGTGAAAGCAGCCAATCAGTGTCACTTGCCTGCCTCCAACAAATGTGGTGCCTTTTTGTTATTGCAAACTGAAAGTGCATACATATTCATTATCTAAATTTATCTCTGTACCTCAGCAAAACTTTGCCTAACATCTGAGTGCTGCTGTGTTTTGAGTTGCTAAATCAATCAGAGACAGTATTTATGTGGAAATAACGCAACATTTAATTGTTAGTCCTCTAGGTTTTCTTCACCTTCTTGTTTAGGACAGAAATGCTAGAAGTCTTGAAATGCACCTAACAAATTACTCCTTATAATTGTGGAATTTAGCATTGCTACACAGCGGAGAGGTGAAATGGTCTCTCTCTGCTTTTCATGGAGCGGTATTTTTAGGATAGACTGATGCATCCTCCGCAGGCTTTGTGAGAGGAATCAGCATGACAAGACTTTACAGGACTACACAGTCTGCTCTTACTTCCAGTAACACAGCAGCCCTCTGGGGATACAGCAAGAGCTTTCTGCACAGGTCAGGACATTGCGCTTCACGACAACCATGCAAGATAGAAAAGAAATACTTGGAAATAACCTAATTACGAGTGTAACGTTGTTTTCGTGTGAAATGTGCAGATAGTGACAGCAGTGCCTAGCTATACTACATGCTACGTTCACCAGTTTGACATGCTTGCGGTGCACCTGTTGCCTGGAAAGAGGGAAACAAGTTCTGCTCAGTTTTCTTTCCTTCTTGATGCCCTGTTCCAAATCAGCACTGACAAAGGACCGAATCATCTTGGAGTACAGGCGATTAGCTTACTTTTTGATTATTTAGCAGACACTTACTGTAGATCCAAAGCTACTGTACATGCTATTGTGAAAGCAGGGTCATCCATTCCATGGCTAGGGGCTAAGAGCTATGCTCAGTGACCCAACAGCAAAGTCACTCTGCCAGCCATGTGATACAAACCAGCAACCTTTTGATCAAGGCACAACAAATCCTAACCTGCTGAGTCACACATCGCCCAATTCTAAGCTTGTAACCTGCTGTGGAACTGACTGAATGAGTATGACTGTTCCTGTGTTTGTACATTTTCCTCTAAGTGTGGGATCCATGCCTATGACATTAACCTCACAATTAAGGTATATAAAATGGACTCTTCATGTACACTGACACTGTCATTTCTATGGGGTTGTGTTGCTTTTGTTTCTTCATGATTGCAGCCTTGGTGAATTATAGGATTTTGACAGTACAAATATATGCACTGGGAATCAAAGCCACACAAATGCTTCAAAAACTGACTTCTTCTGATCAAGTCAAAGGAAAAACCCTACCATACTCCTCTGGATATCTACAGGTGCAATATGCACTGAATGCCCAAGTAATGAGAGGAATATACATGACAAAGATTGACCTATATTCAGAATTCCCATGGACATCAAAAAAATGCAGAAACTGCTGCAGAAATTACTAGGTCATGCTGTATATCACTGATTTATCATAGCTGGACATATACACAGAGTTTAAGTCCTGTGCTGGTCACACAGTTCATTCATCTATAAAACAAACAAACAGGCAGAGAGACAAGAGCGAACTAACAGTTCTGCAATTCATTCTGGCTTACTGCTCAGTGCAAGGAAGAACTCTGTCTTGAACTCTTTTCAATAATGCATGCAAAATAAACTTTGGCAAGCAGCTCTTAGAAGAGGGCAAGTTTCCTGGGGATTCTGGAAGTGATCACAGATTGGCTCTGTCCAGCCCAGTGAAGTTTGAGCACTTGTTCTGCTGTACCAGCCTGACCCGTAGCCTTGGTATCACCCTGCTGTGACACCCCCAGTCCTCCAGTACCCAAAGATCCAGAAGAGGACAGGAGACGGGTCACAAGGGGAGGTTTTCTCTAGTTAGCTGGACAAATGCCGGCTTTGTGCTGCTTTTAACTTCACCAACGCCGCCGGGTGGCAACATGCGAAAGAGCAAGGCTGCCTAATGAAAGGGCACAAGAAGCGACTGCAGGCTGTGGCCCAGCGCCCTCCCTGCAAATGTAAGGAGAAAAGATTCAATCTTTTGTCTTTTTTGGAAAAGAGCCTCAAGCTACAGAGCCAAAGATCAGGATTTCAATCGCCCTGAGTATGAAATAAAAAAAGCTGGCAGTGTTCACTGGATCAGTGTGCTGGTCCTACCAAACTGTTCAGCTTTCAAAGTCATTCCTAATTATGCTGTTACGGTTTCCCTACCATCACACTCGTCTGGCATACTGCACCAAAGACACTTTCATTCAATGAGAAGCGGGATGTCAGCACTAAGACATGCACTAAAATAGGAAATGTATCAAACTACTGTGTATATCTGTAATAAAGAAAAAAAAAACACTTTTTTCCTGTTGCATTGGCTGCTGCTAGTGATAAACCAGCGTTGTCCACCTTGAAGGGCTTGACTCTGCCCTTTGATTCCAAGCTGTCATACCCCCAGGGAGCTGTCTGTGTTGCAGTAAACACTATACTCAGAAACATACTATCAAATGCTGCTATTGACAGACAGTACAGGTAATTAACATCATTACACGACCTTATCCATATTTTTCTATTCTACAGGAGATATATAAATATATATATATTTGACTGGTGAATTCAGCTTCCCAAAATGTGTTATTAATAATGCATGCATCATAATTAGTGTATGCTGCATAAAGATGGGCCAGATGTTCATGAAAGCAATGAGCACTGATAGATAATGACAGTGCATTAGTAATATTGCTCTTTTTGATGGATTTTTTTTTAAATTCCCAAATAACCTATTACTAGCAGAAGTTCTCATATCCTCATATTATGTAGGAAAATATTTACATCCATTATGTTGTAGGTCAAATTGACACAAATGGGTATATCCATTATGTTGTGAGTCAAATTGGCATGTGCAGTTCAATAAGTACTGTCACGTTCGCGAAGCAGGCGAGCTGAGCCGGACCGACAGGTAGACGGGTTTTATTAAGGGCAGACTGGCGACGAACGGCAAACATTAACTAACATTACAACGAGACAATGACAGAACTGGGGAATACTGACTGAGACACGGACTAAAAACTCAAGACAGGATGAACTGAACAAGCAACAGGTGATCCCAATCAGGAAGTAACACGAGGTAACGAGAGGGGCGTGGCACACACGAGGATCAGACGAGCCGGGCGTGACAAGTACAAACCATTTACTTATTTTTTAAACCTCACCTGGGCATTCAAAGACCAGGAGCAATACAAAAGAATTTTGTTTGAAATTCTCTAGTCAATAAATGATAATGAAACACATTTTATTTTCAACAAATTGTCTGATTTCGTGAGATATGATGAGCTGACTGCAGTCGTGCATGTTTGAGTGGTCCTTCAGCCTGTTAAAATGGCTTGTATGCCACACACTTGCATAATTGGCAGAGGGAGTCTGTGTGTGGATGTACTTCTGACTGTTTGTAAAGCCTGGCACTGGCTTCACTGTCATAGAGGAGGGATCAGACATCCTGCATGCGTTTTGTTGACGCCTATATCCAGGGGCGTAGATTTCGGGTGGACGGAGGGGATGTGTCCCCACCAATATCCTCCGACCATTGAAATGTCCCCACCAATAATTTAATCCACTTAAACAAAAACAAAAAAACAATCGTGCTGTCAACATTAATCTAGACACGCAGAAAGGGATAAATCACGTTCTCTCCTTGAGTCCTCCCGCCCCCAAAACACATATGAACATTTTGATTGGCTGTGCATTTCCCTGCTATCATGTGAGAGGCTGTGGCTGAATTCAGATACAAGCAGCGCCAAATGCAGTGGATTTTTTTCCCCGTGCAAGAAGGTGTGTTGGGTGACACATGTGAGGATGGCGGCAGCAAAAAAAAAAGAAGCTGGACATAAGGAGCTTTTTTTCAAAGAAAAGTGTAAGTCATTTCAAGTTCGCTAGTGAATCCATCAAAGTCCATCAAAGTAACGACAACAGTTAACGTTAATGCTAGTGGGGTTTTGACATTACACTATTCCTTAATTTAACTTAATGAATTGCATTTCGAGTGGATTAATATCAATCGAAGCATTGCTAGTATTAATGTAAAGTGATTTTGCATTTTGCAGCATATTAAAAAAACATGCATTCCGTGGACGGAGTTGGGGTGGCGGGGTTGGTGGGTGGGGCAGGGGGGGGGGGGTGGAGTCATAGGTCCCCACCAATGTCCAGAGCAAATCTACGCCCTTGCCTATATCCATAGGAGATGACTTTCGTGGCTAAGCCTGGAGCTCCAGTGGGGAGCTGAGGCAGGCAGTCTCACTGCAGCTTTACGAACCTCCTCAAGGAATTTGTGGGCTCACTGCAATTTCCCATCACTCTGTTTTGGATTGGTTTCAGGCCAGAGGCTGTAAGCGTTATATGCAGAGACTGCAGAAAATCACCGCAGGCCAATGGCCAGCCATGCACCAGCAGCTGAGCACTGCTTATACCAGGGCGATTTGTAGCTACTAATCCTCATCTTTGTGACTTTTGTTCAGACGAAGGACATTCTTGGTCTTCCTAATTCAGAGCTACATGACAGAAGGCAAATTATCAGCATTTTTCAGATGTGCTTTGCATCTTCACCAGCCTATTAGGGGAATCACATATTTTGTTCACGGCATAGTTAGCTTCTGAAACTAATGCTTTTAAATACACAGTTTTCTGCACAGATGGGGCTGATGGTTGACCCCCCCGGCAGTTCATACAGGAATGTGAAAGGTTTCACAGGAGCCAGAAAGAGTTGTGTTAAAGAGCAGCATTACTTTTGTCCTCATATCTTATGTCTGTGGATCATAGAGAGCGTCTCTTCTCCCTCTTATCTTCACTTGAAAGACTAACTCGTCCTGGTCTAATGAGACGGGTGCTGTTCTGTTCTTGGTTTAAGCCCACCACACTCTAAAGTCCTCTCTCCTGGTCAACTCTGGACATCTACACATGCCAGCTGGGGGTTGGCAAGGGGAAGAGTGCAGGCCACAGTTCACTGAAAACAATAAAAGACACATCAAAATGCAGTTTTTAGGAGCAACAAAACCTACGTCTAATTCAGTACACGGCCACAGGGAGCTGGCGCCTTTCCTATGGGTGGGATGCACCTTGGTTGGGAAACCAAAATCCATTTCATGATACACACACACACGCAAACCCACGTAACTATCTAAATGGGGACCTTCCATTAATTTCTATGGCAAAATCCCTAATCCCAATCACGAAATCCTTAACCCCCACCCAATCCTAACCTTAAACATAAGTAAAGCAAACAAAATACAAGACTTTTGGCATTTTTATAAATTGAGGTTATCCAGATGTGGACCTGAAAAAATGTCCCCAAAAGTAAGTAAGTTTTTACCACACTTTGGGGACATTTTGGTCTCCAAAATGCATTCACTTTTTGTAGTTCATGAGAAAAAGGTCATGTCGTAACCAAATTACATTAGGACTGACAGAATATCAGCTAATTTTCTGAGCATTTGGCAATCCTCGATATTGAAATCAAACCACTGTCCTTAATTGTAATTAAAGTGAATATATGTCATTTAATATATAACATATCCTTAAAACAAAGAATCAGCACTTTATCCTGCCTTTTTAATATGTTTATCTTGGTGATTTATTGCCACAAACATGTTCTAGTGTTCTAGTATATTACCATATAACCAGTATATTACCAGGAAGAGTGACCTCATTTTCATTGAAGTCCAACTGCATCAGTCTAACTGATTTTAAAATTTATTTAGAAATGCTTAGATATGCTTCTTTCGTCAAAAAAAAGAAACTAATAATGGAAATAGAACTTGGATCTGTCATGTTTTTTGGCCTCATTTCTTTGGCATCAGGGGTGTTTTCAAACAGTTCAGTAAGACATATGTGCTGTATCAGTTCATGGAGAAGCTGTCTGCTTACTGGACAGGAGATTCTGTGACAGATGTTTCTGATCTCTTCTGATTGCTTCTCTCATTAGTGTTAACTTCCTTCATTAATGCTTTTATAAAAGCATCATTTATTCAATTTAGAATGGGATTTGCCCTCAGCCGTGACAATGTGCATCTTTGGAATCCAGAAATAGCAGGATATTAAATGTCTGATCTTAGACATTGGCTATGATGTGTCTGTTCTTAAGGCTGGAATGTGTGTTTAAGCAAAAGCCTTGAATCAAAGCTGTGAAGCACATCACATACACTGAAAAAATCTGCTCATTTCAGGAGAAGATAAAACAATAAAATAAATAGAAAGCTTTATTGAAAAAAACATACTACTTCAATTTGAAAGCAGTCTGTAGGAAGCAGTATTTCAGTGCAAATCTTTGAGTCACAGACAGTTTGAAATTAATATGAAATGCTCCGAATATTCTGGCATTTTCTCCTTTCAGCTTATTGCCAGTTTTATAGCAACTCGGTTATGCCACTCTCTGCTCTCTATTTAAAATAGCATGTCTGATACATAGAAAGAAATTGATTCGTGACTACTTTTTGTAAATGGTCATAAATTGCTTTTTGATTTTTATTGGAAAATAATATTCTGGGGCACCAAATATAACCAAGGATATTATGCGTGTGTGTGGGATCATGGGTATTATCATATCTATTATTTACACAGCCAATAATTAATCTCACCTCAGCTTAAAAAGTAAAGGTGAGGATGCAATAGAAACTAATGGTTTCCCAGCAAGAATCCCAAAATGATGTAATTGTCAGTGTCTCTTGGCAGTGACAATATATCAAGTCCTCTAATTCTCTACTGTTGACCCCTGCATATCTTCATGAAAAAGACAATTAGGGGCATTTTTTCAAGAAGACATGAAAGGGACATGAAAATTTCAAGAAAGCCTGACAGAGGAATCATAAAAATGGTTGTCCTATATATAACCCACTCAGTCAGCATCTGATATACTACCCGAGGGAAAATTAATCATGAGCTTTAAATTAGTTGGGCTCTGAAAATCATAACGGACACATGTCAGAGATGTATGGGAAGGAACTTTCTAATCGCTTATCTACAGGCTGGGTAGCAGTGATTTCCCAATCCTGTTTTACATTTCTTTCCATTTTTTTTTTGCAATGATGTTGATACTTTTTAAGGATTTCTGGATGGGACAGGGATCATAGTGACGTTCGGAAGACCCAGCTGCATGGTTCGATGCCTCGTCCAGGTCTGATACCAAAAGCTAGTCAGATGAGAACAGGGTTTGGGTTAATGCCTGTGACAAAGTGTTTCTATGAAATACAGCCCTTAGCAAAAAGACCAGCTTCTGGCCTTGTGTTCTGACTCTGGAAATTAAAAATCTTAGGGGACTTCAAAGAAAGAATAAATATGAGTGTAATTGCTGTGTGTGCCCTGGATGGGTTGGTTCCCTGTCCTGGGTTATTCCCTGCCTTTTGCCTGTAGTTTCTGGGAAAGGATTTGAACCCTTGTGACCCTGAAAAGGATATGCGAGTACAGAAAATTCATGGATAGATTTATGGTTGGATGGATGTATGGATGTATGGATGATGGATGGATGGATGATGGATGGATGGATGACGGATGGATGGACGGCATCTGAAATAATATACGTAATTCACTGCAGATTCTAAAAGAGCCTTTGCTGAGAGTGGCCTTCCCAAATAAAGGCTGACACTCCGATGCTGCCATAGAGCATGATACAGTATGTAGGAGTAACAGAGCCTGCTGTGAGCATGGATGCTGGGCATGTGACACACCCTGAATATCTCAGAGCTGCTGGCTCTCTCAGGATCATGGCCAACAGCACACAGGGCGCTGGCAGGAGGCAGGCTGTGCGGGGAGGACAGTCCTCAGCAATACCGAGTCCAGCAGACGCCCAGTCATCGCGAGTTAAATAGGGCAGCTAGTGTATGGCGGCCTGGTGCAGATTTTCCAGCACTGTCTGTGCTATAGGACACCCAGAATCAGGCCTACATCTGTGTACATGTCTCTCTGCTTTCACTTTACAGCACTTTACAGGTAGACCACTTTATAAACCTGGATTTTCACTCCAGCAGTTTTAATTTTGATTTTCCTACAATGTGAAATTATTGTTTCAATCCTATTGTTGCACCTATAGCTGTGTGACCAACCTCCAGGATAAACAGCTGATAACTTGCACCTAGGGCCAGTTCCTCTAGCGCAGGTTGCCTGTGTCCAGATGCATGGATGAACCTGACGTTCTAATGTCTCTGTTATCCTTTGCTGTGGTTGGCATAGCACTTCCAAAATGAAACAGCCAAATCAATCTATCTATCTATTTATCTAACTATCTACTTAATTATTTATTAAAATCATGTGTTCAAGCCTACAGTCCAGTCTACAAGGTGCCCTGTGGGGGGTGGATTGGGAGTATGCGGTTTGGGGTCCACTGTTGTAGAAGCTTGGTCCACATTGCGTCGGACGTGTTCCCAGTGCGGATTGGGCTCTGCCAGGGCTGCCCTTTGTTATCAGTCCTGTTTATAATATTTATGGACAGGATTTCTAGGCACAGCCAGGGGGTTGAGGGTGTCCAGTTTGGTGGCCTCAGGATTGCCTCGCTGTCGTCCTGTTAGCTTCATCTGCTGGGGATCTCCAGCGTGCTCTGGGGCGGTTCGCGGCCGAGTGCGAAGCGGCAGGGATGAGGATTATAACCTCGAAGTCCGAGACCATGGTTCTCAGCTGGAAACGGGTGGATTGCCCTCTTCAGGTCAGGGAGGAGGTACTGCCTCAAGTGGAGGAGTTCAAGTAACTTGGGGTCTCGTTCACGAGTGAGGGTAGGCGAGATCGGCAGCTGGACAGACGAATCAGAGCGGCGTCTACAGTTTTGCAGGCGCTTAACCGGTTCGCCGTGGCTAAGAATGAACTGAGCCGGAAAGCAAAGCTCTCGATGTATTGGTCCATCTTCGTCCCTACCCTCACCTATGGTCATGAGCTATGGATAATGACCGAAAGAATGAGATCGCGAATACAGGTGGCCGAAATGAGGTTTCTCCACAGGGTATCTGGGCTCTCCCTTAGGGATAGGGTGAGAAGTTGAGAAGATAGCCGGGAGAGTCTCAGAGTAGAACCGCTGCTTCTTCACTTCGAAAGGAGCCAGTTGAGGTGGTTTGGACATCTGGTGCGGATACCTCCTGGGCGGCTACCCGGAGAGGTTTTCCGTGCATGTCCTACAGGGAGGAGGCCCCGGGGCAGATCCAGGACACGCTGGAGGGATTATATTTCACGGCTGGCCTGGGAACGCCTCGGCATCCCCCCCAAAGAGCTGGTAGAGGTAGCTGGGGAGAGGGAGGTCTGGGTATCTCTCCTGAAGCTGCTACCCCCGCGACCCGAACCCCGGACAAGCGGAAGGTAATGGACGGATGGATGGATGTGTTCAAGCTGAAATGCCAAATTTAATCCGTAAGTCACATAAATGATTTAACGTAAAAATGTAGCCCCAGGGTTATGCATGTGTGCGTGCATGCGTGTGTGTGTGTGTGGGTGTGAAGTTCACCTGTTATTCTTTTGTTTATATAGGTTTCCCCCAGTTACTCCATGTTCCTCCTAGAGTTAGGAGTGGTTAGGTGGAAGGTGCCTGTAAACGGTATTCTGCCATCCTGTCAGGGGTGTTCCCTTCCCTTAAGCCCTAAGCATTCTGGCATAGCCTTCACGATCCTCCTAGTCATGTACAAGATAAACAGTAGGGAGACTGGACAGAGGGGTCAATGTCAAAAAGAGAAACAATTCAGTGTGTGAGACATAAATTGACCTTGACACACTTCAAAACTCATATGTCATAGTCTGTCAGGTATCTGTGCTCATGTGACTCAAATGAAAACAGTAATACACAGAAATTGAAGAAAATTATGGCAACTACCATTGTTTGATTGATTTAGTTTTGCAGTAAATAAATTGACTTGAGTTAAACAGCTTGATACCATGTATAACACCAAGCATTTGTCGCAAATGGCTCCCTATCGTGGGATTCGATCAGCAATTATCCTCTTTGTTGTCACACATTAATGGCTGTGATTTTCCTCAGATGTTAGTATTGAAGACAAACAAAGCATGAGGTCGTCTCTGGCCCCTGGGAACCAGCATGTCAACTGCAGGCCTGACGATTATCGCTACACTTTCTCACGTCTGCAACATCTCAATCTCCCCTTTGCTTAGTCATTACAATTGAGCTTTTTTTGCAAAGTCTACATGTATTTGTAAACAGGTTATTTTCTGTTTGGTTCTGATGAGGTCTTATTCTTTACTTTTAACATGGGGAAATAACATAATGTTTGTCAGAGGGCCAGTCATCAATGTAAAATTTTAACAAAGGCTACAAATTAAAATGGAATATATAAAACTGCTGGGTGTTTATGAATATACATTCAGTGGCCAGTTTATTGGGTATAATGTTAATGCAAACAGAGGTTCAGTCACTGTGTGGTTTTGAAGTGTCATGTGATCCAATGAATGTCCAGAGTGCTCAGAGGTGGACATTTCATTGAAAATTTCATTGAAAATCCTGACCAAGATTTTGTTTCAACCTACAAGTTGAATATTCTGTGCCTGAGAATCTTTAAGCTCAACCAGCTGGTTGAAACTACATGTTGATGTGGATTTTTGCTGTCTGGGCCTGAAACGTCAGCCTCTGTTAGTGCTTGATGTGGTGGTTCCAGCACCTCAAGAACAGCCACTTTCCAGGCATCTTCTCACAATCCAGTGTCCAAAGCTTATGGGGAATGACACAATCAGCAAATTCAGTGGCACTCTTGTGGGTAAAACCTTGTTAACGATGAAAGTCAGACGTGTCAGGGTCAATGCCAGGTCTGGCCCTGTCCCATTTGCCTTTTACCAGTTTGGCCAGCAGTTTCCGCTGGCCATCCCATTTGGTGTTGCCCTGGTGTATCTAACCTGGCCACTGTGTGGCTCAGTGGGTTGAGTGTGCAGCTTTGAGACAAGCATCCATTTAGTCATGAGTTTGGGGCCAGCCACTTCTTTTGTTGGTTTTATTTTATCCTTAGCGTCTGGTATTGTTTATCTGTCTCTGCCTTGTGTCTCTGTTTATGGTCTACCCTGCCCATGCCTTGTTTAATTATGTTCTGCGGTTCTTGTGCTCCTAGTCTCTTCTAGTGTTGTTAGCCCTCAGCGTTTGTTAATGTTTCATAGTCTTTAGTGCTTGTTAATTGTAATATGCCCCACCTGTGCCTTATGGGTTAATTTGGTTATGGGTCTCACCTGTACTGTGTCATGTCGTGCTACTTGTGTATTCAAGTGCCTGCTTTTGTTCTGTTATGTGAATTATCTTATCTTTCACCATGCCTGGCAGTGATAATTAGAGAATGGCCAGATTCATAAAATTAACAGGTAATGCTAAACTACCGGCTCAGTACAACAGTGATGTGCAGAACGGTTTCTCTGAATGCGTACCTTGTTTATCTTTCAAGCTGTTTAGGATGCAAAATGGGTCTTACCCAGTATTAGCTAGATATACCTAATAAAATAACCAGTGAAGGTATAGCCTCTACAAATATATTCACTTCAACAGTGTTGCTATACTAAATACACAATATATTCTGTAAAGGTCTGTTAAGCTTATTAATATAAATATATTGTAATTTTAAATGTTTTTCACTGAATTTGATGACTGGTTGACAGATTGAGTAAGCATATTTGATATTTATTCATAATATTGTCATCACAGTTTTTAAAAGCATACCGCCATAAATTCGCAAAGCTAATCTGCTACTTATGAGTGTCCTGAAAGCTGTAACAGTTTTCACACAGCTTTGGAAGCACAGCCTAGAAAGAGGGGTGTTATTAAATGCTGATGTCCCAGGGTTATATAAGAGACAGGCTCTCCAGGGCTGGGTCCACCTGCAGTCAGGAACCAAGTGTGGATATTTTCCTCCCTCCAGGCAGAGACAGGGGGCCTAAAAGCTCAGCGCTGGGCTTTGAATAGTGAGTGAGAGGGAGGATTTCTGCAGAATGAACACCTTGACAATGACCCGCTGTGAGTCTGTGACAGTGCTGGTTACTCTGTGCCGAGACTGATTTAAAGCGACCTCAGAAAGGAAATGGGGTTTTTTAACTGCAGAGAAATGGATTAAAGAAGGAAGCTGCTTGACGTGTCAGGGAACGCAAAGGGCATTTCTGCTTGTGTTTTGTGGATAGAGATTAGATGTGGTTCACCTTTCACTCAAAAAAATCTGAATTAATAATTGCTGGAATTATGTAAAGTAAGTATCTCTGTATTAATTCTCATGCATTGCAATAACAGGTTACTACTCTTTTATTCTGAAGTTCCCAAAGCAATCAGTCTAAAGTATTTGTCAGTCTGCCCCACACAGTGAGCAGAAACACAAACAATAAATGTATGACAATACCCAAAATGACCTAATTATACACTGGCAAACAACTCAGAAAAAAAGGATCGATTGTGATTTGTTTTTCCTGCATGGATACACTAAACAGTTTGGTAATCCTTTTATATCTGGCATCAGTTGTCTTATGTAAAACACAAAGAGCTCCTGGACATAGTGCTCAGCAATTAGCAGCCAGCTGAGCTACTATGGTTCACCATCAGCTCAGCTGTGGATCTGGGAAAAAGTGGCCACGTGTAACACATTCTTCAGGCCCGTTGGAGGCTTGATGAGATGGGGACATGCCCATGTTGCCTGTTATGCTGAGACTATGTGCTCTGACAGCTGCCTGTTTCAATGTAGTCACTGTGAATCACACCTTTCCACAGGATATCATACACATTCTGGGTGGACTGGATAACATGAATGCCGAAGGTGTTTCAGGGGGTATAACACTCACCTCAGCCTGTGCGTAAGGGCTCACGCATCAGTGTCAGAAAGACTAAAAATGGAACTAAAGTTAGGTGTTTGTTTCCCCCGGTTCAATTAAGTCTTACATGATACGAGACTCACTAAAACTGTTTTGCCTTAATGTGCTTCACATACTGCGAGACTCTGTTAGTGTTGTTTATTATTAGTTTGCTTTTTACTTACCTTCTTCCCTGGTCGTTCATTGATTGATATGGCTTTGGAAATATTGAGTAAGGTAAACCACACTTATGCTGCTTGTGGTTACCATTTACCCACACTATCCCAGCGTCGGTAAATTACGATGGCTCATTTCCTTTAGTTATACTTACCGCTGTTGCGTTCCTATTGCTATAATTAGCAACATGTTTGCTACATTGTCGATACATTTTTATAGTACTGTGGTAGTACCTGTTGATCGTTGTGATATTTATACTGTAATACTGTAGTTGCAATCTGGCTAAATGCTGATATAAATGTTATTTCTGTTCCCACACACATATATACACATCCCGCATCCTGCACAGTCAACTGTCACACACACAGACACACACACACACACACACACACACACACACATACATGTCGGGTATACCTATCCTTATGGGAACCGCTCCTTCACTTCTATGAGAAAAATGCTAACGCTAACTATGACAACCTTAACCCCTACCCAGCCCTAACCATAATCATAAGTAACCAAACAAAATACAAACGTTTTTAGTTTTTTCATAGAAGTCATCGATTTTTATAAAATAGATTAGGGTCCCCATAAAGGAAAAAAAAACGGATATTTATCACGTTATGGGGACATTGTGTCCCCATAAGGATAGGTTTACCCACTCTCTCTCTCACACACACACACACATTCATCTGTCACCAGAGCTAATGAAAATTCAACAAATACAGAATTAGAAGACTTAGAGTCCCTGATTCTCTAATCGGAATATACTCTTCATGTTGGCTACTTCAGTCAGTGTTCATGTAAAGTGTAGACGTGGCAAGTTACAATTAGCATGCATTCTGGAGCTGTTATTTGTTATTTTCCTTGTCCATTTCTGTGAATCCACCATGCAAAGCACAAAGTAGCCAGGCAATGCAACAATACATACAAAACCAGCTTTAATTATACACAGTTTTGTGTATATTTCATAAGCTATGAGTAATGGTATAATATAATTCTTAGTGTAGTACAGCAAGACATAATAGTTAATCAGTTAATCAACAGGTAATATATTCTAATTATAACCAAAAATTGAGATGTAATTTATGTTAAAATATAAGAACATAAAAATAGGGGTCTTGTTGGTGGGACACACACTGATGGCAGTATCTTGCTCCAGTGACATTTGACAGAATGGCAGCCAACAAGATGCCCAAACACGCTGAAGCACACAGGGCCAGGGCATGTAGCTGTCATTGCAATCATGGGTGTTCTGCATGTCACAAGATACACACTACAGGGCTGTTTGCCACTCAGTGTTCGAATGAAAACCATGTAAGCAGTCATAGCAATCTGAGAAAGGACTTCATCCTTCAAATATTTGACTGCAAACACATTTCAACCTACTTTGTTTCGTCCATATCTACAATTCGTTTGCAAACGATTGCAACTGCATATAATAAACAAAATGTAAAATTGTGTATAATAAACTATGTATGTTCTTGGAGAAAGTAATTTTTAAACATCTGTTCAATTCACATTGGGATTATGAAAATCTAAAAAAATATTCTTAAAAATTACAGAAGCTTATTGTTGCAAATGTAAAAGGAGATGTAATAATAAAAGGCAATTGTGTGATAATAACAAGATAATTTTTCTTACAATAAAGAGAAAATTTATTCCATTTTTGTGTTATGCATAATAAATTTTATGTAATAATAATGAGGTCAAAGCTTGACTACTCGCAGAATCCTCACAAATCTGGCTCATTGACGAATGTGAGAAACTACTCAGATGATGAGAAATGTAATAATACTCCATGGTAAAGTCAATAAGAAATTCGAAGAGAACAACATCTATCTATCTGTCTATCTATCTATCATCTATCTATCTGTCTGTCTGTCTGTCTGTCTAATTTCATCGGTAGGTATACTACATTGTTATATGCGATCCCAGAAATCCTGCCAAAGTTAAAAATTTCACCATTACCCCCCTTCATGGACCTATCTATTCATTGCCACATTCATAACCCTTCATACCTTCATGCTCAACTTAATAAAAAAAAAAAAGTTCTGCTAATTTGTTTTGAAACAGTGTGAATCACATCCATTTTGTCACATTAATATGAAAGTGCAGTGTGATTTCTTTTGCCGTCTCTGCACTTCTCTCCCGTTGTCCTGCTGCACCCATCTGCATCAGCCTTGCCTTCCAAGAGAGTGGGAGGATGGGGCCTCACTTCCTGACTGGGAGGAACACACCAAGAAGGTCTCATATTTATTCATCATAATGAACTGTTGCCAACCCTAAAAAAGTAAAAATACACAATTTACAGTTAAATAATATTATTATTGTCAAAAACAACACAATAATAATAATAATCACTGCTATCTTTGTCATTGTTATCTACTTGATTCCTGGATTCAGTGGAGTTACAGCTAATAACTACACAAAAAGACAGCAAGAGCCAAATTGACAATGACAGAGATATTATCACAGTCAGAAACAAAACCAAATGGAAACATTGATGGCCGTTGTTTCCTTGATATATGCTCATTACACTGCCTTGTGTCTTTGTGTCTGTTTTATGAAGCACTGTAGGCTAGAACGAGAGCCTCCCCTATCATCTATGTCCAATGCAGTCTTCCTTTTCGGGTCGGAACAGATGGCGAAGCTGGACTCCCTCACACTGAATGGCGGGCAGAGAATGAGGAACTGAATGGCCCAGTATGACAGGAATTTGACCTATATGAAGCTCTGTAAAAAATTAAATACTATATAAAGTTTCAATACCGAAATTTAGAGAAAGGTCAACATAATATTCACTGCATACTTACTGTATAGTTGCCAGCTCTTTCCTGGATCAGCCTTGTTTTCCTTTTCAATGGTACTGGATGACTTAAGTCTATATTCCCGCTTTAAGTTAATTAAAACAAAAGAAAAAGGTATTCTAGCAAAAAAAATTAATAAAGCCTAAAGTAATACTTATGTTGAAATGTTTTTACAGATTAGCAGTAGATAATAAAACAACACAATTCCAACATAACCTTCTCCCATAAAGCTCATGTTCTTTATCTCACAACCAAAATAAATGCATTTTTTGCATGAGCCATTCAATATACTGTCATGTTGTATCTGTGGTATTAAATTCTTATACTATTTATCCCATAGCTATGATGGTTAGATTAGACAATACATAAATAACTTTTGTGATTTAAACAACTGAAACCTGTAAAGTTGCATCTGGGGCAAAGCTGGTTTGTGTATATCGAAGAGATTTTTTTTCAGTTATTACCTATTACTTTTAGGATATATTGAGTTTACTTTCTGATGAACTGTGCAGATTCACCATGAAGATAATACACTATGGTGTAGCTGTGGCAACAAAGGCAATGAGCCAATAACACCATGTGAAATTATATCATTCGATGTACAAAAATCCGAACAGCTACATATAAAATCTGCAAATTCTTGTAAATTGAGTCCATCGGCCATTAATAAATAAGTGCTCGTCCAAACACATTTTATATATATGTGTTAGTGTGTATGTATGTATAAATGTTTCATGCTTTACTAGTAGCAATATCAGGATTAAGTTATTTTTCTTGTACAGCTGTTTGTTTCTCAAGTCTGTCCTACTTCTTGCCAGTAATTCTTAAGCATTATTTGTCAGCTCACAGGGAGTATAATGATGAATTATACATTAACTCCATTGCTATGTTCAAGCTCGATCAGCTGATTACTCTGTCATATGAATGATCAGAGATCTACGAGGAACAGTCCAGGAGCAATTAATTGTTTGCTTTTTTCTAAAACAATAAAAATAACAAGAATGACGATGATAATAAATCATTATTATTATTATTATATCAGCACATATAGCTCTTTGTCCAAAGTCATTGTACAAGAACACACAAAAGACATCTGCCTTTGAAAACCCAGATACTCTGTACTGGCTGCTGATCAGTCTATTCATTCTGGCTTTTAGTGCAAGCTTTCCATTAGAAGGTACTTCCTTCAGACAGATCGCTGAAAAACTATACATAGAGCCTCCTCTTATCTTATTCAGCTCCAAGACTAATATGAATGATAAGGTCAATCTCTCTTCCTTTTTTTCTTTCTCTCTCTCCCTCTCTTTCTTCGTCTTTCTCTCTCATAGTTTGCAGAAACACACACCACCATTCATTAATGAGAAAGAATTAAACATCCATATTTATTATTACTATTTTTTTTCCACTAGTCGAAAACACGCTTGCTCTGTTTTGTTACCATGGGAAGGAAACCCAAATGCATTCATACACAGACACACTGACACACCAGCACATTCTCACCCTACACATTGTTACAAGCATACAGTATATGCACTATTGCTATTATATATTTTACTAAGTTTTGAATCATACTTGTATGTATTCACATTTTCAGGATCTATTGCTGTTGAAAACCTGAAAGCAACAAATAAATATATATTTTTTATCGCCAAAGGGTCTTCTTCTGTAACCAACTGAGACTAATCATCTTTAAGTCTCTTCAGCCACTTTTTTCACTGTTAATACAGAACCAAATCTCAGCATTATTCTTAAAAGAGCAAAGATTGCTTCAGCAGGTTAAAATCAATCACTGGAGACAATCTTATTTGTCAGTAATTTCCTTAGGCTTGTTATACTGTCTCAATTTAAACACTTTCTAGCCTGAAATCAAACACAAGTTTGTCTTCTGACAGCTTGTATAACCCCCAGAGTGGAAGTTGGAATATAAGTTCATGTCCCAGTTGCCAGGAAACGTTTAATCAAACAGGTTTTAATTTCAGGAACTTCTTCAGCAAAGCATGGATCTTATTACTACTGAACATCACACCAGTCTCTCCTGATCGAATGAACACTTAGTGTGGAGCCCAGCAAACAGCAGAGTCAGGTGCTGCTGGGGCTTATCCTGTTTTTCCCTTATGTGGTTAGTGCAGTTTAAAAGAGTCTTATATCATGCAATCATATTTCATCATCTGTGACTTGGTCATTGTTTAAACAGATTCATTAAAGCCTTTATATAAAACTTATATAATGTACAAATATTAATTACGTAAAGTCTCACATGCTTTCCCGACCTGTGATACAGCTTCACATTTCAAAAGATCGGTGTCACCACTGCCACGGAGAAGAGAACACGAAACTGGCTGAGGTCACTGCCGCAATGACAGTGTCTACGTTTGCACTGTATGCAGACTCCTGGCGAGTCCCCCTCATAAATGCAAGCTTGTTTGTTAATGGTGTCACTGGTGTCCATTTTACTGGAGCAACAGCAATAACTGATGAGGATGCATATTAGGGCAACTGATATAAAAGGTAGGATGGCCAGATAATCCATGTCAAGGAGGACACTTTGAGCTAGGGCAGGATTTGTCAACTACCATTTCATTCAAAAGGGCCTGGATTTCACTTAAACACTGAGTTCTTGCCGTGTGCTGATTGGTCAGTCTCCTCTAATCATACATACTGTATGTCACTAATGCTGAAATAGCTGGATCAGTCTTTCAATCAAAGAAACAAATCAGTCAAAGCACAAGAAGAACTGAATTATTGAGCCAAGCACATCGTAAAAGCTGATGTAGCTGAAAGTGACCTTCCTGACATGGATTACCTGGTCACCCTAGTAAAAAGACCTTTTTCAAAGGTACAAAGAAACAAAACTAACTCTGTAACTGAACTGAAATACTCAATCAATTAAATGGTCAGGAACATATAGCCCATTATAAACTACAATTTGATATATTTGGGCCACAGATGCATTCATCTGCATTTATTAGACAAGCTCAGTAACCACAGACAACATGCAGAGTGTGAACAGAATGGACACCAGAGAAGCCTGTTGTCCAGAGGTCTTCCAATTTGCCCTTGCATTAGCAAGCAGAAGCAAGTTTAAAAGCATTTCAATCAATGACTCAACTTGGCTAGCAGCCTTGCATTCAGTAAGGAAAGTGAAATATATGTTATTATGGACAGACCAAATTATAGGTCAATTATCTATTAAAATAGGAGATGCATTGGTACATTTTTTTAAAAAAGAGAAGCAAGGCTTTTTTGTACTTGATGTTTTTAAAGCAACATAGTTTTAACATTAGCGCAGGCAATAGCAAAAGTCTCACTTCAAGCTCATGCAAAAATGGAATAAATATATGCAGAATATGACATGTATAGGCTGAGCCTGTGGTTCTGTGTTTCCTTCGTGTCTGGACAGGGACTCTTGTTGTGTATGTGATGTCTGCTTAGCCATGGAAGAGGATTGTCCTCACAGGAGCTGCACTCCTCAGTTCTCTGCACAGCACTTTACAGACGGAGAGGTGGGGAACTTTACAGAGGAGGGTGGGCCATCTTACACGGATATGGCACTTTAAATAGTGGTGTCGAACATTCTAGAGGGGTGGGGCATATCAAAGAGGTTGGAGCTTTATACAGAGGGGAATCGCTCATGAGAGAGCGATGGACATGGAGTCTCCGGGAGAGAGTCACTCACCTCGCCCCAGCTGAGGAATCATGTCTGGACTGTGGGGGTCCACCTGTGCACAAGCAGACAATCAGTCTGACCTGACTGTGGCCATCATACTCGTATACCTCCAGAACCCTTGTGTTTCACCATGAGTGAGCTTATAAATTACTGCATATTCGGTTATAGTAATTGAGCCATAACTGGAGTATAGGTTTGCTACTTATAGCATCTCAAAAGGATGTGGGAGATACAAAAAACTGGATCACACAGAAACATCCTCCTTCACCCACTTTTTTTCCTTTTAAAACTGAAGCATGCATTTAGGCCTGAACCCAAGGCGTGATTATGTTTTGAATGGCCAGCTAAGAGGAGGAAGCCCTATTTAATTAGCCAGCATTCAGAAAATAAGTTTGAGGGGTACAAACAGCCTCTGTATGAGCACAGCATAAGTGATTTCTTCTGAGTTCTAAAATACCTGCTGTCTCCCTGTGTGAAAGCAGAGGTCAGATGCTAATTCATTTTTTTTCAATGGAACAAATTAGACTTCTCTTCCTTTTACTCTTCACAGATTTTCTCCATTTTTTTGGTTTCACTCTAGCCATTAAGAATAATTACAGTAACAGGAATCACATCACCAGCCCAGTTCTTGAAATTTAAGCATGTCTTACTACAAAATTATTTGTGGATTTTTTTTGTGTTGTGTACATCAAGGAGATTCAGCTCTAAATGGATAGAATTTAAAAGTATAAGAGCTTATTTGTAATATGTACTTAATTGTAATCCATCCATCCATCATCTCCCGCTTAATCCGAGGTTGGGTCGCGGGGGCAGCAGTCTCAGCAGGGAGACCCAGACTTCCCTCTCCCCGGCCACTTCATCCAGCTCCTCTGGGGGAATCCCGAGGTGTTCCCAGGCCAGCCGAGAGACATAGTCCCTCCGGAGCCTCCTCCCAGTGGGACATGCCCGGAACACCTCACCAGGGAGGCGTCCAGGAGGCATCCTAATCAGATGCCCGAGCCACCTCATCTGACTCCTCTCGATGCGGAGGAGCAGCGACTCTACTCTGAGTCCCTCCCTAAGGGAGAGCCCAGCCATCCTGCGGAGGAAACTCATTTTGGCCCCTTGCACTCGCGATCTCATTCTTTTGGTCACTACCCACAGCTCGTGACCATAGGTGAGGGTAGGAACGTAGATCGACTGGTAAATCGAGGGCTTTGCCTTTTGACTCAGCTCTTTCCTCACCATGACAGACCGATGCAGCGCCCACTTCACTGCTGACGCCGGACCGATCCGCCTGTCGATCTCCCGCTCCATCGTCCCCTCACTCGTGAACAAGACCCCCGGACAGACCCACAGCATCCAGAACCTTAAGGAACTCCAGGCAGATCTCATCCACCCCCGGAGCCCGGCCAATGAGGAGCTTTTTAGCCACCTCAGTGACCTCCGTCCTAGAGATAGGGGAGTCCACACCCAGGTCCCCATACTCTGCTTCCACATTGGAAGGCGTGTTGGTGGGATTGAGGAGGTCTTTAAAGTACTCTCTCCACTGACCCAAAACGTCCCGAGTTGAGGTCAGCAGCACCACATCCCCACCATAAACAGTGTTGATGTTGCACCGCTTTCCCACCCGGAGCCGCCGGATGGTGGACCAGAATCGCCTCGAAGCCGTCTGGAAGTTGTTTTCCATGGCCTCGCCGAACTCCTCCCACACCCGAGTTTTTGCCTCAGCGACCGCCAAAGCTGCATCCCGCTTGGCCGGTAGCTGTCAATTGCTTCTGGAGTCCCACAGGCTAAAAAGACCCGATAGGACTCCTTCTTCAGCCTGACGGCATCCCTCACCACCGGTCCACCAGCGGGTTCGGGGATTGCCACCACGACAAGCACCGACCACCTTACGGCCACAGCTCCGGTCAGCCGCCTCCACAATGGAGGCGCGGAACATGGCCCATTCAGACTCAATGTCCCTCACCTCCCCCGGGACATGGGAGAAGTTCTGACGGAGGTAGGAGTTGAAACTCCTCCTGACAGGGGATTCCGCCAGACGTTCCCAGCAGACCCGCACTATACGCTTGGGTCTGCCAGGCCTGGCTGGCTTCCTCCCCCACCAGCGGAGCCAACCCACCACTAGGTAGTGATCAGTTGACAGCTCCGCCCCTCTCCTAACCCGAGTGTCCAAGACATGCGGCTGCAAGTCCGATGACACGACTACAAAGTCGATCATCGAACTGCGGCCTAGGGTGTTCTGGTGCCAAGTGCACATATGGACACCCTTATGCCTGAACATGGTTTTGAATGAAAATCCGTGACGAGCACAGAAGTCCAACAACAAAGCACCGCTCGAGTTCATATCGGGGGGGTCGTTCCTCCCAATCACGCCCCTCCAGGTCTCACTGTCATTGCCCGCGTGAGCATTGAAGTCTCCCAGCAGAACAAGAGAGTCCCCAGGAGGAGTGCTCTCCAACACCCCTTCCAAGGACACCAAAAAGGGTGGGTATTCTGAACTGCCGCTTGGCGCATAAGCGCAAACAACAGTCAGAACCCGTCCCCCCACCCGAAGGCGAAGGGAGGCTACCCTCTCATCCACTGCGGTAAACCCCAATGTACAGGCGCCGAGCCAGGGGGCAATAAGTATGCCCACCCCAGCTTGGCGCCTCTCCCCGCGGGCAACTCCAGAGTGGAAGAGGGTCCAACCACCCTCAAGGAGACTGGTTCCAGAGCCCAAGCCATGCGTCGAGGTGAGCCCGACTATATCTAGCCGGAACTTCACAACCTCGCGCACCAGCTCAGGCTCCTTCCCCATCAGAGAGGTGACATTCCATGTCCCTAGAGCTAGCTTCTGCAGCCGAGGATCGGACCGCCAAGGTCCCCGCCTTCGGCCACTGCCCAGCTCACATCGCACCCGACCCCTATGGCCCCTCCTACAGGTGGTGAGCCCATTGGAGGGGGGACCCACATGCCTTGTTCGGGCTGTGCCCGACCAGGCCCCATGGGTATAGGCCTGGTCACCAGGTGCTCGCCATCGAGCCCCACCCCCAGGCCTGGCTCCAGGGGGGGGGGCCCGGTGACCCGCATCCGGGCAAGGGAAACCATGGTTCCATTATCTTTTTCTTCATTGGGGTCTTCTGAGCCGCACTTTGTCTGGTTCCTCACCCAGGACCTGTTTGCCTTGGGTGACCATACCAGGGGCATAAAGCCCCGGGCAGCCTAGCTCCTGGGATCACTGGAACACGCAAACCTCTCCACCACGATAAGGTGTCGGCTCCAGGAGAGGCTTAATTGTAATATGACACCAATTTGACTTTTTTAAGATCGCTGAAAAAGAAGTGTGACATTTTCATTGCTGATGTCAGACACAGAAAGAATCCCACGTTTACAGAACAATGAGCTCTCCTATACAGCTTCAGTTAAAAATGCAGTGTGAGAGTTCTTTTGTGTTTGCAAAAAACAACACGCTCACCTTATTTTTAGAAGGAATTTCAGCAACCATAATGCAAACAGGATTATGCTGGTATCATCTTGCATATTACATGGCAAATCATAATTTTGAATTCCAAGCAATTCATTTATAAGGAAAAATAAAGTGAAATATGAGCAAACTTGTCCTTCCATAGCATGAATTTGTAAACCCCTAAAATACTTGACCACAAAATAAATATCAGAAGAACATTGCGTGCATTGCAGTGCGTGAATTGTAGGTATTACCAAGTGTCAGATGCCGGTATATAAAGAGTAGTGACTGACAGTAATGTCACTGATTCATTGGGAATGCGATGCCCACCGGGATGGCTGGGGTGTGTATGTGTATCTGCTCATTATCCATCCTCAACCACCCAAATTCCCTCCCCTCCCCCAGCGAATGACAGGCAGCACCTTTTGTTCTGTGAGACAGACTGAGAGCAGAATAGTGGCCCTGCCCACTGCTCAGATCCCAGGTTGTAATTTGCCATCCTGGTCCCTCTCCTGCTGGCATGTTTCAGGTCACGGTAATGTGATGCCTACCTGCATGTCTAGACTTATGTCCCTTCCTTCTGGCGTGGCCCCCATTGGGATGACGACGGGAGTGACACAGCTTTCCCTGGAGACACCTGTTCCCTTTCAGTGCAGATGCAGCGCATATGTACACACCAAATTTTGCCTGGGAACTTATTCTTTCATCTCTGCTGCCACAAGAATACCTCATAACTCCTGCCCAAACATATTTTTCATAGTCAGCACGTCTCAGTCCATATTAAAACATGGAACTGGGTGATCTCACTGTCACGCCATCCTGGTTCTAAGCCAGGGATGGGCAATCTTACCCGCAAGGAGCCAGAATGTATGCAGGTTTTTGGGACAACCTGTAGGTCAGCTGTTCACACCCAGGTGTGAAAATACTTCAACCAATCAGTCCTCTAATTAGTAATCTAATTAGGGAGTTGCAGTGAAAAGCCATATGCCCATTAAGCCCATTCGGAATATGACTGCCCACCTCTGTTCTAGGCAATAGTCTGGATAATAAAGTAACCTTTACTATTCACAGTACTTAGACCAAAAGGGGAGGTGAAGAGCATGAAATTATCATTGAGAAAAAAAGGGTCGCAGGTCAATGTAAACATGGACATCGTGTCAAAGGGGTGGGTGGGGGGGGTTTCAGGCGCAGTGTGGAGCATTGTACTGTGAATAGAACCTCATGGCAAGGAGAGGCGAGAAAGAACAGCTATTTAACTGGGGACAGATTTTTACCATTTATGGGTTATATAGGGGCAGGACACTTAGGTGGTTAAAATAAATTGGAGGGGGGGGGGCATGGAAAAGTGAAGGAAAACCATTTTTGGTGAGAGTACACAAATCCACTGGAGGGGGAGAGGAAATGGGATGACCTGGGTGGTTAAGTGGGGGAGGGAGGCAAAAGAAAGTAAATTTGTATAGCCCTCACAAAGCAAGGTGTACATGAATTTAAGAATACCCTGCAGGTAGCCCCCCCCCCACCAAGAATCAATGCATCTTGATTCATGAATACAATTATTTATCAGTACGCATGGACTGCACATACATTAAAATCATCTCATCATTAGCAAGCTGCTTCTAAATTAATGTAATCCATCACCCACCTGCTGACCCAGGTCTCAGGACTGTGGGGGGAGACGTGTGTGAGACAGCAGCGCCACACACTGAGACACTGCACAACCAGATCACATGCAGTGGTATGCACTGAGATGCCTTATAAACAGATGACATGAAGCGCCACACACTGAGACACTGCACAACCAATTCACATGCAGTGGTATGCACTGAGATGCCTTATGAACATGAAGCGCTACACACTGAGACACCACACAACCAGATCACATGCAGTGGTATGCACTGAGATGCCTTATGAACATGAAGCGCTACACACTGAGACACCACACAACCAGATCACATGCAGTGGTATGCACTGAGGTGCCTTATGAACATGAAGCGCTACACACTGAGACACCACACAACCAGATCACATGCAGTGGTATGCACTGAGATGCCTTATAAACAGATGACATGAAGCGCCACACACTGAGACACTGCACAACCAAATTATATGTAGCAGCACACACTGAGATGCTGCGCAATTAGATAACATGCAGTGGCACACACTGAGACGCCACACAACCAGATCACATGGAGCAGCACACAGTGAGACACAGTACAACCAGATCACATTCAGTGGCACACACTGAGATGCTGTGCAACCAGATCACATGCAATGTCACACACTGAGAAGCTGCACAACCAGATAACATGCAGTGGCACACACTGAGAAGCTGCACAACCAGATCACATGCAGTGGCACACACTGAGAAGCTGCACAACCAGATCACATGCAGTGGCACACACTGAGAAGCTGCACAACCAGATAACATGCAGTGGCACACACTGAGATGCTGTGCAACCAGATCACATGCATTGGCACACACTGAGATGCTGTGCAACCAGATCACATGCAGTGGCACACACTGAGATGCTGTGCAACCAGATCACATGCAGTGGCACACACTAAGACATGAATGTACACAGTGTTCTCTCAAAAGCACATGCCATTCATATTTGAACAAAATAGCCTGTGTCTGTGTCAGTTGAGAGCATGTTGCTCTGGTGCATAGAAAATTGCCAGATGTTTGAGCGGCATCCCTGTCCAGCCAGCCTCGTTCCCTCCTCCGTACCCTCAATAGGTAAGCATATGTGTGGTTGTCTGACATCAGTAATCCTATCAGCATACCACCAACTGATACAATCACTGGTTTAGGAAATGTGCCTTAAAAAAGGCTAGCTGCTCCCGTACCCTGCTCTCCTGTGACACAATAGAAAAATGGGACTGAGGAGGTTGCTACCTTGGCTTGGCTAACTGTTTGGAGTTTACGCTTCACAATTGGAGTTTAGCCAAAATACAAATCAATAGGGTCACAGTTTAAATTAAGTGCTTGAAGCGAATGTTTTTCTGCAGGAAAACTGTGAATAGCTCCAGAGCCTGATTTGCATGCTTACATTCTTCTGTAAATATATGAAAGAGCTTTATCATGTGTAGAATCTGTCTGAATTTGTCAGGGTGTGAATTACAGGGTGGAACCGCCTCCCACTCCCACCAAAAAAAAAAACTCTCTTTTTAAAGTTATATTTCACTATTCAAAAGAATTACATCATAAATTGTATTGTATCTGAATATGTATTGTACTGTATATGATCATTTGCGTGACCCTTTCCTTATGCTGACCAGAAATACTGGAAGTGAAAATAAACAGGATATTGTGTCAAATAAAACAAGGAGGTAACCAACTAAGCACCAAAAAAAAAAAGAAAAGCAGCACACAAACAGACACATGAGGCGGATAATGCCAGTGCAGCCAGTCGCAGCCATGGTGGCACAGCAAGACACAGAGCAGCAATGTGCTGGAGCGGAGAGACACAGGGCCCAGGGTACAGCAAACACAATGCTAATGCTCGTCCCTGAAAGTACGTCTGGTAGAACACATCCTGATGAGATTATGGCTAACTTAGTACACAGTCTATTATTAATTAAGTCATGCCCCACAACAGCTACAGGGTTTTACAGTACATATGGCCACATATTTGAGTTATGGCACATTCTGCTTGCTCGTGTTGTTTTTAGGACACACACACTGTTTTATTTCATGATGTAGCTAATTCTGTATCATTCACAATAAAGAGAATATGTTTACAATTTAATAAAAATCTCTGATTGCAATGAAAAAACTAAAAATGCAAAAGCTTTTGTATTTTGCTTGGTTGCTTATGGTTATGGTTAGGGCTGGGTGGGGGTTAAGGTTGTTGTAGTTAGCGTTAGCATTTTTCCCATAGAAATGAATGAGCAGTCCCCATAAAGATATGCTTACCCGATATGTGTGTTGGATTGGTTTAGAGACCACGCTGCTGAAGACACCAGGAAGATGAGCTTTGTTGCCATGTTTCAGTACATTGCAGTGATTTTGCCAGTACTGCATGTGCAGAATGGTTGATTGTTGACTGTATTGGGCCCTGATATGTGGGAAGTGATAGCAATCTGTTTGTTACGCCTTGTTAACGTCTGCTTTTGGAGTCTGTTAATACTGCTCAGAGATGCAGGCATTTTTTCACTGTCAGAAATCGGCACGTCGCATGTGTATGTGTGTGAGTTGCTAGAAATTCTGGATACTCCCCTAAGGCCATGGCTGACTTTGGTAGAATGGCTGTGGGAGGTTGACACATACAGTGTGCTACACAATGACTGGTACCCCTTGTAAAGATTTGTAAAAATGGTGTTCACTATAATTTCCAGGGGTAGCAATATTTGTGGCACAAGCGTTTTTGTTAAAAATAATTATTTCTTGATGAAGGATTTATTTTTCTTTTATTAAATTTATTTCAATGAAAGGTTGGATTTTTCAAATTTTTTCAGTGTGACATGAAGCTACTTTAGCAAAAGGTGGATTTTTTCTGACCCTTTTTACAAATCTTTACAAGGTGTGCCAATCATTGTGGAGTATGTTGTAGGTGGCTGGGTGTGCAATCTGTGTTTAATCTGCCTTGTGCCTTTCCTGACGGGCTGCTGATCCAGGTCTAACTGCATAGGTGGCCATTGGAATAGATGGACAAATGAATGGATGTGAAGTCATCTGATACCCAACACTTTGTGATGATATAACACACTCCAATAATATCCAGCACTCTCTCATCTCATTGTGGCATTTTAAAAAATGTGTAACACCCTTCTCGCCATGCTACTTAACAATTTGAAGACAACCTCCAGCAGGCCAGGTCTCCCATGCACTGGTCATCACAGGATGTGTTGATCCAATGCTGCAGTTCAGCAGTGTGCTACAATTTAGAGTAACACTAAAGTAATTTTCCTTTTCTTAGCTGCAGGAGAACCTTTAATGCTCTCAGCTGTCCCAGTTACTCTGGCTAAGGCTGATTAATAGCATGTTGATGAAGATGGATTATTGGATGGGCTTGGGGGGGGGGGGGGTAGTCCAATAAGACATATGAGACTTCTTTCCTTAAGTGTGGGTGCAGGGGCTTTAGGGTTCTGGGAAACCCCAACACAGGGCATCATCTGTGGGCCATGTGACCCTTGCGGTGCAATTCACAGCGTTTTCCTCAGCCACATGACTGCAGTTCATAACTGCTCTATAATTGAGCCATGAAGGCAGTCCATCAATGGAACAACCGCAGTTAAATCACAAAACATTTAAGCATGCATGAAACACGTGAGTGTTTTGTTCGTACAATATAAAATTAAACATAGGTGTGCGTTTTGTATATTTTAATTGCAAGTACAGCAGCAGTTACATCGTCAAAACAATTTATTCCTTTTTAAAAGGAAATTGTTTACTGGCAAAATACCCATTTTCCATTTCACTCATTAGCTTAGTATTAAATACTAAGCGTAATTAGTTTTTACAGGAAATAAAAGGCAGTGTTCAAAAAAGTCACTTATCTAGCCAAATGAATAGTTAGCTGTCGCAATTAAGATCTATTTTATCTAAAAATTACAAAAGGCAAGAGTAGAGCTATATCTGTTGGTATTTGTTTAAGGTATTGTACTTATTGGATGTTTAATTCAACCACAAACTAACATATCTCATCAGGTAATGAGAAACAAACACATAAATATGAACTTACACATAAGCTTGCATTGTTAAGAAATTGTAAAGCTAACGGGTCACAATGCTGTTAAAAATCTGGGGAAAAAAAATATGTCCTTCACATCAAGGATAGGCAGAAAGATTTTATTTATTTGAAATATTTAATTCATTATGATAAAATTATAATGGAAACCTCCAGGGGTTTTCAGGTGTCCATCAAATTGTAACAAAATCATTTATAAACGAGCTGAACTTAAAGCAGGAGGTCATAACAAATTACAGTCATAATAAGATGCTTCTGTATTGATTGTTAAGATTTTGCCATTCATTATCATTACTATTATGCTGTATCACTCAACCATAAAATAACCCCATGGAAACAGACCGCATTGAACAAAATACACCAAATTAAAAAGTAAATCCCCAGAAGACTAAAAATGGCCCATTTGGTCTGTGACTCAGATATAGCAGAAGACTGAACTGAGGTCACCGGAGCACAGATTCTTGCTACCCAGCTTTTATCCACAACACACTTGGCAGGAACAGGAAACCCAGGGGCTCTTAACGGCCCATGTGCCTTCAGAATTTACCTTCCTACATGGACTTTCGGAGGTGATTACAGTGCTTACTCTGAGCACCACTATCATTACCACAGCTGTGCGCACCATGAATTCTGGAAGGTTTGCTCACTTTGACCCCCCACCACCACCCCCAGCCCCAATTATTTTTCCAAAGCTTTCAAGTTAGAATCCAGACTACGGACATATTCCTCATGACTCCTCATGTGTCACATGGCTAGAGAATGTGTCAGAAATTACAACGCTAAGATAGTATCAAAACTTTTGTGTTTTCATATCTCACAGTGCCCACCTCTGAAACAACCCCCCACCCCACCCCAACCTCTCCGCCAAGTTGGAGAATTCAAAGTATATTTAGCCTGGAAACACATTTTGCACCAGAAATACCTAGCAGTTTTACTATGTGAGAAATTCACTGGTAAGGCCCTTTGAGCAGTCTATTGGGGAAAAAAATGCAATTTTAAAGTGGTTATTTTAGAATTTCTGATAAAGAAAAAGCAAATGAAATTCAAGCGACAGAGAAGAACGCATTATGGAACAACATTAAATGTAAAAATATAATCACAATATTCATATTCTCTCATTCATTTTCAACACCAGGCTGGAAAAAACATATAGTTAATACCAGGCAAGTTACTTGGTCAAATCTCCTTAGCTGATTGGTGCAAATGAGCCAAAGCAGGTCCGGATAATAGCACCAGAAAACAGGACCAGAGAGAGGCATGCGCAACTTCCCACGTGAACATTGCAATCTATAGAAACAAACTTGACGGCTGAATGTACGTATCCGTATGGAAACTCTGTCCCATGTGTATGAACGTTTTAGAGCAAATTGGTGACCCAAGTGGAGATGGTAAATTGAAGCCAGATTGTAGGAAAAATGTGAGTGGCATCATTATATATATAATATAATATTATATAATATGCCTTGTGCTTGTGGGTTAAAACTCGTACATTTCAATTCACCTCATAGTATACGTCACATATACTGTACATCTACTTCATCATAGAAAAGAGCGGTTTTATTTTTTATAGTGAGCCATAATTATTCCATAAGGACTTTTCAGTAGTAAAATATAAAAGCCAACTCAAATCTTAAATCAAACTACACTTGTAATATTCCATCAGCACTGTCTCACACTACAGTTGTTGAAATGTAAATTTATTTGGTGGACATGACTGGATTATCATGACCAACGTGTGAAGCAATTAGTCTGATTCTAGAAACATATAAATACTGCAGTCACACAGGTGCATAATGCTACATAATGGAATTTTTTTATCTCATGTGCTCTCCTGTTTGCTGCTTTTACAACAATAACAGCATCTGCAGCATGTTTCCACTCGCTACATTCTTTTTTGTTTGTCACCCCATTGCTGTGACCACCAAACAAAATGTTGCTTCTAGTCTCTGCATCACCCACAAAACCCCACTTTCTGTTTCAGAAAAGTTGCTTTTCTTGCACTTCCTGCCAGTTTCCATGACAAGTAAACGTTTATCGGGCTTAATTTGTATATATTAATATTCAAGAGATGTTTTGCATTGACAATTTATGGATTCCTTTGTATGCATCAATATCCATGAATTGATTTGCATTAACCATTTATGGTTGCATGTGGGAGTGTAGAGGCTGATCCACATACCCATTTCAGGTAGAGTGTGATTTATAAAGAGAACATTGCTTGTAAGAGTGTGTACGCATGGTTTTATAAATCTGACTTTTTTTACACATGCCATTTTCAGCTTTTGTGTGTACATTTACTTTTAGTATGAGTCCTATGTACTGTTTTATAAAAGAGACCCCAGAACACTAAAGCCCTTCTATCACTACAACCCCTACTGACCTGCATAATGCATATTTGCCAGCACTGGGTGAACACTCACTCTCCTTTATGGTAATGGGTGGGTGGAGTCTGACCTTCAAACAGAATCCCAATTATGGTAATAAGGAGGCGGAGTCTGACAGATTCACACCCATCCCATATTTTAATGAGGGGGCAGAGTCAGATGGAGCTTCACACTCCCATTTATGGTAATAAGTAGGCAGGACCAGAAAGAGTGTCACTATTTATGGTGATGGTGCAACAAAGCTTCAATTTTGCTCAGTATTCCCCTTTTCAACCTTTGGTGTTATTAATGCAATTTCCGAACCTAAATTTCAATCTACAATATGCTGTGTACGACAGATAATAGATGTTCTATTGTAAAATAAATACCTTTTTATTTATCTATTTATTTATGATATAATTCTTATACAAGAGACAGTAAATGTTTCAGTAAAGAATCGTAACAGACTTTTATAATAAAACTAAAAATAAGAAGGACACAGATAAATCAAGTTTTACAACTGACAACTGATCTCTGGTTAGAATTACAAGACAGTGGGTGAATCTCAATACCAAGAACACAAAGACCGTACTTGTGGTCTTGGCAAGACCAGTCCTGCGAACTTGCTTCATAGAACACACAAGTTGACAGAGAACACACAAATTGTGGATTGACACAGATGTATACTTGTGTACTTGCTGTTCCACTATGCTGTATGGCCAGCTGATTACCCTGGCCCTAATTTTTATTGCTGTATTTAATAAATGACACATAATCGAAATGTCCAGTCTAAATGACTGATTATTCCTGGTATGATTATTTCTGGTAACTCTGTACAAACGCTATTCCAGCAGTCTCACAAGCCAAAAAAGTGAAAAACAGCAGGAAAAAATCTGAGAAAAGATAGTAACTCAGATTAATGTGTGGTTCACACTTTCATCCTCCGCCATCATAACAGCATGTGATGAATCATGAGATTGTTCTCGTTTGGCAAGGATGCACCCTGATACATTCTTGATATTTAGGGTGGAGCAAGACCAACATCCGGGGATTTTTACCAGCTTCTGATCTAGCGATCTTAGTATTGGAACTGGTCTTCAGCAATGGAAGATGACGTAAAATGGGTGCATGAGAACAAAAGTACGGTCAAGTACGCATACTGAGATTCAGCCAGTAGATCTGGATATGTTTTGTCCTATAGCGGAGCCAGAAATCAAAGTGTGGGCAGGCTGGCAGAAAATCAGGTGGGCTAGTCCCATAACAATTCACGTGGCAACAAAATCACACTACAGACTCAACTACATTATTTTTTCAGGTTTTAAATGAATAACTAGAAAGAAAAATCTATTTGCCTCTCAACAGCACATTTCCTCTGATTGATCTAACCCCACACATAATACCTGTCAGACACAATCGCTTTATGGTACTGTATTGCTGACTGTGAATGTTTAATGAGTACGCCAGAGCTCCATCTTGGCGGGCCCACGCGTGCCGTGGCAGTAGGTCTTGTCTGCCAAAAAGGGGGAATGCCAGCGTGGAAGGCAAGATATTCAAAGAGCTGGGTTGAACTGTGAACCACAGATTAAGTCTGCAAATACTGTACTTGGCTCTCTACAGATCTCCTTCTGACATACACATGAATCGCTATGATTATATCGTCCTTCACCCTGACCTAAGACCAAGAGACACATTTGACCTCCCATGTTGTTACAATCAAGAACCTGTCATACATTAGAACCTACCTAAATTTTACTGGCACACTTGACTGGAATTTTAGTAGCAAACTGAACAGTACTATAACTATAAATATTCATTTAGTACACAATAATGTTGGTAACAAAGATTTCAGATTTACATACATGAGGGCTGGGAAATCATGTTAGCACATAGCATTAAAATCATAATGCAATAATAATTCTTTAATCACATTAACTCATGTGATATTTTGTCACCCAAATGAGAGAACAGTATCAGCAAACATTTTTAATGGAGACCAGTGATATTCCTTCCTTTTGTAAACAAAGTGAGAGTTTAGGTCATAACATTGTACAGAATCCTGGAATTCAGTGTTAGTTTGCATTTCACGGTGAAGCTGATGTTACCTGGTTTGTTTCATTTTTAAAAATTGCCAGGTGTGGGCATACATAGGATAAAATATCGGATTTTGTAGGCTGTACAGATTGCGTAATTCTTTTCGTAATTCGTAATTGTGAAAACATAATGTGTAAGGAGAGTATTGGGGACTGGATGGAGAGGGAATTGCTATGGATAAGATTCGTTATATGGATTTTGGGAAGGGTCTGTGATGTAGAATTTAAAAAAAAAATCACAAACACACAAAACTGTAAAGCGTATTTCTTCCATGATCAAACTCATCAGCAATACCCTCCACTGTAAAAGAAGCGAACAGAAAAGCGCCCACAAAGGTTACAGCAGATTCTTGTTTTCTTCTGTTCGTCTGCTCAATAAACATAAAACTTCCCACACAGAGCATAATGCTTGAATATCTAACTGCTTAAAGCACAGCGTAGCATATTAACCTGTAGGTACAGATGCTAGTTTGACGATGTTAATGTAGCCTGTTTGCTATAAGATCTTGCTGTACTGTAAAGTCCCTTGCATAAATCACTGGCTTGGAGCTGTGGAGATCATATTTTACTACCTGAATTCTAACATGGGGTATAATTGAATTTCAGTAGTGGTTCAGACATACCGAATCCATGGTTCTGATTCGATGGTTGGCGACATATAGCATTGACGATGTCTATAATAATGTAATCAGAAATATAATACCGAACAGTTTACAAAAATGAAGTACCATGGTACCTTTTCAGTACTGGTATCCAGTGCAACACTAGTCTGCATAAACTCTGAGATATTTGGTAAAAGGTGGTCTATTGTTTCATTGATACATTATTATTATAACTCAAATAAAGAAAAATCGCTCCGTCGCATACTTAATTTGTGTCATCGTGCCCAAAATGACTCCAAATAAGCCACAAAATAAGGACATTAATCAAAAATTTTATTTTTTCCAGTTTTAGTAGAAATGCTATAAGTTTTGATATCTTGCTAAAAAGCAGAATATTTTTATGAAGCATTAACCTACCCTGCGTAGGTCATATTTTAGGATGAACTCACACGATCCGTACCATGCTTGAGCATCTTTGACCAAGAAGTTTAGTTCATTTGACTATTGCCCAGGCTGGGGCATGGTTCAGTTGGACTTGGGCACGATATGTATCCAGTGATTGCTAACCCTGCCTGAGCACAGAACACAGATATTATGTCAATGGGACGACTGGCACACACATGTTCACATGTACACTATACATGAACCGGACCCGGTAGGAAAGGATAAGGAAGGCTGTGCTAATCAGGTAGGCTGTACAGATCAGGTAGGGCGTACAGATCAGGTAGCGACAAACATATAAGAAACATCACTTTGGATCACTTTGGTCTACAGCAGAGGTGCAGTGTTTGCTGGAATTAATAGCTAATGAGAGTATCCAGGAAAATCTGGATGCAGCACACAAAAACTCAAAGATATTCGGTAAAATACTGGACTTTATATGTGCAGCATGATTTTATGAAAATTGCTGTGTTGCATACTTGTGTGTCATTGCACCCAAAGCAAATCTAATAAGCCTCAAAAGAGGACATTAATCACGAATTCCACTGTGCTACACAATAGCACTTTCCTTCCTATGTTTTCTTCACAATAAAAGTTGCATAGTAATGATGAAAGCCTGCTTGGGCCTGGATCATTAAGTGCAATGTGAAGGCAGGACAATGGGCAGTGATGTGAGTATGATACTCTTGTCAGCCAAAGTTAGCTCCTGAGAAGTCACTGACCTCCCCGGATTTCTACCAGTTCCTTGCCAGGAATATGTTTCACCGTTGGCGTGAACCTCATGAGTTGGATGAGGAGACATTAGCACCGTAGAGGTGCATGGTCTAGTGTCTTCTTGGAGATTAGTGGTACCAATGGCTTATGGTCCACCCAAAGTTTAAATTCAGGCAACCCAACCACATACTTATGGTAATTACTAGCATCAAGACTGACAATGGCATCCTCATTAAGCTATAGTACTGGAGGAATGGGATCTGGCATAAACTTAGATATAATTTAGAATACCACATAGACTCCATAGCTTGGTGACATTTGTTGGAGTTGGCTTGGTGAGAATTGCTTGGATCTTCTCAGGGCTAGGTCAGATGTCTGAAGAACCTCGCTTCCTGCTTCCCAATCTGACTTTTGTCCTCATTTAGTATTAGATCTATTTCTTTGATGCTTTGCTGAACTATAGCTAGATTCCTGTTGTGTTCCTCCAGTGACAAACCCCGTACAAGGATGTCATCTAAAATAACAACAAATCCAGGTAGATCCCTCAGGACCTGCTCCATCTCGAAGACGTCTGGTCCTATGTTAATGCCCATTGGCAATCGGCGATAGCAGGTACTCCCAAATAGAGTTTTGAGGGCTGTGAGAGGCATACTCACCTCATCCAAAGGCACCTAGTGGAACCCTCTCATTGCATCCATGGTGGAGAAGTACTTAAAGTGTGCACGGTAAATGGTTTGGCTCCATCTTTAAGCTCAATTCGATGTGGATCAGTGGCACCTTCATAAAGCCAACCTCATCTGCCTGCTTTGCAGACACACTTTGGCTAAGAAGGTTATTCTTCAGATTGTTTCCAGCAACAATAACTGTAATTTTATGATCAACATTGTTGTGATGAATAGTGCCATAAAAACTACCTTCAACGTGCAGTCTGCCACCTGGTAAAGTTAGCACTAATGAACATGGCTTAAGTAAAGGTTTTTTTTCAAAGTGTCATATGTGGTCTTACTAATTACAATCACATCAGCATCAATGTCTATTTTGAAATTCACCTGGGAGCCACAAAAGTCTCTCTACCCAAGGACCACAGATATTCAGTTGTGTCATTGATCTCCAATGAGTCAAGCTGGAAGTCATCTTCTGTGACTTCATGCACTCTCTTTAGCTTCATGCACATCTTGGCAAAATGCCCCTTTGCCTGGCAGTAGTGACATGTCCTACCACTGGCAAGGTACCTGTGATCTCCATGTGAGGAGCAACAACGTGAACATTCAATCCCCGAGTATGTTATTTTCTGTTTAACAGACAAATTGGTAGCCTTAGACTGTTTCTTATCTTTGTAACTCTGATGGTTTCCCTTGGTAGGCTTTTGGTAATGTACCTTGCCTGTTGTGTTGACTCCGATCTCTTTACCTATTAGCTCAGTCTGTTTTGCAATCTCAACAGTCCTGGGCATAGTAAGGTCCTCTTGAATAACAATGAGACACAGTAGCTTTTTTCGCTCACGCTCAGACAGCCCTCTGAGGAATTGGTGTAGCAGATGATCATTCTTTCTGTAAGGTCACAGTGTCTTGCAGTAGCATGGAGGTCCTGCTCAAACTCTTCTATTGACCTGTCACCCTCCCTGTCAAATGTGCAGTTACATTTTGGCACGTAATACTCCTCAAATTTCTGCACAACTGCATCATAGTACTATGACTGCTCCTCCTCAAATGCAAAATTAGCAAATGCATCTTAACTTTCTTCCGCCATCACATATAACAAAGAGGCCATCTGCCGTAACTCCGGCTCCAGGCATCGTGATTCTGTAGGCTGTTAGGTGTTATGAGAACTCCGCCGGGTCTTTTAAACAGACTAGAGCACCGCTGCCACCATCTTTAAGTCATAGTTATTTAAATTAAGTCATCTACCTTCAATTATATGTACATGTGGTACAAGTCATTAATCAGCAAGGTTTGTGATTAAAAAAATCGTTTAACATTCCTCCTTATAATACAATGCCTCGTCTTGTTTTGTATCCTTTTTAAAAGCAAATTAAGCTTATACTTCCTAAACTTTGTTTTGAAAATTAATATGTTCATCACATGTTAAACCATTAAACACATTTTTAAACCATTTTCCTGAAATAGGTAGCCAAAAATCAAAGAACACAAAACTAGATTTTTTCTTTATTCTTTCAGCTTTATTGAAGCTACCACACAATTGTCATGCCCTGCGTGCAAACGTAGGATCAGCAATCACCTTTATCGTCATTGTTACCCTGAGCTGCTCATCCTTCCTGATCCAGTGCCGCAAAGCCCCCGCTACTCTTGGACTCCCCTAGTGTACTTAGGCCGTTTTTCGTTGCTAATTACTTTGTAGGACTGATTTTCCCAGCTAATGACTTCTCCTGCTCTGTGACCCGGACCATGATAACCTGTTTGCCGTTTCCACATCTGTCTGTATTGGTTCGTAATAATTCCTATCTGCTCTGAATTTGGATCCCAGAGTCTCTATTTGTCACAAAAATAAACAATCATTTGTATGATAAGATGCATATTTTTGCTTGTTTTTTTTTGTGTTTTGTCTCCCATTATTGTCCTAGATTTGATGAAATGTTGTTTATTACTGAAATTAATCATAATATTACAAAATCGATGTATTATCCCAGAGGTAAAATCGACATTTTAAACAATTAAGTTGTATAATTTGAGTTTGTCTTCAAACTTAGAAAATTGTTATAGTTATGACTTTGTGAGAATTACCCATAAACTCCCCTTTGAGTTAATTGTGCATTAATGTAGGTATTCAATATGTAAATATTTAATATTAATGCTGGTGAGATTAATTATGATTAGTCACAGAAAACTTTGTGATTAATACATTTTTTTAACTGGTTCACA
This sequence comes from Paramormyrops kingsleyae, assembly GCF_048594095.1. NCBI lineage: Eukaryota > Metazoa > Chordata > Actinopteri > Osteoglossiformes > Mormyridae > Paramormyrops > Paramormyrops kingsleyae. The sequence goes on along the minus strand of NC_132808.1, from coordinate 3,964,791 downwards.
ACCCTAATTTTAACATGCATGCATATTTTGGCTAATATTACTAGCCATATCTGGTCACTAAAATGCAAGACTAATTCCTGTTCTAGTGTCCTCCAATGCTTAAAACATTCAACAGACCCCTAAGTTGAAGAAATATACATTTCTCATTATTTAAAATCTATTTCACCTTTCAACCCATACATTTTATCACTTGGATATTTCTGCTAGTGCTACTTATACAGCAATACTGTACCAGCACTTTGGCACATTAATAATAAACTGAGAGGCGGCTGACCCTTCAGGCTGAGCTATTCTCTCAAAATGATCTGTGGCGATTTCTTTTCAATGGGTGCTGTTACGATGCTTTGATAGATGTGCGTCTTAAAAAGCTGTGGATGGGCTCAGTATGCGGGAAAACCTTAGATTTTCATGGCTACTCTTCTAAGTTCTAAAATAGCTCAAGTAAAAACAATGATTTCCACTAAGACTCTCTGAATCAAAATCACTCACTAGGGGTGGAAGTCCTACTTCTTGTAGCACACCTGAAAGCTATTTCACACCCAAGGAAGTCCAAATACCTAGCAAATAAGTGGTCCGCACCAGTCGTGCAGTATGGATTGGTGGGTGAAAATACTATGGGAGTCATATTCTGCAGTACTTTCTATACTCTCTCACCTACAACTGAACTGAAATAAAAACGCGAACATGGTGTATTAACAAAGTAACAATTGTCTTTAAATTTTAAGACAAGAATTCTGAGGCCCACAGTACTGCTCTAGGTTAGGAGCCTAAAGGAAATGCAGTGCATGTATAATAGGGATGTTTTCGGGAAGTAAAAAAAAAAAAACAAATACATGAGGTTCCTCACAATTCTGAGCAAGGTGGGAATTCGTGCTCTACCTGCTTGTGCTGACGGGACAGAAGGACTACAGGAAGGGAGAGAGTGCAGATGGAAAAGGAGCATCACAGTCTGATCAAAATATAGGTAAAACTTCATACATTGCTACGCAAAGGGGAAAAAATACACTTATTTTTTGTTAAGCTTGTATTTTGGCAGACAGTTTATAAATTACATAATACAACATCAATAATAAGGCGATATCTTTCAGTATATAATAGCTGTCTTGCCTTGAAGCAGGGAAGCAGACACAAATTGAGTGAACACAGGGTTTATTCGGAATAGAAATACTTGGGAACACGGAACAACGTCAATGACCGGACACTGGAGTAATGATATAACTAGAAACAGCTGATAACATGGGGATTCCACATGGGGTAGATGAGGGGGCGTGGCACACAAGAGGATAGGCACGATCGGGGCATGACAATAGCACTAATAACTAAATACAGTCACCCCTCCAGATTCGCAAATTTGACATTTTCCATTTTGGTTATTCACAAGCTGGTTACGAGCAATTCAATGGGAATATTTTTGGAGCTTGCTGAAAGATCACAGTGTCAGGACTAGTCCCTGTCCTGTCACCGCCTTCATTGTGTTTCTTCCCCTTCTTTTTAATTTTAACCACTCCTGGTTTCTGGTTATGTGTATGTATGATATTTTTTTTTAAATCAATCAAAATCGTTCATTGTTTAAAAGGCGCATCATGGATCTTTAATCTCGACAACCATCCTTACTCACATGTTGGGTGTCTTTGGGTGTTTTCTCACAGTAACTTCTAAACTTTCCAGAGCCATTAATTTTGTATTTTTAATAATGAGTCCAAAATATAGTGCCCCCAGTGCATTGAGTAGTAACTTTCTACACAGATGGCTGGTACAGTGGTACCTCAGAACTAGAATTTAATCTGTTAAGAACTCTGGATCGAATCCTAAAAAGTTTGAGTTGTGGTCGAATTTTCCCCATAAGAAATAATGGAAAACCAATTAATTGGTTCCAGGCTCCAAAAATGACACCTAAATATGTTTTTTTTTTAGCATTTAAACACAAAATGAACCGGATAAAACAAGAAGAGCATATACTGTACTAAACACATCTAAGCACATTTATCAAAACAGTAATTTGTAAAGTAAGAAAATAAATGTATCCAAACAATGTGTCCTGCCCCGATTGTCCACTCCTTCTGTGTGCCACACCCCATCGTTAACCCTGTGTGGAATCCCCATGTGATCAGCTGTTTCTGGTTGTTCTCATTAGTCCTCTGTATTTCGTCCGCATTTCAGTTTGTTTCCCCAGTCCGGTCATTGTATTGTCCGTCTGCATTTTGCCTGCCTTACCTGTAATTAAACCCCGTATTCCCCGATACCCTGACGTCTGTGCCTTTGTCTCCATTCTGTCCCCGCTCGTTATTATAATTAAATGTATTAATGGTTTATCATTGATATTAAAATAATGAATAAGAAATCTTTATTTTTAAATGTATTTTATTATATAATAATAATTACTGTGTCATGATCCGCTCGTCCACTCCTTCCGTGTGCCACGCCCCCTCATTAACCCCATGTGGATTCCCCGTGTTCATCAGCTGTTTCCTGTTGCTGTCATTAGTTTAGTGTATTTAGTCCACGTTTCAGTTTGTTTTCCCAGTCCGGTCATTGTAGAGTTATGACGTTTCTGTCCTGTCTGCCTTATCCTATGTCAATTAAAAAACCTTGTTCCTATTTCCTTGTCGTCCTCGCCTGCTTCCCCGGTCCGTGCTTGGCACGTTCATGACATACTGTTACTGTCCATCATTGTCTAAATGTATTTTTACTGTCTAAATGTATGTATTCAGCTAGTGTAAACATGCACGATGCTATCACAGCTAATGCGAGGCTGAGACTGAAGCTTTACCCTTTGTTTCCGTGTGCCACGTGACTCATTTCCCGGCGCGACGTTCACGGTTTGAATTCTGAGATTCAGATCGAGCTCTAGGTAATTTTTTTTCCAACTGGTTGGTTCGACTTTTAAGAAATTCGAGTTCTAATGAGTTCAAGAACTGAGGTACCACTGTATTTTATATAAAAATGTCTTGATAGGAAATGACCAAGTTATTTGACATGCAAAGTGTACAGTAGTGTTTTTTTAGAAATTGGCATAATTTCATTTTCCTCATTCAGGCTAGCAGACTGGTATGGGTTGAGGTTAGGGGGCCCAAGTATTACTTGCCAATTTTCAGATTTGCATGGATCTTCAGTCCTTAACCCTGGCGAATGTGAAGGGGACAATTACTGTACCATACATGTATGTGTCACTTAACATCCGACCGCCTGTATGTCCGAGGTCCCATAAGGTTAAAACAGACTTGAAAAATCCTGATTGGAGTGTGACACAGCAGACATGTGCGACCGTTGTGTACCATATGTAGCTGGTGTAAACAAAGCGACTGCGCTGCCAGCTGTGCGTAGCCTACGTGACTTATAGTACCAATAATACTTGATGGTGATAATAAACGTTTTTTACGCACTTATTTACTTTACTGTAATTTTTATTATTTTAATGTGTATTCTCTCATCTAACATGTCTTTCTAAAGAAGTACAGGAACAGTGTAGATGCAGTATACTGTACAGGATTGTATGCAGTGTATATGATGTTTGCAAAAGTTTTTTGCACAGGACGCAATGTGGATGTGTATAGAATAAAATTTGTGTTCCACCAGGCCTGTCAGGAGTTAATTACGGTTTAGTTCTTGGCAGACGGTTCTTATGAGAAAACGTTTGCAAAAGGTGCAAAAGGTAAGTCATTACAGGATCGGAGTCAACTGTGGATGTGAGTCACGCATGCACCAGTGTTGAAAAGCCAAAAAATAAAAAAAAAATAAAACTAAAAACAAACTACTGTAAAAGAAAGCAAAACAAAAAATGTGGTATAATTGGTAACAGTTCAGGTTTGGCAGACGGCCTAAAGTCCTTTTTTACTTGAATAGTTTAATTCATTAATAGTTTAACATGGTTGACTCAGGTCAGCATCGCATGCATGACTCAGATTCTGTAGTAACAAGGTGACAAGGTAGCAACTCTACTACACCCCACCCCCCATCGGATTTGAATTTGTTGCATTTTTCGGCCCCACTAGGTGGTGCTCTCTGTTCATAAAGCGCCCAAATCATTCCCCAAAGCAAACCAAAAGCACCATCTAGTGGGGTCAAAAAATATCATAAATGGTTCATGGGATGTTGTTTTATCCATTACAAGCAACAAGCAAATGGGCATTTAGCTAGCTTTGAGGCTGATGCAAAAGAAGTGCCTGCTGCACAACATTACTGACACTGTGTGGTGTTTTTGCAAAAGTAGCTAACCCTGAAAGCTTCAGTTTACATTAATGACAAGCTATTAGCAAATTAGACAGACAAACCATGAAACTTTCCCCCATTCTGAAGTTCCAACATCATGCACTGAGCTAAAAGTTAACTTACCTTGCATTCACTATAAAGTAGTGGGAGTGGTCAGCAAGATTAAAAACCACAATACAACCACACTTCAGACTTGGTCTTCTTCCCAGGCTGAAAAATCTCCAGAGCCCTGTAACTACCTTCCACCTGCTTCACTGACACAAAACAAACCCATGTCGCATGCTTCGCCTGCACACCTGCCTCTGGGAGGCTGTTGCTAAGTTTGGTTAATACTGCCCAGCATTTCATGTGAGTATGTCAAAACATGGCAATCTAGCATGGTTTTAATGGTCATTAAAATTTTAAATGGCAAAATTAACCCCTGGGATTTTTATCCATGGTTTACTATGAAACTGGTAACCAAACCTTGATCTTCTTCAGTCTTGAGGTGCGCTGCAGTTGCAAGTGCTAGATTGAAGCCAGGATTTTTTTTCCCCAGAAGGTGAAGTTACAAGGTTATCAAAATGGCAAGTTTGCATCCCTGATTATTTTACAGTTTAGTGCAAATTATGAACTGAATGTTACGTTTAAAACTGCCTTTTCAATATTTTTTATGGGACAGTTACTGCAAATACAGGGGTCACGTAGGAGAGGTGTTGAATTAGTAAACTAACACACTGACAGACAAACATAATCTAAATTTTCTTTGACTGCCTAAGACTTTTGTACAGAACTGTATATACACAGTGATTATCAAAGAGCTACACAATTTTAAGATTATAGTTTTCCTAAAATAGAGCATAAGTAAACTTTACTTAAGTATTTCAACAGTTCAGTGAAAATTTACAGAGCCGCTTAGGCGTCATGATAGAAAAATATTCTTGTAGCAGTTCATGCTCTCCATTTAATAAAGTTATTAAATTGTGCTTGAGTTACTAATCCATGCTCTCTAGTTAGTCACCGGAGAGCATGAATTACTAACTCGAGAGCTTGGATAACTACACGATATTCTATCCTGACACTTAAGGGGCTCTGTAAATGTTTTATACAAATAATATTTAAAAAAATTTGAACTGAGAAACTGAGAAAGCAACTCCCTACAGCAACGGGAGGTTACGGGCCTTGCTCAAGGGACCAACGAAGATCAGTCTGCTCTCAGTGGAATTTTAAAAAATCACCTGATAGCAGGCACACAAACTCCATGTCACGTAGCGGGAAGGACAGAAATGAAGGCAAACGTGGGGGAAATCAAAAGAGGCTTTATAAGGCCAAAACAGCAGGCAAAGCAACAGGAAAAGGACCACGGGGGTCAAATACAGGGTAGGCAGGATCCAACTGTAACAGGGCAGACCAGGGAGCACATGCAGGCAGCTATAACATTACAATGACCAGACTGGGGGGCTCAGCATGAGGAGGCACTATATACACCTGATGAGGGAGCAGACGAGAGGCACCTGGGACCATCCACACGAGGGCTGAAATGTGAGAGGGTTAAACAGGAAACAGGTGTGGCTCATTAGAGCCACACAACAGAGAACACGGGGGGAAAGGCATGTTTGGCGGTAGGTATTGTTCCTTGGCTGCAGAGATTAATTGTGTTGGTACTTAATGATTCATTAAAATGAAAAAACAAACAAAAAAAAAATTCTGGATTATAAGACATGAGCTGCCTGTCTTGTTATATGATCATGCATCTTGGAGGTAGGGCAGGGCGCTGTAAATGATATTTCAATTTACCATCATAAAAAAAATTCAATGATAAAAAAATGAGAAACTTTGATAAACTGTTGACAAGGAACATTGGTTGGTAGCACACATCAACCTATCACATTACAGAAACTAATGCAATTCCAACCAATCTTATGGTAGTCTTTTGAGAATGGACACCCTATATCCAACAAATGCACAGCAACACACCAGCAATAAAAAAGCAACAGCTTAGCAGCCAAGGGTATAAATTTGGCTACAAGTGATAGGGACATGTTCCTACCAATATCGTTGGAGTACTGCTTGTGTTTAGGAGGGCAGACTGTCTGGCCTGATTTGGTCCCCGCTAATGTTGAAACCAAGCTTAAGTATGTGTCTGTTCATGTCTGTGTGTGTGAGCATGTGCGTGTGTGTAAGGATGTGCCTAAATGGGGAAGTATCCTAGCTGCAACAAAAATCTTTCATTTTCCTATATGATGTCTATCACCCTGATGTTGCTATCCATAATGGCATTTAAATCAGTGCGGAAATCAGGAAAATGTTCATAGTTGTCAGAAAGTTCATAATTGTCTACAGATGTAGACAAATTTGTTGGTACCCTTCCACAAAAAAACAACTCTGAAATAACTGGAAACTGACGAAAATTAAATGCCATCCTTTTTTGTTTATTCCATATTCAGTACAAATCACACTTTGGTTTTGATTATTGATTCATTGAATATTTTATATAATTAAATAAATGAATATGGCACGGACAAAAAAGATGGTACCCTTCATTTAATATATTGAGGCATAACCTTTTGCAGCGATCACTGCCAACAAGCGATCTCTGTACTTCACAATAACACATTTGCATTTTCCAACAGGCAGTTTGGCCCGCTCTTCCTGAGCAAAATGCACAAGCTGTGTCAGGTTTGAATTAGTCGCTAGGCTGACGGAGAAGATTGTAGTTTTAGAGGGACTGCAATTTTCAGATCTCTCCATAGATGTTCAATAGGACTAAGATCTTTAATTGATTCACTTTTCAGGAGAAATGAAGCATTGTTTCAAAGAGCTGTAAGACAGGGGTGGGGAATCTTTTTCCTATCAAGGGCCATTTTATTTTTATAACATCCTTCAAGGACCATATTAAATTACTGAACAAACCTCTCTAATATGATGGCTGGAACTGCTTCTCTTTGCTGAGGCGGCTGATGTCAGAAGGCAGTGATGATGACGCTACTCGCAACTGGTTTTCCAGGTTTTGGTCAGTCAGTCTTGAGCGCAATCGAGTCTTTGCAAGAGTCAGTTTTGAAAAGAACTGTTCACAGGAGTTGTCCCCAAACAGAGATGCAAATTTCAGAGCATGTCTCCTGAGTAAGGGAAAATCCTCAGGCTGTATACAGAGTTTATAGAACTGAAGCAGAGGGATGTTACTGTATCTAGCTTTGAGCTCATTGTTGCTTTGCAGCTCAATGATTTCATGTTGCATGTTTTCAGGTACATCAGCTGCTTCCACATTAAATGGCATAGTAAATATGTCCAGTTCCTTTTGTTTACTATTTATGTCCTGAAACCTCTCACCAAATGCCTGAAGGAGTTTGGCACACTCACCAGCATATTTAGATTCTTAGAAGGCTTTTGATCTTGCAGAGTAGGAAAATGCACAACAAACAAACAACAAAATTATTTTTGTATAGCGCATTATCACAACATTACATCGTCTCAAAGCGCTTTACAGCATCCCCACCCAAAGCCCCCAGTGAGTAAGCCATAGGCGACAGTGGCAAGGAAAAGCTCCCTAGAAGGAAGAAACCTTGGGAGGGACCAGACTCAAAGGGGGAGCCCATCCTCCAGGGGCCGGCAGGGAGAGTCAAATACAGTAAAATTTCAGACACAAACGGGGAGCAGGGGGGAGATGGCAAGCTAGTGCCAACTCTCCCTCTAATCGCCAGGCCACCAGAAGGCAGGCAGCGGGTCATACATGGAAGATGACACAGGCAGAACGGCGAGCTGGATGCACGGACGTCATTGGTAGTGGTGACGTCACATGTTGCAGGGTGTGCTGGACATCTTGATAGATTGAGGTCTCCAGGCACCACCCCGCAGGACAAGTAGGGGAAATATGCAATTAGTCAAAGTAGGGGAGACTATAGGCAGTGCTAAAAGTTAGATGAGTGCAATATGAAGTGCAATGCTCCGGCAGATATGGCTATGGCAGCATAAGTAGAAGGGAGAGGCAGGTGGGAATGCAGGCATGGGGAGTCCCTGAAATGTCAGCACTCCAATCCCACAAGCAATTGTGAAGCTTGAGTGACAGCACTGTCAATTCAGTTTATCCAAAGCCAATGGCACCGATCCCCACCCAGCTCTACACCTCACACTATAGGTCTGACTGGGAGCGAGGAGTTAGCTAGAGCTAGTGTCCCTATAAGCTAAACTAAACAGGCGTGTTTTTATTCTAGACTTGAATATTGAGAGTGAGCCTGAAACCCGCACATCTGGTGGAAGACCATTCCACAGCTGAGGAGCTCTATAGGAGAAAGCTCTGCAGCCTGCCGTAGCTCATTCTACCCTAGGTACTAACAGATATCCCACGCCTTGAGAACGAAGCAAGCGTGGGGGATTGTATGTGGTCAGCAGATCACTAAGGTATTCTGGGGCAAGGCCATTCAGTGCTTTATAGGTTAATAGCAGTATTTTATAGTCAATCCGAGACTTAACTGGTAACCAATGAAGGGAGGATAAGACTGGTGTAATGTGATCAAATTTTTTAGTGTTTATGAGAACTCTGGCTGCTGCATTCTGTACCAGCTGAAGTTTATGTAAGGATCCAGACGGGCAACCAGAAAGGAGGGCATTACAGTAGTCCAGTCTGGAAGTTACAAAGGCATGTATTAATTTTTCTGCATCACGAAGTGAGAGCATCTTACGAAGCTTGGCTATGTTCCGTAGATGATATAACAGAGATCTAGTTATACTTCTTATGTGAGCATCAAAACATAGATCTGAATCAACTAGAAGACCAAGATTTCTAACCACTGTGTTAGGTTGTGTAGGAAGACCACTAATGCTGAGGTGGTGAAACTTATTTCTTGCAGCCTTGGGACCAATTACCAGTACTTCTGTTTTTCTGTGTTTAACATTAGGAATTGTTTTGCCATCCAGCACCGGATATCTAACAGACAATCCTCTAACTGAGATAGGAGTGGTGTATCATCAGGGTTAACAGATATATATATAATTGTGTATCATCTGCATAACAATGAAACCCAACACCATGATTTCTAATAATGTTACCAAGAGGTAGCATGTATAGGGTAAACAGTAGTGGGCCCAGTACTAATCCCTGTGGGACACCAATATGTGACTTTGGTGGCCTTGGATGATTTGTTGTTCACATGAGCATACTGATAGCGATCAGTGAAACCAAGAGAGTGCTGTCCCCGTAATGCCAACTATACCTTCTAACCGGTCCAAGAGGATATTATGGTCCACAGTATCGAATGCTGCAGTTAAATCTAATAATACCAACAGCGATATATATAGCCACGGTCAGAAGCCATAAGTAAATCATTCATTACTTTGACTAGAGCAGTTTCTGTGCTATGGTTTGGTCTAAAGCCAGACTGATATAATTCATTAGTATTATTTTTTTGTAGGAAAGAAGACAACTGACAAACTACAACCTTTTCCATGATCTTTGAAATGAAAGGAAGATTTGAGATCGGTCTATAGTTTCCTAAAACACTACGTTCAAGATTTGTTTTCTTTAGGACGGGTCTAATAACAGCCATTTTAAAAGGTTTTGGAACATATCCAAGCTTAAGAGATGAGTTTAACACATTTAACAGGGTATTGCTAATCTGCGATGCAATTTCCTTGAAGAATTTTGTTGGAATTGGGTCTACAAGGCTAGTAGAGGATTTACAGTAGGAAATTAAGTTCTGAGTGTTTTATAGGAATGAAAGATTCAAAGGTCTCATTATTGGTAGGCAGAAGACTAGCAGGAGGCTGGCAGCCGTAGGTAGCTAAGGAGGTGCACTGGATGGTCTGTCTAATCTTAGTTATTTTACCATTAAAAAATGTAATAAAGTCATCACTCTTAAGAGCTTGCGGGACTTGCAAGTTTAATGAAGAATTCTGTGTTAACCTAGCCACGGATTCAAATAGGAATTTGGATTGGTTTTGTTCCCATCTATTAATCTGGAGAGATACACAGACCTAGCAGTCACTAGTGCTTGTCTGTATGTAGAGAGGATCTCTTTCCATGCAGATTTGAAAACTTCTAGTTTAGTTGAGCGCCATTTGCGCTCTAGCTTGCGTGATGCCTGTTTGAGTTCACGTGTATGATCAGAGTACCAGGGGGCAGGTTTCTTATCTCTATGCTTTATCTTCTTAAGTGGAGCTACAAGATCTAGTGTGCTACGAACGGATTTTTCCATGTTTGCAGTTGCCTGTTCAAGTTCATTTATACACGATGCTTCAGATGTAAGGCTGAAGGACTGTGGAAGTTGTTTCATAAATGTTGTTGTAGTTAGTGAGGCAATGGAACGTCTGGTTCTGTACTTTGGAGCTGTGGTCAACGGGAGGCTATATTGGATTTCAAACATTAACAAGTAATGATCTGAGAGCAGAGGACTCTGAGGCATAATAGATACATGTTCCACCAGGATGCCATGACTAATAATCAAATCAAGGGTATGGTTACAGGCATGAGTAGGCCCGACTACATTCTGACATAGACCTAGAGAGTCAAGAATAGCTGTAAACGCTATTTTTAAAGGATCACTATCTTTCTCCATATGAATGTTAAAATCACCCACAATAACAGCTTTGTCAATACTGACCACCAGGTTTGTTAAAAAATCAGCAAACTCCTTAAGAAAATTACTGTACGGCCCAGGTGGTCTATACACAATAACAATGGTGATTTGGGGTGAAGAGCTAGAAAGAGATGAGCCAGCAAGACTAAAAACAAGAGTTTCAAATGTGCTGAAACTCAAACCACATTTCTCAGACACTCGTAGGCTGGACTGAAAAATTGCAGCAACACCACCACCTTTGCGATTTGGTCGAGGGTTATGCTTATAACTGTATTCAGCTGGAGTAGATTCATTTAGTGCCATGAATTAATTCAGTTTAAGCCAGATCTCTGTGAGGCATAGGGCCCAAAGACTAAAATAAGTAATTATTTCATTTATTAATAGTTTCATTTATTAATACTGGACTTGGTTCTAGTTAGTCAGCGATTTGCCTGGAGACTATGAACTATGCTTTTAGACAGGAGGTCGGCACCAGCCCGCGAGGGGTGAATACTGTCCCTCTTCAAAAGCCCAGGCCTACCCCAAAACATCCGCCAGTTGTCTATATAACCCACACCATTTATCGGGCACCATTCCGACAGCCAGCGATGCAGCGACGATAATCTGCTGTACATTTCATCACCACGTCTAGCAGGGATGGGGCCAGAGCACGTTACTGACACACACATCTTCTTCGCAAGGTTGCACACCTCTATAAAATTTGACTTTGTGATCTCCGATTGCCTCAATCGGCCATCATTAGTACCGACGTGGATAATAATCTGAGAGCATTTACTTTTAGCCAGCACTTTTAAATTTGCCGAGATGTTGGTCGCTCTGGCACCAGGGAGACAATTAACTATGGTCGCTGGAGTCGCTACTCTCACGTTTCTTAGAATAGAGTCGCCAATTACTAGAGCACTTTCAACAGGCGTCTCAGTGGGAGTTTCACTGAGTGGGGAGAACCTGTTGGAAACGCGAATGGGCGAATGAAGGGTTGGATTTACGGCTATGCCGCCGGGTCGTCACCCACTCGCCTTGCTGTGAAGGCTCTGCTGCCGGAGCGGGGGGAGACTGAATACCTATGGCAGACATATCCGGAGTCGCTAACACTGAATCAATAAAACTCTCATTCTCCTGAATGTCCCGTAACGTCCGGGTACGTCCCTCTAAAACTACAATCTTCTCCGTCAGCCTAGCGACTAACTGACACTTCTCACATGTAAACGTACTGCTAATAACTGGAGAAGAATAACTAAACATATTGCACTCAGAAAACGGAACAGGAGACATGGCGTTGTACTTACGTGAAACGGGAAGACTGAAGTTCTAAAGCTGGAAGCACCTTTTTGATTGAATGGAGATCGTGGGTCGGTGCTTGCGAAGGTGATTAATCCATCGGGGTTTGGAAAATTATCAGAAGACTATTAAGCTTGCGAAGATTTTTTCTGATGACTTAATTGTAATTATTATTTAGATGATATCTATAGTTTTAAAGTTCACGCGGTAGCAACCAGTTTCGCTCACGCAGGAAACAGCGGAAATGACATCAGCAAGTGTTACCCTTTTCCAGCTGCTCTTGCCACAGCTTTAATTTTGCTTCAAATGATTTCACATTTGAAAACAGAGAGCTGAGAAGCTGATTGGGACCTTGGAGCTTGACCTTCAGCTCTGAGAGATACCTGGTAATGTCCACCATGAAGGCCAAATCACACAGCCACTTTCTATCACAGTGTCATCCATGTCATCCATGACAGGCTTTCCCTTCATCTCCATGAATTCTTTTACTTCTTCCCTCAGTTTAAAAACCGTGTGAGCATATCTGCACGACTCAGCCACTGTACCTCATAATGGTAGACCAGATCTCCATACTCTTACTCAAGATTAGTGAGGAGCTCCTTGAACTGGCGGCTGTTTAGACCTCTGCTTTTGATGAAATTTATGCTGGGAACGACAGGTGTCATTATATTGTTGAGGTTCAGGGAATGTGCACAAAGGCTTTCTGTATCTTTACAGGTATCTGTATATAGACGTATTTCTTCCCCCGAATACCACTATGCTGATATTTTTTTTATCATTTAATTGACTGATGGGCCGGATCAAATGGTCTTGCGGTCCGGAGGCCGGAGGTTCCCCACCCCTGCTGTAAGGGTACCAACAAATTTGTCCACGTCTGTATTAGCATCTCACAAGTACCCTTTGACACCACCAAGTCAGAGGCTGTACAGAACCTTAAAAACCTTCCAAATTTGTCTTCATCAAGTTCTCTGATGTACCTTTTCAAGTGATTGGCCACTTCTGCTTCCTTTGAACTCATTTCTGTTGGAAATTTTAACATCCCCGCCACCTTTTTTGGTGTTAGGTCACTGTATATTTTGGTCAGTTCCCCAAAACTGAGACACATCTGGGCATGTGCAACCTCTCTTCAACAGTCAATGACAACCATTGGTTTTTGCACAAGCTCCTTATGAGATCTCTCAGCAAGTATTCCAGGTAGAGCAGGGGCTCTCTTTCTGTATTCATACTTGTTAAGAATTTCCAGAAGGGCATCACTATCAACGGAAGTGAAGTCATTTAGAGCCTGACTTAGAATATGTCGCTCATGGCAGATCTCAAACTGCAAAAAGTGTGCCCTCAGCTCACAGCACACTCACTCAAAATGTCTCCTCGTGAAATGGTGAAGCAAGCTTGATTGGGAAGTATTTGCAATCTTGAAACCTTTTGAGAAATATCCGGCAAACTGTCTTCCTTTTTTCCACATTGAAATCATACCTAAGGAAAGGTACTTTCAAAGTCCCAAGGGTATAACATTCATAGAATTCTGTCCAGAAGCTACTGTAGACATCTCTGAGAACTCCAACCCAGTAGCTGCTTCCCCTGAGTTGTCAGAAAGTAAACGTCTCACTGACAGTGATGATTTCATAATCTCAGGGTCAGAAACTGCATCTATAATGTCATTAAAGCTATTTGAGGAATGAATGACTAATGTTTTTCTAAGCAAAGCAGGAGGAACAATTTGAGGGAGCTCATCTGGCTCATAGATTAGTGTCTCACTCAGAGAATCAACATCAATCACTCGCTGTGCACCAAAAGTGATCTCAGGGTCAGAGTTATCTGTTACTACAGTACCTGAAATGGTTTCTTCAATAGCATGCTCCACAGCGACAGACAGATGAATGGAATCAGTAATAACCCTGACATACTGTATGTGCTTCTAGGGTGTTCTGTGTTAACTGAGGACTGTGTGGTCTCAATTTGATCTGAAACAACGAAGACCTCGGGAAGGAAAGCCTGAGATCTGTGTCTCATACTGCTCCCCTGCTTTTTCCAGTGTAGAGTCAGGTGTAAGTCCATCACAAAGTGACGGTGAATCAGTTTCTGAGACAGAACTAGCTTGCTCATCAACAGATGTTTCGTTCAGGGCTGGTTTTGGATGGGTTGCTATGTAGAACTGCAGCATGGGGAGTTTGACAGTTATGTATCATTTCAATAGACATATCCTTAGGGAGAGGATTTTGCTTAAAGTCCCAAACATCAAACTCAAACTTAGATTTATGACATTTGCTAGATTCTGCAACTGGAAAAAAAAATTAGCCCTTTCCTTTCAGTATCACATTAAAGTCACCCTCTATGTTTATTCCAAGTTTTGCTTTGCTCTGGCCTGTTTTGTGACTTTATATTCAGTGTGAATCCATCCGATTTCAATATTCATCATTGAGTGTCTTGATCAATCCCTCGTTTTGCATGAGGTATGTGGTTCCTCCTCACCTTCATTTTTATCTTTTCTAAGTTTAAGTTTTTTCCCCTTAGCTTTTCGAAATGGCCGAGCTTCCATTTTGTGGAGGGTGTCTGACGCCTGCAAAAATTAAAGAGTGCGATCCTGTCTCTATGTGAGGGAAGGTAATTGGCCAGTTCTGCAACCTCCATGATGACATCTTTGTCAATCTGTAAGAGGAACGAACATGTTAACTTATGTGCAAGGGTTACCAATTCATAAATGTAAAGTCAAAAAAATGACTCGAAAGAAAAAAATCAGAAATGAAATGGCTGAAAAGAAAAATGTAATTATATGTATTACCTAGGTCCATGTTTCATTATAATTATGTAATGGCTTCAGGCAAATGCACCCAAAATAGTCAGGATGTAGTATTCTTTGTCCAGGTATATTTTGGTGAGACTGTGTTCACACATAAAACTGATTATTTTGTCTGAAACAACAAATGATGTGATACACACGAGTCATTTGTGTTCTCTGAAAAATAATTACTTTTAACCACTTTCACAAAACCAATGATCCATGTCTGAGACTGCAGATAAATTCCCAGGTAATTTTACTGAGACATACAGCTGAAATTTGTATGGAGAAAAACCAACCTCCATTAGTTGGGCCTACACCTTTCTGCTATATGTAGTAACATTCAATTAAAGACTGAGTGCCACCTAAAGTTGCAAAGTACAGTGCAGCAAAATGGTACAAACCGTATCTTTTGAACAACTGCAAGTGAACTCAACATGTACTGCCTCCCCAGGTTACGATGGGGTTCCATTGCGATAAAAATGCATTTTCATACAGTACACCAAACCTACTGTAGCAAACATCATAACCGAGCCTAGTCTACCTTAAAAACATGCTTAGAACACTTACATTAGTCTACAGTTGGGCCAAATCATTAATACAAAGAGCCTATTTTCTAATAAAATGTTGAAAATCTCTTGTAATTTATTGAATAATGTACTGAAAATGAAAAACATTTACCCATCGTATAGTCAAAATATCGTACCACAGACCATCATAACCCAGGGAGTGTCTGTATATGCATGCAGATGACGGAACATTTATGTTCTAATCTGGATAATACCTTTTGCTCTTCCATCAAATTAATGACTACTTCTGAGATGCCCCTGTCTCTTAGAAAGGTTACATCGGACAGTTTCTCTGCCATTATGGAACTGTGGAATAAACAAACCATATTCAATAGGCTACAGTAAGGTAACTTCCAGAATGGAAAGAATATATATGAACAACAAAACTAAACCATGATGTTACTGTTCCTAGCCTTGCACATTGTGTTCTCCTTTTTAGGCTACTACATCGATGTGGCCGCATTAAGTCTAAATTTATAATTTGTAACCCCTTGCCTTGCCTGACAATGGCAACCTTAATAAACGTGCTCTGCAGTTTTTGCATGTTCGCATACAACGACGGCCTATTTGCTTGCAACACCTCTGATATGATGACACCACACCATGACAAAATCTACAAAACTCTTTCGTATTTTAAACATTCTTAAGCTCATTGAACATTTTGTAAATTTAGCCTACCTGTCCACTGATGGTGATCCACGAAGATTCTGGGATGAGAGAGATCCCCGCCCTGGGATGCTGGAGATCCGTTCCTCAATCTGGAGGAAAAATTCTGACTTTTATCTTGTAACTTTATGATTTTATTCTCAAATTATTATGACTTTATTCCCGCGAATCACAACCTTATTCTCGAAAGTTCCAACTTTATTCTTGAGGTTTTATATTTTTATTTCTACTAATAGTGACCCTAAAAGCGTGTGGCTCAGTGGGCTAAGCCGTGTGCCTGTAATCACAAGGTCACCGGTTCAAGCCCAGCCTCAGCACGTCTGCGGGTCCTTGAGCAAGACCCTTAGCCCCCAGCTCCCTGGGCGCTGCTACGGGTGGCTGCCCTTTGTGGACAGCTTGCTCTACAAAGAGCAAGTTCAGGGAGGCGTAAAAAGAATTTCCCCACGGGGATCAATAAAGTATCAATTATTATTAAAACTCTGTTAAAGTATTCATGCTGGATTTTTTGAAGATAAGATACATAAAAAATAGCTCTACAACTTTCAGTTTATCCCTAGAAAGAAAACACCCTAAAATGAAAAGAAATAAATAAAAACTCAATAGAAATATGCCTAAAATCGCACTGAAAACTGCCTCAAACCAACCTAGATTTCAATTGAAAATTAAAAAAATAAAATAAAAGTACTAATAGAAAAAAAACACTGTGCCCTATGACAAAAAGTTTATTTTTGTATAGATTTCAGTTTGCAGTTCATTCAATTTGTTGTCTTTTTCATGTGTTCTGTTTATGGGGAATCCTAAGGGAATTTTAAGGAAAAATTATCCTGATAAAACATTTAGCCATATCGCCCAGCCCTAGTCGTAAGGCCTGGTCGAAGTAATTTCCTAATATCACCGTCCTATACAATCTTCACATGTATTACAACACACCCATGTAAAGTACCACGGAGAGACTGCTGTATATAAAAATAAATTGAACTGAAATTGAATATTTAAGTCCTTCCTTTCTATTTGTATATCTATAGATATTTGTTATCCATGTTTAAAATAATGTAGCATGTGAAAACTACTTACTAAATACAATATTTTCTTTATTATTTTAACAGATTATAGCAGATAATTTACGATTGCTAGTGGAAAAATTGTTTTGCATACAGCATTAAGGTGCATGCATTTGAAAAAAAAATATTTTCACTGTGTGTTTATTACTTTAAAAAATCCCAAGATGGGAATATTTTGGAAGAAAATCCACAGTTTTATAGGCACAGAGGTTGTTCATCCATCCAAACATCTTGTAACCTCTTTTTATGCTTGGGGGTGTGTGGCCCTGCAGTATATGAGGCTGAGGTACGCCCTGGATGGGATACCAGACCCCAGAGGTTGTATCTGAGTCAATTCTTCACATTGTATTTAAAGGTGTTTTTATCCTGTTCCCATAAAATGACAGTAATGTCAGTTTTCTTCTGTTGTTTTGCCTCCTGGTCTTCCAGTTTTCATCAGATAAAAGATGGCTCATTGCACAAGACACCCAAGTGAGTGAGGGAGTTTGTCCCCTGATACTGACGGATTCCGTGGGCGACAGCAGTTGATATTCAGATCGTGGGATGTGCTGTTGGAGCGGTTAAAGGATCTGTCATTGCAGGGTTGATAAACAAAAATATCCGCTTTTTGTAAGCTTAATACTGTTAGCATTAACCAAAGCCTTATTTGGAGATGTTATCGGCCTTCTGCCATTGGATATCAGAGACAGGACAGGCGTTTTGTATTAATGGACTTGGGTTGTTTGTAAGTTATGACTGATTAAAGATAAAGAGATGAGTAGCTAAAGGGAGATATGGCTGAAATTGTGGGGCATTTAAAACATGCATGCTGTCATTTTCTGTTTGTTTTTTGCTAGGTTTGGTGCATAGGTTTGAAATCTGACAGGGCATGATTGAGTACTTTTAATATCAGCTAGGAGGTACTATATTTATACTGAAACTGTAAACAAAACAAGCAAAAAACTGAGTATAGTGAGTACAATGTTCAAAGTTGTGAAATTACTGCAATAGCAAGATTGCAATATCACATTTCTCTGCATTCAAAAGAGCACTTTTACCTAAACTTATTAATTAATGCATTTAATGTAATGGAAATACAAAAGTAATTCTGCACTACAATAATAAATCTGCTCCATTTTTGCTCCCCTTCTTCTATTCGTTTTCTCTGCACTTCTGCATAACCGCTGCTTCTGGTCAACCAATCAGAAAAGTTTATCCCTATAAGCCCCACCCCAGTACTTCAGGAACCACCTTCCAGGAACTACAATCAGGCCGAGTTCCTGCCATGGAAAAGGACCTTTTGTTTTTAGCATTTACTTACATTCAGCAGCTTTATGCTATATACTATACTATATGCAAATAATAATACATCTTTTTCGCTGGCTGCAGCCTTCTGAGTGCTTTTTGCTTAGCCCCACCTAGGGCTCTGTGAGCCCAGCTGGGCTCAGATGTCCATGTAGCATAGAGAAAGGGAGTGAGGCCCATCCATTGCTCTGTCATGGCCAGCTGATGCAGCCCCACATCATCACACGGGGCCAGGCCTGGTGCTGAGAAGCATGCTTCTGAGACAATGTGCTTTAAAGGTAAACTGAAGCTGGTATGACAGATAATCCACAATGTGTTTTAAAGGTACACTGAAGCTGGTATGACGGATAATCGAATGATTCAAATATGTTAAATATAAAGAAGTGGAGGAGTATTTCCTAGGGTTATCTAGTTTAAATAAGGAAAGAAAAATGTGTGGATGTTGGGAAGATTTTATTTCAAACAGAAGCAGTCACCAAAGATGCCATCATCATGTATGTATCTGTCAAACCTAGCAATGGTCTTAAGAACAAAAATGGACCTTTTCTTATCCCGTTTTAAAAACTGCACCTCGCAATCTTCCAGGATAGCATCTCCTTGAGGGCCTCACTCTGTACTTGTGACATTGGTCTTCCTGCAGGAGCTTCCTGCACTCCTACAGAAATGCAAAATAAGCCCAGAGAGGCACTCAAATTTGGATTCAACAGCTAATGAAAAAGAAAAAAAAACACTTGCAATTGTAGGCTGGTTTTCATGTAAATGGTGATTATTTCACTCAAACACTGTCGCCACATCAGTTTTGCAAAAGCAGATTTTATCTCCTTTTAGTCAGAGCTGTCTCAGGCAATTGGCTCCTACACTTCATCTCATGGGCTTCTTCTTAACAATTTGTGCACAAAAGGCATAAAAGCTTTCAGTTATGAATGAATAAAGTATGAGACTCTTCTTTTAAACATTAAATATTAACATGGCAGCATGATGTGTCACAACTGGTATTGTGGTCGGAACTTGTAATCACAAGGCTGCAAATTACCATTTAATAATTATTATCCTTTTCTGGTTTTGTTCTCTCCTAGTTTTGTCTTGTGGTAATGATTCCTGACTTTAAATAAAAAGCATGCACACACACATACACACACACACTCAGGTGTCACGTTCGCTGGGGAGGCGATCCGGGAAGCAGGGATACGGAGGTAGGAAGTAGGGCAAATGGGGTTTATTGGAGAAAGACGGGACCGGGGAAGCACAACAGGTAACATTAATGACGAGTCTGGGGAAGACTGACTCAGACGAGGACTAAATACAAAAGACAAACTACGGGTAACGAGCCACAGGTGAGAACAATCGGGGAGAAACAGGAGGTAATGAGGTGGGCGTGGCACACATTAGGAGCGGACGGAGCGGGGCGTGACAACAGGCACATGCACATATATATATATATACTAATATACACTAATTATAATGCTCATATGCTAATTTGAACAAATCATGCAAATACTTTCATTGTATTTTTAATGGCACCAGAGGTTGTGTCTGTGTGTATGTGTTGGTTTTTGTGGTTTACAAGGACTTTTGACCTGAATACTCACCAGCATTACAGGGACATTTGGGTTTATGAGGACAGGGACCATGTCCTTATAATTCCGGCAATGTAGAAGCCATTTTCTAAGTCCCAGAAACTCCCTCTCAAATTTTGGCGCCATGTCCTAACATACCACAAAACCCTGAAATCTTACTATACACTGTGTATCTCTGAACTCGAGAGTGCGCCCCTGTAGCCGGGACCCGGTACAACACCTGCGTCATCAAAGATTTGCATATTACACACAAGTGTAAGTTTTGAGGCTGCTGATTGGCTAAATCGGTAACGTGGGCGGGAAATCGCGAAAACAAGATGGCGTCGGTGGGCGTGGCTTCAGTCCGCTTCAGCGCACAGTATCTTATGACAAGTAAGTTAATGCAATTTGCAGTATTATTTCAACATTAACTATAATTTATCAATTGTAAATTAAATATATGAATGTATAGCAAACATATAGGTAAACGTATACCGTTAATATGATAAACTATGACTAGAGATTACATTTTTTTAAACCTTTTACTAGTCAGACTGATAAATAACTTGGAATTAAGATTTTATACTAACTGTTCGTGTAAACCGAACCACACATTTAACTACTAGGCTTTATCATAATTATATATTAAATACATATTAGTATTAGTATTTATTTTTATATTATTTTTACAATTCCGTTTATATTATAATCGTCAATGTCCTGTTTGGACCGGATGCAGCTGAAGTGAAGACATATGTGCTGTGGACCTGCTAGTTCGAAGCGACTGTAATGTGAAAGGTAAGTTATACTGCTGTTTAATCGAATTTTTAAAAAGTTTATGGCTCGCGTTGGCTTGTTTGTGCATGTTTTGTAAGCGCATCAGAGCTCGTTTTACAGTTTTAAACCAGCTAGTGCGTGATGCTAACGGTGCTAGCGAATTTCTACTGATTCATTGAATACATTCAGATTCAGATTTTTCACCTTTAACTTACTTTCATTTGCAATACAGTTTTAACTGTATTGCAAAATAGCATAGTTGTAATAATAATCTGCTGGGTTTAAAGAGATTAATAAACAAAGAGATCCAGATGTGCACGTTTTACTCCTGAATAGTAACTTGCACTATCAGTCAAACGTTTTTGAACAGTTAATGACCACGTTAATCCGAACAGTAGGATGAAGACCATCCGCGTGGATTGTAGACCTCACCTATGCTTATTTGCTTTGAGGAACATCTATCCTGGTGAAGAAACCACTTATGATTTTGGTGATTAAGAGTAGCAATGGCGATGCACGGTATGAAAACCTTTACAATAACTAATTATTAAATAATTATTTATTGAATTATATTAAAGGTGGAAAGTATTAATTGTCACCATTGTAAAATTAATGACTTTTTACGTATTACATTACGTGTGTGCTCATTACAGTACGTCAGTTTGTGTGAAGCTTTACACCTGTGTTATGAGGACACCTGTTTTATGAGGACCATCATCACATATTCTTGATGTTGGACTTGACTGAAGAATCTCAGTGTGTTGTGTTAGTTTGACAAAAGCCTGGTTTATGAGGACACTGGTTATTACCAGGACAATGGGCTGCATCTATATGAAATATTGGGATTATTTACATCTCACTGTGGTCAATATGATATTGAAAACTCAGTAGTTCTCAAAATTGGTAAAAAGTAGGTCCCCCTTGATTCCATTTGGCTTTCATTAAGTAATATTAAAACTATATATAAAGAGTAACTTTATAATATTTCTATGCCACATTATTTTTTTATTTGCTTTCTCCAAGATTGCATATTATCTATTCACCAGATCAGGGTTGGGGAACGTTGGTCCTGGAGGGCCAGTGTCCCTGCAGAGTTCAGCTCTAATCAAACACACCTGAACCAGGTCTTCAGGATAAAGGTTGGTATTTTTTTTTTTTTTTGGACACCGGCCCTCCAGGATCAAGGTTCCCCACACCTGCACTAGATGATAGATGAGAATCTGTGTCTGACCAACCTAAAGAAACTTTAAAGGTATGTGAGAAGATAGATATCTGAGAAGACTGAGGTATTGAGTTACCTATGTCCCGGTAATAACTAGTGTCCTCATAAACCAGGCTTTTGTCAAACTAACACAACACACTGAAATTTTTCAGTCAGGTCAAACATCAAGAATATGTTATGATGGTCCTCATAACACAGGTGTCCTCATAACACAGGTGTCCTCATAACACAGGTGTCCTCATAACACAGGTGTAAAGCTTCACACAAACTGACGTACTGTAATGAACACAAATGTCATGCATAAAAAGACATTAACCCTCTGGGGTCTGAGGCCTCTCAGCCACTTTCGGGGTAGTCTGACATGCCTTGACATTTTAAAATATTTCACCTATCTAAAAAACATTTATCCCAGAATGTTACATGTGCTTTTGTTCAGCACAAACTCAGCACCAATAATCTGAGACCACTTAAAATGTTATTCTATTTTTTGTTAATATCAACTTTAAACATATACTTGTCAAAAACCTATTTTCAGACATGCTGAGAAATTGTAAAAAATCACATTATAGACATTTCTAGCTAAGACTTTTGAGCTCTGAAGCTTATAGACACAGGGGTTGGCTACACACAGGTGAAAGAGACATTCTGAAATTTTATGTGGTTTGGTTACTAAAGTGTTAGAACTTTGGAGTGACACTCTTTTTCTCAAAGTCAGTGGCCTGTACAATGAATAATGATGACATAGGTATCCTCACACCTGTAGTAGTTTGCATGCTGTCAATGGCCCATCAGTCTGGAATGTCACTGCACCCCACACCCATCACTTTGGAAAGGCAGTTTGAAACGCAAGAAAAGTAGCAACAATAAAATCCCCTTCACAGTTTGAAAAATTAAAAACTGTGACCATATAAATATAGAAAGAGATAAATATGATGCAATGACTATTATTAACACTCGGAACGAGGGCATCGTCGACCGCGTATCTTTCTCGTCTATTTCAGTTTATATCTCGCTGAAATCATTATGTAGAATCATGAAAAAAAACACTAAAGCTATGCGGATGACACCCAACTCTACCTCACTACAAAGCCCTCAGCCACTTTACCACCCACTACTCTCATTGATTGTATTGCTGAAATAAAATCCTGGTTTACTCTTAACTTTCTTAAACTTAACAGTGATAAAACTGAGGTTATCCTCATTGGTAGTAAATCCACATTATCCAAAACTAACAGTTTCTCTATCATAGTTGATAACTCCTCCATTTCACCATCCCCGCAGGTTAGGAGTCTGGGTGTCATCCTTGATAGCACACTATCATTTCAATCACACATTAATAACATTACCCGGTCAGCTTACTTTCATTTAAGAAATATTAATCGTCTCCGTCCATCTCTTACCCCCTATTCTGCAGCCATTCTTGTTCACAGTCTAGTGACTTCCCGTCTAGACTACTGCAATTCACTTCTCTTGGGTCTCCCTCACAAGTCCCTTCGTAAACTTCAACAAGTCCAGAATTCAGCTGCCCGAATTATTACCCGAACCCCATCTGTCCACCACATCACTCCTGTTCTTCAGCAGTTACACTGGCTCCCTATACAGTTCCGTATCCAGTTTAAAGTCCTCTTGCTGACATTCAAAGCCATCCACAACCTTTCTCCCCCCTATTTATCTGACTGGGATTGCCTCCCATCTCATCTTAGAAATATGGACTCATTTCCTCATTTCAAATCTGGACTCAAAACCTATCTGTTCAAACAAGCCTATTCATTGTAAACTCCTTTTATTTGTCATTTATATTCATTTTAATGTATTTCTTGCATTGTACCTTTTGTAGTGTGTATAAATTTTTATGTATGCCTGTACGGTGACCTTGAGTGTCAGAAAGGCGCCTTTTTAAATAAAATGTATTATTATTATTATTACTAAATCCATAATGCATCTTCTTTTCAAAACTTCCATTGTCGGAAGTATTAAAGTTTTTAAAATTAGGTTAAATAGGCAAAAAAGTAAACCGTATGACCTTTCTTTGTTTTACTTGCGTCGGGAGCGTGTAGAAATGCTCTCAGCTGAAGATCGCTATTCACGTTCTAAATACGCTGCGTTTGAACCGGCGATCGTGTGATTGCAGGCACACAGGCTTAGCCCACTGAGCCATGAACACAGGTATGAGCTTTGCTGCTGAAAGTGGCAACACTGGCACAAAGCTTCAGCGGCAGACGCTTAAGTCAGTCACTCTTGTTCTTTCTATTAGTATCACGAAGCTGTAAAAATATATTTAGTTTCTACCTATATATATTTGAAAAGTAGACCGTCCAAGGTTTCTGAGGGTGTTTTTTAAATGTGTATATGACTAAAACTCGCAGAGTTATTTAAACGTTTTGGTGAAATTTCTGTCAGGTCCCGCCAGCGGGACCACCGACCCCAGAGGGTTAACATTGCATTGGGTAATATTTAAATATTGAAATATTGATTTGAAAAATAAATATTGTGCTTTTATTTGTACATTATCATGTTAAAATAAAAGCAAGGTTATGAAATTATTTTAAATCATTATTTCATTACATTAACAACTTGCTGTCTATACATTTATTCCTTGAATATATTTCTCACATTCTGTTGGATTGATATTGTTTTATAGCTCTTAGAGAAAGTGTTTCTGTATGTAAAGTGTTTTAATGATTTAATTTAGTTAATAGAAGTTAATTGATAATGAAAATCTATTTATGACATCATTTTTGACAAGCATCCTCATTTTACAGCATTTTTACTAGGGGTGTAAATCACAGCTTTCCTTGCGATAAGATACAATATCGATTATTTTTAATACCTCAGAAATTCCCACGATACGATACAATTCGATTCATTTCGATACTGGGGATAGTAGTCGAAATGATGAAATTTCACACAATCCTTTACATTTCAATGAATTAAAAAAGGCAAATATAATTAGCATTTTATCATATTTTGTGAACTGAAAACAAAATCTAGTGTAGTCAAGTATGTCCCATAAATCAAGCAAAATAAAGTGCATTTAAATTTTAAATTGTTTCATCTAGTCCTGTGTATTTAAGTCCACCTCAGAGTCTGTCGCCCAGATCTGTCATTGAAGTTTTCCCTGTGTTATGTGCTGTGCTTGCAATAACAAGGTTCCCGCAGGGTCTTAAAAAGTCTTAAGTCTAAAATTCAGAAAGTTAAATTTAAGGCCTTAAAATGTCTTAAAAATGCCTTGCTTGGTCCAGCTCCCCATTCATTTTTATACCCTTTCTTAAATTTAATAGAATTAAATTGGAGGCTAACTAGGCGACTCGGTAGCTTGCAGCAGCTGGTGCGGTTGAACGCATCATCCATCCTCTATTTTTTTATGCCATACGATCTACACACACTACCTTTGCAATAGACCAGTAGGTCGCGATCGACGTATTGGGCGTAGACCATGTATACGTCGGAGTGGATCATGAAAACAATACTGAAACAGGCAAGAAAATAAAAACACATGTATCGATATTTATGCAGTCACATCGATGCATCGGATCGTTTGCTGTTGAATCGATATATTGGTACCAATCGATGTATTGTTACACCCCTAATTTTTACACAATTGCCTAAAACGATTAACAGTACTATGGTTTTGCAGGTAGGTTTCTTGAAGCCTTCTGGATTTAGCCCATCTCAGTTTGTTCCATTTCTTCATGTCATTCCAGACAGACTGGATCTCTGTGTGGAGCACTGGCTGTTGTCAAACTCCTTGTTAAAACAAAAATCTCACTGGATTATTATAGTTAATGGCAAATTGAATGTTTGGAAATGTAAACTGATATTTCCTACTGACACACACTACAGCAAAAGATAAAAATAACTGACTTAAAAGCATTTTTAGCTGGTGAAATTTTGGCAACCACTGTATATTTTAGTGTATCAGAATATAACTGAAATTATGGATGTGTCAGTATTGTCTTTCTAGCCTGTACCAATAAGTTCATGGTATCAACAATAATCATTTTCATGTTAAAGAGATATTTCATCTTGTATTGTGAGAACTTGTCCTCTTGTGTCAACACAGCACTCATGTGTCGTGGTGCTCTCGTGAACTAGCTCTCTGGGCCTTGAACATGGTAGTTGTGTTGGCTGTTAGTGGAGGGACATGAACCTTTCAGCTTTTATTATAAATATCTTCATTTGTGTTCTGAAGTTGAGCAAAAGTCTTACAGGTTTGAAACAACCTAAGTACAACTACTTATTGACTTGAATTGAAAATTAATTTTCATTTTTGGGTGAACTCTCTTTAAAGCCAAAAACTGATAAATGTTTGAATTTAAGTTTAAAAAATAATGTTTAGCAGGCAATATCCTTATATCCAATATGTTATTTGTAATGTTGTTTTTCTGTTTGACTTCTGAGGTTCCTGATCATTATATAACTGATTTATTGCAGCTGTTCAGGAGATGCCCATTAAGAAAACCTCTGTTCCTCAAGGTACCAGGGTTAAAATTACAATACTACTATCAATGTACAGTGGAATCAAAATTGGAGACCAATCTATAAATATTTGATTTTTTTTTCTTCCGAGATATACTGTTAATCTTTATCACTTAAAATTTGAAGGAACATTAGCTGTAGTATATATATGTATATGTATGTATAAAAATATTTTGTTGAAAACATAGTGATCAAAGTTAGGGAACAGTAACCACTGTAGCAGGAAAGATTACAGCTAAAATTGGAGGGTTACAACTGTCACAAATGAGTAGGAAGCATAGAGGCCCCTGTTTTGAGTGACATGCTCATCAGCAAAAGGTGAGTCTAGCCTTTTCACTCTTTGTGCTGATGAGAGGTTTGGGGGGGACTTGACTGAATTACTGTTATTGT
Source organism: Paramormyrops kingsleyae (assembly GCF_048594095.1). Classification (NCBI taxonomy): domain Eukaryota; kingdom Metazoa; phylum Chordata; class Actinopteri; order Osteoglossiformes; family Mormyridae; genus Paramormyrops; species Paramormyrops kingsleyae. The sequence goes on along the minus strand of NC_132808.1, from coordinate 3,937,973 downwards.
AAAGATGCAGTATTCAAGAAATCACAGATTTGGAATGATCAATTTCTCTTGCAGTGAAAATTAGAGTAATGCTGCCAGTTAAATAGGGTTTGTCATTTTATTTATATATATATATATATATATATATATATATATATATATATATATATATATATATATATATATATATATATATATATATATGTGTATATATATATATATATATATATATGTGTGTATATATGTGTATATATATATGTATAAAAAATATTAGGGCTGTCAAAATTAACGGGTTAACGTGGATTAATAGAGAGTTGTAGTTTTATACTGTTTAAGCACTACTTCTCATTTGTGGCTCATTAAATCGGTCGCACACACTATACCATCCAACTTATCTGTGGATGTGTTGCTACGGAGTTTTACACATAAAGCACCGAACGTAATGTGTTATCAACTGATATTGCTAACAATGGCAATTAACTGGGCTAGAATTGGATTTCATGATTAGTCGGATTATTTGTCAGATTTACGGTAGTTCGTGCTAATTGTAAGTGAACTAGGATAAAGACCATTTAAACTGAGGTACCTTAAATCTGACAAGTTGTCCGGCTAAGCAAAAAATCTTGCTTTTTGATATGGGTCCATGGTATTGCACTTCTGTGGCAGATGGAATGCATCCGACTCGTGTTCAAGATGTTCAATTAACATGTTAAGTGCATATATATTCCCTTTTTTCTTGAGTCTGTTTGCTCATCCAAAATGAAATGTGATTAATATAGATTAAAAATGAATGATATTATCTTGAAAAGAAACTCAAAATAAGTGATGTAACATCCTGTTCTCGTTTACCCTTCTATTAAGATAAGCACTTTCGTTGTTGTTTTAGGTATTTTTCATAGTGCAGTGCTTAAGAACGTTACTCTAGAAATCTCAAAGTATAGCTTATGGGGAGCAGTCCTGTCCTTTTGTCACTCTCATGTTGTTCCAAACACACATGGACCTCTTCATCGGAACAGAAAGGAGATGTTTAGCAGACTGTTTTGGTCAGTGTCATCCTCAAACACCCCTGATATTCACTGTATGGAGAAGGTGTAATGTGAATGGTGTTGGTGTCTGAAGCTGTGGCTGTCTGAAATGTTCTGCTGAACATCTCCTTTCTGTTCCACTGGAGAGTTCACAACATCTTTTAAATGTTTTGCAAATGTTTTCACAGTTTTTAAGTTTTGTTTACATTCTTGCCATTTTAATAATGGCAAAACATTTTTGTTTTATTTTATTTTATTTTTTAAGACTCTGCAAGTGTTTTATTGTTCATGTGTTGAAATTTGTTGATGTCATTTTTCTCCCTAAAATGGCATGCCATGCTTATAAAACATGCTAAACTGAAAGGGGGGAAAAAATGATTTTTTTGTTATTTAAAGGTGCAATTAAATTGCTTCTAAAACACATTGACACTGGTCTCTTTTGTCTTCTTCGTTCTGTTGTGTATTAAGATCAGGCACTCTTTATTCATCTTGGTCTTGGTAATGCAGCATAGTGTCATGTTTGTGTGTTGTGTATTGGGCTGTGCCAGTAATTCGCGTTGGTCCCTGTAATGTTGGAAGATGTGTGGTTGCGTATTGTGTTTAAGATTAGGCACCCTTTATTCACCATGGTCTTGGTAATGCAGCATAGGGTCATGTTTGTGTGTTGTGTATTGGCCTGTGCCAGTAATTCACGTTGGTCCCTGTAATGTTGGAAGACGTGCAGTCGTGTATTGTGTTTATGATCGAGCACTCGTTATTCACCTTGGTCTTGGTAATGCAGCATAGTGTCATGTTCGTGTCTTGTGTATGTACAAGTCCCTGTAAAACACATTGGTCTCTGTAATCCAGGGAATTGACATGATTTGTGTATTGTAAAATGAGTGTCCTTATAAACTGGTAGGACCCTACAAATCCCAATTATGTAATGGGCGGGAACATTTCAGGAGGGGTGTGGCTGTCCCTGAGTACCACCAAAATATTAGGTTGTCATATTATCTGTTTTATTGTGTGTAGAGGGAATTCTAAGCCAGATTCTTCATCTGCAGATTAAAACAAAATTTTTGATAGTTTTATCATCTCTGTAGGGCATTGGGAAAGGTGTGTCCCCTTAAACCACCATACAACTGGTTTGTCCTGCTAAACCACAAAAACCAGTATGTGTGTGTGTGTGTGTGTGTGGCGGGGGGACCCATTATTTTAATGTTATGGGGACCATTTTCTTCCCACAAGGGGGAATTCAATACAATCTGTGACTGTGATAAAAAAAAAAAAAGACTTGTATTCTGTTTGGTTACATATGGTTAAGGTTAGGGCTGGGTAGGGGTTAAGGGTTTTATTGTTGAAATTATGGTTTTTCCCATAGAATGAATGAGTACAGGCTTGTGTGGTCTGTGTGTGTGTGTGTCTGTCTGTAGTAATATATATTTATATATTAAATCCAAAGAACATCACTCGCACAGGTAGCCTCAATTGAGTGTTTTATCTACATTCTCTCCTCTTTTTCTTTGAGAAAAACATTTATTACACAAATGTCATTCCTTTGCAATGCCATCTGAGATGCTGAGCTGATTTGAATTAGCTTATTGACTTGGAAAGACCATTAGCTGTGTCAGTGTGTATTTCCAGACCATCAAAGTTAAACGGAAGAGACATTTGGCAGCACTGATTTTTCCGGCAGTTGGGAGAAGGAGTGTGCGTCAATCACATCATTACAGATGGGGAGCAAGAGAGTTGTAAGCTCACGCAAGAGGGGTATAAGGAGGAATCGCTTCAGTAGCATCGGTAACGAGGCCAGTGACTCAGCGTGTGAGAAACATGCTGACTCACTGGTTGAAGGATTAGCCACACCTTAATTCTGTCAATGCTTAATCCCATCCCATAACTAACCTGTATTAATATTGTTGTTAAAGGTGATGATGATGATGATGATGATGATGATTTTGTTGCTGACCATCTGTATTAGTGATTTGGTGATATTTGTAAGGAGACACCTCAGGGACTGGGCAAACCAAAACATGGGGCACGAGTCGCAATCAGGGACGGAAAGCAAAGGTCGAGAAGCCAGAAGGGAACAGACACAGGGAGTTCCCACCCTGGGCATTCTGTCCTGGAGGTGAAGGGAAAGGCCGGCACATGCACAGACACTGCAGAATGGCTGCACAGACTCGCACTGAGACGGGGATCGGGACACACACTCAGGGAGCAGGGTAAAGAGAGAAACACACAGCAGGGATCTGAGACACTCAGTAAACAGACATAAGTTAACCAATTCCTCATACTGGGGAGGCTGGCTAGTCCAGTTAAGTAGCCTGGTCAATTAGGAGAATAAGGTACAGATGCCAGGTGAGCAGCGACTTGGGGGGTGCAGCACAGATGGTGGAACAGAATCAAGACTTCAAATATTCTTGTTTGAAAGTAGCAATATTGATTATTGATTATGTTTTTGACTATGTAACATTGCTCTGAAAATACAGCCATTAGTGTTTAGGTAAAAAGAACCCTATTGAAATTGTAATTAAAATTGAGAGAATGTGATTTCTTTTGGCCAAGTCTCCATTTTGTCGTTAATTACATGTAAAATTATCCATTCCATGGCTAATTCCAACCGTAACCAGTGAGTGCATAATAAGTGCTTATCAGTAATTCAGGCCCCCTTTCCTAAGAGTTTAGCGGGGGAAAGACTGCAGTAAACAACTTTTGCCCAATCAGATTCAGCTGCCTCTCAGTCATTTGGTGGAACATGCTGTAATCGTGAAGGCTTTCAAATTAATGTAACAGTCCTGAAAGATTTTAGCTGCTGATTTGCATTAATTTAATTTATTGTAATGTACCTTGAATCCTTTTTTGCTTGTAGCACAAGTAGAAAATCAACGCATTGTTTTGTCAAAATGGGGTAACCAGGCAGCATTTGTAGCAGAAAATTCTGCATTGAGATTGGGCAAGCCCAGAACACAATATTGAAGAAGGATGTGTTTACAGATTTTTCAAAGAGCTTAAAAAGCCTTTTTAACTTTAGGGGATTTATTCTTTAAGCCTGACTTATTACCTACCTGGGGGGTGGGGAGTGCACAGTGAAGTTTAGCTTTAATAGCCTCACTCTTCGATACATAATTCTCGGGAATACATAGTGGATATGTTGTATTTCTATCATAAGATAATAACAATAATAATAATAATAATAAAATAAACACATCAGAATAGCATCACATTTAAAAATATCTCTTTCCACTAGCTTCCCACTGTTCATTGTTGATCTATTCAGGCCCGCTTTGTTGTGAGGGTTTAAGCAGGTATAATATAATAAAAAATTATGATTTAATTTAGAATATGATATATTATATATATAAAAAAACTGAATTGTCAGAAAGAAATAGATATATTTTAGATATAAATGAAATTAAAGGTACAGGCATCCCATCCAGAGTTGGCCCCATCCAGGGAGATCTCATATAAGATTTCCCCATCCAAGGCGTTCTCATCCAGCGTGTTCCCATCCTGAAATCCCCCATTCAAGGTGTTTCCATCCAGGGCATTCCCCATACAGAGTGTTCCCATCCAAGGCATCCCCATCCCGGGCGTTCCCATCCAGGGAGTTTCATTACAGGCCATTCCCATCCTGGCCATTCCCATCTAGAGCGGTCCTATCCAGGGTGTTCCCTTCCAGTGGATTCCCATCCAGGGGTTTCCCATGCAGGGTGTTTCCATCCAGGGCATTCCCCATCCAGAGCGTTCCCATCCAAGGCATCCCTATCCTGGGCGTTCCCATCCAAGGCATCCCTATCCTGGGCGTTCCCATCCATGGAGTTTCATTACAGGACATTCCCATCCAGGGCATTCCCAATCTAGGGCGTTCCCTTCCAGCGGGTTCCCATCCAGGATGTTCCCATCCTGGGCACCCCCCCGCTGCCCCCCCCCCGCAAACCCTGACCAGGATATGCGGATGGAGGGATGACTGATGGATGAGATCAAAGGTTCATAATGGTCTTTGTTTATGAAACTGATGGATGAAGTCTAAGACACCATCATAAAGCATAGCACACTGAAGTATGTGACTTTTATTTTAAAGAGCAATAAAGCAATACCGCTAATAAAGTCCGAAGGCATTATTCTCTTAGTGGAATAGAGGGATGATGTTTCTACGTCATTCTCCATTTCTGCAGAAATAAGAGTATTGTTTTTTCTCTTGACTTCGCAGTGATACAATGTTGCACTGGGTGTGGTACATGACCGATGTAGCCTGTGCTGTCCAGAAAGTTCCACATCCAGTAGAGGCCCCCATACCCTGAGGGGAGACATTGCCAACGGCGTGACAAAAACTGCCCTTCTGAAGGTAACTGAGATAAATATAATGGCTGCATCCTTAAGAAGGAGCAATCCTCTGACATTCCTGAAGGCAGGTGAGATACTGAAGCAATACTGCTGAAGCAACTGGCATTCAGATCCAGCTGAAATGCTGCATCTCTGCCTCCTGCAGGAATGCATTATCTCACTATTGTGATTGTACTTTAATATGCAGTGCCATCAGTTGGCAGAATGTGTGAATTTGGAAAACATTCTGAAAGGATACATTGTTGATAAATAATTAAAACCAATCATTTATCAGAAATTGCTGTATTTCCAATTATATATAATGCTAATTATAATGCTGGTGATGCTTCCAGTTGAGCACTGGGGATTATGCCATTCTTAAGTGTATGTCTGCCAGAAAAGTAATGTAATTATTCGCAGAAATAATTGTGACAGAATGTCATCATGTCACCCAAAGCCAGCGCCTGAGCCCGCTGCATGATGACAGGTATGTGCGGCGAGAAAATGCTGACCTTCCCATAACAAAATATAGACACGCAATTATCTCCCCCTCAAGTGACGCCCAGCTCAAGAATAGCCCTTTCAGTTGAAAAGAAAAGAAAAATCCCAGCCAGCCAGCCAGCCAGCCAGCCTCTGGTACACAAGCAGAAAGCAAGCGGCAGAAGTGCCACACGTCTCCCGTGTCGGCTGCTGGAGGGGGAGCACTCCAGCACAGACAGCCTCCTCTCCTCATCTCGCATGCGGTGCAAGTTGCCAAACTGACACCCCAACGTCGCTCCTATACCTGAGTGAATTAATGCTATCTGTCACAGGCAGTTACACAGCATCCCTTCCAGTAGGCCGGCAATGACGAGGGACCCGGCGTCAGAGCGAAGCGATGCATCCCCGCTGATTAACATCAACCGAGAGGAAGCCTGCAGACTGCATCTACAGCGGGTGTGAGCTGAGCACAAAAAATGCACAGATAATGAAGTGGGGGGTGGGGGGTGGGGGGTGGGGGGGGGATAGCAAGCGGAGGCACCTGTGAGGTTTGTATATTGAGTTTCATACTGGGGGGGTCGGTGCAAAATATTCTAATCCATAAAGCTGATGGGTAAGTGTTAAGACGGTTTGACAGTACCAGGTGAAATTGTATTGTTAGAAGCTCAGCATAACAGTTGACGCTGATGACAACAAAACTGTTGCCTTTAAGCATCTGCTATATATCTGATAATCACGATAATCAAAATACTTGTATACATCATAAGCCTAACATTCAAGAACTTGAATACATACAGTTATGCATAATTTTGAAACTTTTTTTTCACTTTGTAGCATTTGTTTGTCTTTCCTATAATTCAAGTAAAGAATGGATATACAGTGTTAAGGAAGTTACTGGGAACGTTAAGTACTCTGTGACTGTGACTCTTTATGCTCAGCTGGTTGGTTGAAACGAAATCTTGGTCTGGATTTGTATTTTCTGGACCTGAACATTCCACCTCTGTCTGTAATAAATTACCTTTGTGAGTAACTTCCCCAACACTGTTGATATAGTAATTCATTATTCATGAACCCAGGCAAATCTCTCTCTCTCTCTCTCTCTCTCACACACACACACACACACACACACATGTAGGGTAAACATATCCTTATGGGGACCGCTCATTCATTTCAATGGGAAAAATGCTAACGCTAACTATGACAACCTTAACCCCTACCCTGCCCTAACCATAACCATAAGTAACCTAACATTTTCAGTTTTTTCATAGCAGTCACCAATTTTTATAAAATAGAGTTTTCCCTTATGGGGACCAGGAAACCGGTCCCCATAAGGGAAAATAAATGGATATTTATCACATTATGGGGACATTATGTCCCCATAAGGATAGGTAAACCCGCTCACACACACACACACACACACACACACACACACACCAACAACATTCTTTACTGTGCCAACACGCATACATTTACATAATTTAGTTGTGACATTTTCTTAAATTGATTGCCATGATATGTTACAGATTTTACCTGTTTATATTGGGCATACTGCTGGGCATTTTTCTGCTGTGTCAGCATAGATGACAATGATTTATCTGGGGAAATAGTTACTGCGTTTATCTTAGTTTTTTTTAGCGGTTATAACATTAGCAATGTCCCAATGTTAATGTTAAAAAAGTTAATGCTGTAGACCAAATTGCCAGCTGCAGTCATTTTATTAAAAAGTAAGGCACATGCAATGTCGTATGCATGTATTTATTTGATAAAGTACTTATAACATTCTTCATTTTAAGATATTTAATATCTCCATTTCTCTTTTTGCCAGAGAGAGTGACATTTTCAGCAGTGCTGAATATACCAGTGCAGACACTCCTCAACTTTTAATTGTTGCACGTGTGCAATGACAATAAAGATATTCAGTTCACTTCAATTATGGAAATAGACCTTTTTTCAACCCTTCACGTATGTCAATATTCTCATATTCTCCATCCTCCCACAAAATTCAACGTGGCCTAGCCTCACCTCAGCCTATCCTAGCCTGGCCTAGGCATTTGTTGCAAACAGACCAATAAAAAATTATACAATTAATATAATTCTGTAGTAAATGTCACATATATTAAATACTGTAATAAGACATAGGCCTAGTCATTGAAATTAATTCCTGACATTTGTTTAAGGCACTACACTAATTAGAATACATGTGTTCACAGCACAAGATATGCGAGAACTAGGAAGATGCAGCTGCCTGCCTTGCCTGGCTACGCTAATTTGAGCTGAACTTATTTCAGAAGCTTGGTGTAAGCTCTATCCTTAAATAATGTTTATGGTGGGGATGTGTTACGTAAGTATGGATTTAGTAGAAGTTTGTCTCTATTCAGACATCATTCAAATACAATTGTATATCTATGATCCATCTCGATAAACTATGGGTCTGCCCCTCGTCGTCCTCTGTTTTATTTAAAGTCACAGAATGATAAATGTATTTGCGACACTTGAGTACCAAACAAATTATTATTTATTCTGAAAAAAATGTTAAGGTTTATTTATTTAAACCTTAGGACCACCAGCGCGCTGACACACACAGGTGTGCACACAGGTGCTCACAGACACCTGCTCACGGACACACACTGTCTTGACCGGCTGTTGCTTCTGGGCATGTGTTGTAATGCGGGTTGTGTGTACTGTTCAATAACATTTAACGTTTGATGGTTGTTGTGGTTAGTACAGGTGTTGTATGTTGTCTTTCTCTTTTCAGCAGACATGGAAGCAGATTATCTGTTTTGTTTTTTGTTTTTTTTTCCTTTTCTCTCCTTTTTTCTTTCTTTTTTCTTTTCCTCTCTATCCCTCTCTCTCTCTTCCCCCCTTCTTCTCCTTTGTTCCCTCCCCCCCTCCCTCTCCTTCTTATGAGGAACCAAATAAAAAAAAAAAATAATAATAAAATAAATAAATAAATAAAAAAACAAATAAAGTAGTCCTCTGCAGAGGGGGGGTGGAGGAGGGGAAAAAAAAAGGAAAAAAAAAAGGTTTATTTATTTGGGGGTGGGGGGGTGGGGGCTGATGAATGAAGCCGAATGAAATATGAAGGGGCAGAGCCGCGCCCCCCCTTCCCCCCCCCCCCCATTATTTTTTTTTCTTTGTGTTTGCGTTTGAATGATGCAGGTGACTGCCCACTGGTATTTGGTGCTATCCAAATCCAAAAGAACAGACTCCTGTTTCTTGAAATTACTGGGTTTTTACTGTGTTTTTCCTTCAGTTCTACTCCAGGTTCAACTTACTTTAACATCAAAGGAAGAGAGATGGAAATATCTCTTCTAAGCCAATTAGCCATTCATCTTTTAAATGTTATTATTGGTGAGGGAATAAAACAAAGATAGAAGCATAGAAGCAGATAAATATCTCTAAGCGTCTATGTAAGGCTAGATCTAGCTGACGGCTTCCACATAAGAACTTTATTTGGAAGAACGTCATATTTTGAGGATGATTTTCACTGCCCCCTGTATGGTGATCTCACGGTAAGACCCACAGTAACCTTTCAAACACAATGTATTAATGTTTACACTTTTATACTTTAAAGTGTAATACATTATTTTTAATCATAGATTGTTAAATTCTGATGATGGATCTTCCACTGGGTTGTCCTGGGCTCAGGGGATAACATTGTTGGTGTTGTGATTTTGATATATGTTATGTTATTTTGTTTTTCATATTCAGTTATTAACATATCAATAAAATAATAAAAAATGGTAAAATAAGTATGCCTTATAGCATCCAGGCAGGCAAGTATAATCCATGTCATCAATGCAAAGCAATTTTATAGGTTAAAATGTAATGATCATATGAAGTTTGACAGATGTCATTGTTACTGTCAGACACATGTTAATAATTCAGGAAAATGCGGCCTTACCTTCACTCAGGAGATAACTGAAGCGGTGTTTCTGTTTCTTGTAGTTTTATCATTGTCTCTACAGGGTAGTAAACAGTAGTTGATGGTTCAGGTAATTGACAATTTTAAAAAATGGCATTTTCATATTACAGATTTCTTGATCCATACTACATGTGGCAAAAACTCCCCAAACCTTTGAATAACCTGGTTAATAATGGAAACTTAAAAGTTTAAAAAGCAGAACATCTGGTGAGTATATTATGCTCCTTTCAAAAACATAATGCATGCAAAACCATGTCTAACTAAATACAACCATACGGAAGCCGTTTCACAGTTAGAGTGCTGGCTTGTAAACAGAGTTTAAAGTTTAATGATTGATTTAATGAGGTAACTAGTCCATTAATTCCCAGAATCTCAAATAAGTCCCTCTGCATTCAGCTCAGTGTGGTTCTCAGCCGTTCACACTGGCCAGTCAATAGTACATTTGATCCTGGTTGATCTCACAAGAAATTAAAATATATTTTATCTTTATTAATAATACATTATGTCTCTTACAGTAGATATATAAATTATCTTGCTATTACATGATAGATTATGCAGTTATCAAAACATCTCATTATAACTACATTTATTGTTTTATTATTAATAGATAAACCACATTTTTTGTGGGTTGGACGCAATACAGTTCTGCAGTTTTATTAATTTTGTATAAATACATGCTGGAAATAGCAAATTCTCTGGCTTTACATTGATTTCTGATTTTTTTAAATCAATTCTTACATACAGTGATATAAAAATTCTGCACAATCTTTTTTTTTTTTTTAATTGCCGGTTTTTGTGAGGTAAAGCCAGAAATTAAGTTAAATCATGTCAGATATTTTTCAGTGTTTAATGTGACCTTATAATCAACAGAATCCAAGAGAAAGAGCAAATAATTGGGACAATTCATTGAAATAACAAAGAACAACAACAACAGTAATAATAATAATAATAATAACAATTAAACTTACAACCTAGCTGCAAAAGTGTGCACCCCTTTCACTAATAGGGTTGTAGCACTGTGGTGAGCATAAACACATGCAAGCAGATGACTGAAAAGCTGGACTTATTGAAGTGAATGGACAGGGGAACAGGGCAAATGGCAGGGATCCATGAGGATACACAGGCTTGGTGGGAAATGCCCTGGGTGTGTTTACCATTAGCAGCTAGTGGGTGCTTGCTGGGCAATTCAACCAGCTCCTCTTTGCTTAGCTGCTGCTTTTGCATTGGCCCATCCTCTCCTGCTTAATATCCCTGGCTTCTTTAGTGACAGTCAGCCATGAATGGTTATGGGTGGGGGGTGGTGCTGGCTGTTCACAACACTGATACTACATTTTGATAGGTGGCTACTGTCCCTGGTGCTACAACTCATACAGGACCACCTGTCAGGCAGCTAGAGTAGGAGACCCAAGGGAGCTTGATAGCCCACTTTATGGCTTGCTTCTCCATCATGGTATATTTTGTCTGTGCAGGTGTTAAATTGTGACTTAGGTACAGCATGGGATGCTCCACAAGGTCCTGAGTCAAGAGTTCCCTGAGCCTAATGTTGGAGGCAGCAGTGTGGATAATGAGGAGCAGAGGGGCGCTGTGGTGAGAGAACCCTTCAGGGAAGTTTCCTCAACCTGGAGGGTTTATAAGACCTTATCCAGTCAGCCCTTAATTCTTTATGAGGTGTGAGAGTGGGGTTACCACTGTAGGGAAAAAGCATTGGTATATACTGTTGGTAGTACCCCTCCAACCCCAGGAAGGCATCTATCTCAGACTTGGAGGTCTTGATGATGCACATCCAATATAGCAACATTTCTTGAGGCTTGTGAGGACCATGTCTTCCTAGAACCCATTATGGCTACTAAATGCAGTTTTTTTTTTAGCTAGCAGGCGGTACAGTATCTACCACAAGCCCTTAGTAAGGTTGAGGACTGAAATGAACGGGGCCCGTTCCATCAGCTCATCCACTCTGGGTTTAGGCATTCTGTGTGGACTGTATGAGACCTGAGACAGAGCAGGGAGAAGACAGAGGGAGAGGGAAGGGTGCATTTCTGAGAGGAGTGTCTGTGAGAGCTGGCCTGTGAACCGCCATTCATTCAGTGGGGGTTGGAAAGTGTCCACTACGTGTGGCAGCATGACTATGTGAGCCCAGTCTCAGAGCCCAGTTGGCAGTTCCCCCCTGGGGTGAAAATCAGTTCAAGCCTGAGTCCCGAATCATGGATGCCTGTGTGGCCAGCATTCTTACAATATACCCAGTTCCCACTGATACCACAAGGCAGACTTAAGTACCTGAGTGCATGTTTCCAAGAGTGCAGGTCATGGGAAGCTAGCTGTCCAGGGAGTGTATGTCCAGAGTACATGATATCTGCCCAGTACAGGATGATGGTGCTCTCAGAATCCGTTACAGCTTTAATGTCCTTCTTCTGAAGGCTCACCTGAGAGGGAGGTAGGGAACAACCTAACTCATTGTGCAAGGAGCACCCCAAGTCAGGCCTTTGGGCATTCCATATATAATCAGTCCTGGACCTGTGAGCGTCTCTTCATCAGACTGGTCCTTGTGACCAGCGTGCTCCCAGGATTTTTTTTGCCGCTGCAGAGCCAACCAATAGGAGCCAATGCTGGCCTCTTTTCAGGCTGGTCTACAGAGTTAATGTTAGGTTGACTTGTGAACTGTCGCTTATAACAGCATCCTCTTTGAGGTGGGCTGTGAGCATAAACACAAGCAACAGAAAGTTTCATGAGTGGCAGCTCAGAGTATTAAAACACCAGTGCATGGATAATGCAGTACAGTTCGGCAAGGGTGTCCTGGCATGGTAGGGCTTGGTAGGGCTTGTTCCATTAGAGGTTACTAGATACTCACTGATCAGTTTGGTGGTACCAGCTGTCTATAATACTGGAGTCGAATTTTAACAGGGCCACCTGTCAGATGGTTGCAGTGGCAAACTGAAATTTTCATCAGAGCCTTTTTCTTACTGTGTGAACAGGAACCCAGTTCTAGACACAAATTGGATTCAGATGTTCAGATCAAATTAGACCTGATGTCTAATTTTGTATTATTAGATCATTGTTTAATCATTCATTGTTTGATCATGATCCAGATTTTAATAACATTATTTAATTAAGGGTTACTCGTTAATTTGGTTTTCATCATATGCTGATTTATTCTAAGATATTTTTTTCTGCTTGTTGTCTTCATTAGTTGTTGAAAAACACTATATATGATGAAATGCACTTTACTATGCAGTATGGCCAAAATATTGATACTTTAGTACTTGAGTGCTCACTGAAAATCCCATTTTGCTTTGCATTAGTTCTTTACTGTAATGAAGTCACAGGCTGCATCCAAAATCGCATACTTACACATTATGTATTGAATTTTGTTTGAAGCCTACTATTTGACTGTTAATGCGTTATGTACAATATGTATGAGAACAGTATATGAATAAATATTTCAGTTAACTTGCACGACTGGGGATTGTTTTCTACTGAAATTTGTACAGAAATGGCACTTCCTATGCCATGTAATGTTATCTGAGTACTGTTCACCTACTGTCTCATCCATACTGAGGACCTGGATATACTCCTCACTTCGCATGCCATAGTTCACCTACTACACAGCAAACAAATGTGCGATTTAGGATGCATCCACAGTAAACACAGGAATCACTGTCACAGGTATCACATATGAGTTAGGAAAAGTAGCAATGGATATCAGAGGCAGAAGTCAATTCAGAAAATTGTTACCAAACCATGTTTTATGTATACATTCAGCATTATTTAACATTTTTCTGATGTGTTCAAATTTAATTCCATGGAAAACTCCACACCATTCATTTACAGCAAACATTGAGCCTATTAGCATTTTTTACAGCAACTGGTCCACAGCAGCCCAAAAAGCTATATTTGTAACTAGAGTCTTGACATTACTTCTCATTTCAAATGAACATGACGTGCATACATTGGTGTGCTATGTCCCTTAGTGATTAATTTGTGGATATCAGTAGCCCCACTGTAACCTTGTGCTCTGTAGATCAGCAACCTCCCTCTAGCCTGCCCTCCATGTCATTGGGACTTTTGCTGCAAATTTGCTGACATAAAATCTAGCATACACTACTCATTGTTCAGACTTGCTCATTATATTAGTTTTAATACCTCTGTGTTACACTATATCATTCTTTCATTTGATTGGTCAAATGCACATCCCCATGTGTTTAAAGAAAGTGAAAAAAAATTAAAAGGCTACAGGTTACAGCTCTTGCAGAGTCCATTACATTTCTTTAAGCTATAAGGCATATGGCAAATGGGCTTTTACTGGAGACAAAAAGCTCCAATGAACCTGAAACACAAATAGGTTTCAAAACATTTGTGTGTGTATATATATATATATGGACATACACACACACACATATATACCGTGTGTGTATGTATATATTATGTATATATATATATATATATATATATATATATATATATATATATATATATATATATATATATATATATATATATATATATATATATATTGTCAGTATTTGTATTAATTTCATTAGACAGTAGGAACATGATAGCTCTAAAATATACTGGAGATAAGAACACAAACGGTATAGATTTCTAACAGCAAAGTCATGTGGCAAACATGGTCCTCACCTTTGCATTGTGTATTTCACGACTGAAGGATTTCACTGACTTTGTTATGAAACAACTCCAAAAGCAAGAAAAAAAGAGGGGCAGATCGATGGCAGTGTGAGACATGCTGTGAGCGCACTGAGGGTTTGGGGCCGACTTCCCTGCTCTTTCTTTGCCACTAAATACAAATACCCATACATCACTGACAGTCAGGGTGACCCACGAATACTTTACTTAAACAGAAGGAATGCTGTTTCAAAAAATGTCAAATATACTGGTGTAAATACAGTTCTGAGTCCCTATCACACTCTTCTTCATCTCTTCCCCTCCATCCTATCACTCTCTTCCTCTCCCTTCCATGCTTTCTCTCTCTTTCCCTCTCTCTCCCTCTGTCTCTCTCTCCCTCTGTATAGCCCCCCACGCAGTGGCAGTGTCTTGCTTACCACAGCCTAGTGCAGTCCTTCACTGTGTCTCTCCATGAGGAAGCTGCTTTCCAGCATCAGAGCACTAAATTGTTCACAACAGGGGAGAAGGGAGTGTGCCATTAAACAAATGATACGTAAAGACAAACTTCATTACTTAACTTCTGTAATGCAGCTACTCCTTCTACCACTACTACCTCTAATACAAATACTACTCATAGTACTACCATCCATTAATCCATGTTCTGTACCTGCTTGTCCTATTCAGGGCCGCGGGGGTCTACAACGCAAGGCAGGGAACAGCCCCGGACGGGGCGTCAACCTACTACTATACTACTACTACTACTACTACTGAGCAGTGGTGGCAAAATGATTAGAGAAGCATACTTGTACTCAAGAGATTACAGGCTTAAATCCCTGACTGGCAAGGCACCACTGAGGTACCCTGAGCAAGGTACTGTCCCCAAGCACTACTCCCTGGGCGCTGAATTAGCTGCCCTCTGCTATGTTATAACGTCACATATGGGTTCAATGCAGAGGACACATTTCATTGTTGTGTGCTGTGGTGTGTCAACAATGATCACTTAATTCTAAATAATAATAATTGTGTAGTGATTTAGTCTTGTTCTCAATGTAAAAAAACAAGGTTTTGATTTTAACATGGAGAGTAGCCATGGCAGGGTGAAGCAAATATACACTCACCTAAAGGATTATTAGGAACACCTGTTCAATTTCTCATTAATACAATTATCTAATCAACCAATCACATGGCAGTTGCTTCAATGCATTTAGGGGTGTGGTCCTGGTCAAGACAATCTCCTGAACTCCAAACTGAATGTCAGAATGGGAAAGAAAGGTGATTTAAGCAATTTTGAGCGTGGCATGGTTGTTGGTGCCAGACGGGCCGGTCTGAGTATTTCACAATCTGCTCAGTTACTGGGATTTTCACGCACAACCATTTCTAGGGTTTACAAAGAATGGTGTGCAAAGGGAAAAACATCCAGTATGCGGCAGTCCTGTGGGCGAAAATGCCTTGTTGATGCTAGAGGTCAGAGGAGAATGGGCCGACTGATTCAAGCTGATAGAAGAGCAACTTTGACTGAAATAACCACTCGTTACAACCGAGGTATGCAGCAAAGCATTTGTGAAGCCACAACATGCACAACCTTGAGGCGGATGGGCTACAACAGCAGAAGACCCCACCGGGTACCACTCATCTCCACTACAAATAGGAAAAAGAGGCTACAATTTGCACGAGTTCACCAAAATTGGACAGTTGAAGACTGGAAAAATGTTGCCTGGTCTGATGAGTCTCGATTTCTGTTGAGACATTCAAATGGTAGAGTCAGAATTTGGCGTAAACAGAATGAGAACATGGATCCATCATGCCTTGTTACCACTGTGCAGGCTGGTGGTGGTGATGTAATGGTGTGGGGGATGTTTTCTTGGCACACTTTAGGCCCCTTAGTGCCAATTGGGCATCGTTTAAATGCCACGGCCTACCTGAGCATTGTTTCTGACCATGTGCATCCCTTTATGACCACCATGTACCCATCCTCTGATGACTACTTCCAGCAGGATAATGCACCATGTCACAAAGCTCGAATCATTTCAAATTGGTTTCTTGAACATGACAATGAGTTCACTGTACTACAATGGCCACCACAGTCACCAGATCTCAACCCAATAGAGCATCTTTGGGATGTGGTGGAACGGGAGCTTCGTGCCCTGGATGTGCATCCCACAAATCTCCATCAACTGCAAGATGCTATCCTATCAATATGGGCCAACATTTCTAAAGAATGCTTTCAGCACCTTGTTGAATCAATGCCACGTAGAATTAAGGCAGTTCTGAAGGCGAAAGGTCAAACACCGTATTAGTATGGTGTTCCTAATAATCCTTTAGGTGAGTGTATAACGGGAAGTAAGGAGGTGTGTGTGTGTGTGTGTGTATGTGTGTGTGTGTATATATATATGTACATATATATACTGTAGAGCTATATGATTCAGCATTAATAAATGAAATACTCCATAAATCATTTTCAGATTAGTTTCACTAGTGACTTCCTTAATTCCTTAATTCAATTTTTGTGCATTTTTACGCCCAGTCTTTTAGAAGAAATCCATTTTAAAGGCCAGCAGGGGGTGTAGTTGTTAAAAATGTCACCAAAGTTCTGTTGAGGTGTATCCCGGGTATGTGGGAATACTTCCGAATTTCAATTCAGCATTAGTCAGCAGCTAGCCATAAATCCTATGCAAGTACAATTCTGACTTGTAGCCACAAACTAGGGGCGATTAAAAGACATCAGTTCACCTGACTGTGTGTCTTTCGACACCCAAAGGGAACAGAACACACAAACTCCACCTGCACAGAGCAACTGTGGATATGTGAGGCCACTGTGACACCTTATGTTGGGTAACATCTTTCAAGCATTTTCTAGAAATTAACTTGAGAAATACTTGATAACTGCATACAGCTTTTATCTGCAACTTGCATCACTGCTGCTGATCAAAACAATGTCACATCAATGTCTTGGACACCTCAGCTTCTATCATCTTAAAGTGACATCCAACAAACATATAAACAACTCTCAATAGGTTTACTGGGGAAAGCAAATATACCAGTGTTGCATTCCAAGTGAAAAAAGAGCTTAGGACACCAAACTGATTTTTCATGGTTGCACTGCTAACAATAGATTTAAAACAATGAAATAAAAGAAAATTATATCTATTGACTCCGAGCTCCAAGATGGCATTTAAAGATGTATTATTTTAATTATACTCCAGTTAACCGCTCATTTATGTCATCATTATGATAATAATTTAATAATGTGCTGATTGTTTCAGGTGAGGCTGAATTGTACATCATTCACATCGGTGCTTTTGGCTAGCTTGGCTGGATCACTGATCCCCCCCCCCCCACCCCCATCCCACTTCTCACCTCATATATCTTCCCAGTTCAGCCTCACCGTGAGCTCCCAGAACAGAGTGCTCCCATTCAGAGCCACCGGGAACAACATCTATGCAGCTGGCACTTCTCTCACTTCTCTGCCTCATCAAGGCCAGTAAAAAAGACACCCACAGCATCCCCGATATCCGGCCGGTCAGTCAGGTGACAGATTCGGCCTTGACTGCATCTCCTCTCCGCAACAGAAGATTTGGGGACCGAGACAAGTTCCTGCTTCATTAATCTGCTTGGCCGGCTCTACCACTGTGTGGGTGGTCCAGCTGCGGCAGGAGTCTGCCTGGCCTTCAAAGCGGGGGTGCCTCCAATCCCGTCCAGCACCCCCACACCTCCAGTCCTATCTTCCCCACAAAAAGAGCATGTGTGTACAGCTAAAGTCACCTTTTTTCCTGTCAGCCCTGCTGGTTTGGGTAGTCTTTATATATCAGTGTGCCAGTGTAGCATGCTCAGAGTAGCCTGCGATCCATAGAATCGATTGGTCATGTTTAATTTAGTATAAAAATGAAAAAAAAAAGTATCACAGGAAATTGTCTCAATTAATAGTTAAAAAATAAATGTACATGGTCAAAACTATGTAAACAGGACTTCATAGTGAATGCCAGCATTAGTTGGGAGTGATTGTGGTATAGCAATCCAATTGTTTGAGGCAGGACACTGAGAGAGGCCAGATGTGGACAGTTGTGTCAGTCTGCTGAAAGATGGTTAGAGGTCTTTCATACAGGAATGTTCTATAAAATAGTCTTAGAGTAGTGAATGCTTAGACTAGATTTTTGTATAACCCACAGATAAATTCCCAATGGTGCAGTATATATCGAGGGAGAGTTTTGGGCCTAGCACTGAGCCCTGAGGAACTCCTAACCTGATCACTGAGTATTCAGTGCGTTAATGGTTCATCATTACATGAAAAATTGACTTGGCAGTTAAAACCAAAACAGGAAGCACCCCTCTCATACAAATGAGATTTCCTCAAATAATATGGTGATATACTGTGACAAAATTAGCACTGAAGAAACAAAAGAATAGTAGCATCATCTCAGTGAGAGGAGGGAAGTATGTTATGATATTCTGTAAGATACTGTGTGAAAATATAGAAATTTGGAAGCTTGGTGGGCGATTAAGTGTCTAATGCAGGTTCAAGTTACAGTAGGACTCTAGAGAAAGGACTTGTTTAAATGTCTTTAGAAACTTGGAACCATATGCACAGGACAGTGAAGTATATGTTTTTAGGAAGTGTTTACTTTTGCATAGTATTTGACTTGAGCTTTTTAGTTTGCAGTTAAAGAGAAATTTGGGGTTGTCCATTTTATAAATTATTACATGGAATAAATATGTTGACCTAGCCAAACATAGTACTTTAATAGTATATTTGGAAATATTTAATTTACCGGGACATGATTTGTGTGTTGATTTTTGATCAGGCTGATTTAACGCCTGAGTTTGCTACCGCAATACACAAAAAGGTAGTGATGCAAATTCATTAAAAACCTCCACAAATGAAGCTGGTGCTGTGCTTCATGAGAAATTATTCAAATGAAGAGCTTAACTATTCAAGGAGAGGTTATCACAGTTCATGTCTAAACACTGAGGTACTAACAGATATGATTCCACAAGAAAAGGTCTAGAATGTAATTATCACAATTGAAGGCTCTCCTGTATTCTGGGCAATGGCACATATTAATTATTGACTGATTTTAGAATTACGTAAGTGTATCCATGTGAATGTTAAATTCTTCATGTTATTAGTGGTGACAGCCAAAATTTATTGAGCGATTTGGAAAATTCTGTATAAAAACAAGAGACTGGACTGTAAACACTAAACTGAAAAAACATCAACAACGGAGAACACAAGTGTTTTAAAAGTATCAAGCTTATTTATTGCAATGCCCTTCTCGGACCAATCACAATCATGCTCAGTTTCACCAGACCAGCCCCACCTACAACCATCTTCGTCACCTAGTTCTGAATGCCTGCAGCGCATATCTCTTCATTTAGTTGTTTAGACCAGCTGCTTCGCTAGGTCAGTGTGAAATATTGAGTGCCTGCACAGTACTGAGCAGTCCTATGATATCTATTCCTGTGCTGTATATGACCTGTACTTTCTGTTCTTTGGACCTACGATTCTAGCCTGTGTCCCCCTTTGGATTTGGTTACCTTGCCAATTGCCTTTCTGTTGCTTTCACCTGTGTTTTGTCTCTCCGATCCTGTTTTGGTTTGTTTAAACCTCATGCCTCCCCAGTTATGACAGTGAGACAATCTGTGTTTCATTAAAGCAGGCATCTCTCTCTGTAGGATTATTACATGAATTGCATTTAGAGATCAACAGAGATCAGATTTATAACTTTCAGTAACACTGCCCCTGCAATGCATAAGTCACATGGAGAGGATTTTAGGTAGTGTTTTCGTCAGCACTAAACCAGGTTTCAGAAAGTCCCAATATATCGAGCTTTTAGTCAATAATTCATTTATTCACAAGAGTGGTATAGTTGTATGGGTTTTTTTAATCAATTTCATGCTGAAACCTGCAAAGAGTGGGCTTTCATATTTATTGGCTTATCTTAAAATATACTACAATATAGCAGACTTAATGCAGTGTTTTTACATTGTTGGGAAACAAACAAAGACACAGTAGGATGAAGCTGATCAGTGATTCTGTCAGATATCTGTTGAAAGACATTCTGTCATTCTGCCTGCTTCTGCTGGCCTTAGAGTCATGGGTTACAATTTTTATACTGCATAAATTTCTATATACGAGAATTGCCCCATCCCAAAAAGATGGGCACTGTATTATCCTGATATCTCCATGGGGTATTCTATACACACACAAAGACACACAAACACATACAATTTTTTGGTATGAATCAGACAGCAGTGGTACAATAATGTAAATCTGCTGTACAGCTGTATTACATGGGCTGATAGTTAACTGATCCCTAATTACATCATTTGGATCTCATTCATCCATCCATCCATTAACTTCCGCTTATCCGAGGTCGGGTCGCAGGGGCAGCAGTCTCAGCAGGGAAACCCAGACTTCCCTCTCCCCGGCCAATTCCTCCAGCTCCTCTGGGGGAATCCTGAGGCGTTCCCAGGCCAGCCAAGAGACATAGTCCCTCCGGGGCCTCCTCCCAGTGGGACATGCCTGGAACACCTCACCAGGGAGGCGTCCAGGAGGCATCCTAAGCAGATACCCGAGCCACCTCATCTGGCTCCTCTCAATGCGGAGGAGCAGCGGCTCTACTCTGAGTCTCTCCCGAATGACCAAGCTCCTCACCCTATCTCTAAGGGAGAGCCCAGCCACCCTGCGGAGAAAACTCATTTCAGTCGCTTGCACTCGCGATCTCCTTCTTTCGGTCACTACCCACAGCTCGTGACCATAGGTGAGGGTAGGAACATAGATCGATTGGTAAATTGAGAGCTTTGTCTTTTGGCTCAGCTCTTTCTTCAGCATGACAGACCGATGCAGCGCCCGCATCACTGCTGACGCCGCACCGATCCGCCTGTCGATCTTCTGCTCCATCCTTCCCTTACTCGTGAACAAGACCCCGAGATACTCCTCCACTTGGGGAAGGACCTCCTCCCCGACCCGGAGAGAGCACTCCACCCTTTTCCGGCTGAGGACCATGGTCTCGGATTTGGAGGTGCTGATTTTCATTCCAGCCGCTTCACACTCGGCTGCGAACTGTTCCAGTGAGAGCCGAAGGTCACGGTCTGATCAGGCTAACAGAACCACATCATCTGCAAAAATCAGAGACCTAACCCTGAGGTCACCAAACTGGACACCCTCAACGCCCTGGCTGCACCTAGAAATTCTGTCCATAAAGGTTATGAACTCGTTCCCTCACCGGGAACGAGTCCGACTTACTGCCGGCAATGCGGACCAAGCCCTTATAAGGCAGTCCGGCACCCCATACTCCCGGAGCACTCCCCACAGGACTCCCCGAGGAATGTGGTCGAATGCCTTCTCCAAGTCCACAAAGCACATATAGACTGGTTGGGAAAACTCCCACGCACCCTTCAGGATCCTGCTGAGAGTATAGAGCTGGTCCACTGTTCCACAGCCAGGACGAAAACCACACTGCTCCTCCTGAATCCGAAGTTTGACTATTCGATGGACCCTCCTCTTCAGCACCCCCGAATAGACCTTACCAGGGAGGCTGAGGAGTGTGATCCCCCTATAGTTGGAACACACCCTCCGGTCTGCCAATCCAGAGGCACTGCCCCCGATGTCCACGCGATGCCGCAGATGCGTGTCAACCAAGACAGCCCTGCAACATCCAGAGCCTTGAGGAAGTCCGAGCGGATCTCATCCACCCCCGGGGCCCAGCCACCGAGGAGCTTTTTAAACACCTCAGCGACCTCTGCCCCAAAGATAGGTGAGTCCACTCCCAAGTCCCCAGACTCTGCTTCCTCATTGGAAGGCATGTCGGTGGGATTGAGGAGGTCTTCGAAGTATTCCTTCCACCGACCCACAACGTCCCATAAACAGTGTTGATGCTGCGCCGCTTTCCCGCGCTGAGACACCGGATGGTGGACCAGAATCTCCTCGAAGCTGTCCGGAATTCATTCTCCATGGCCTCGCCAAACTCCTTCCATACCCGAGTTTTTGCCTCAGCGATCGCCGAAGCCGCATTCCACTTAGCCCACTGGTACTCATCAGCTGCTTCCGGAGTCCCACAGGCCAAAAAGGCCCGATAGGACTCCTTCTTCAGCTTGACGGCATCCCTCACCGCCGGTATGCACCAGCGGATTCGAGGATTGCCGCCGCAACAAACACAGACCACCTTACGGCCACAGCTCCGGTCAGCCGCCTCCACAATGGAGGCACGGAACATGGCCCATTCGGACTCTATGTTCACTGCCTCCCCCAGGACATGGGCGAAGTTCTGCCGGAGGTAGGAGTTGAAACTCCCTTTGACAGGGGATTCCACCAGGCGTTCCCAGCAGACCCGCACTATATGCTTGGGTCTGCCAGGTCTGACTGGCTTCCTCCCCCACCAGCGGAGCCAACCCACCACCAGGTGGTGATCGGTTGACAGTTCTGCCCCTCTCCTCACCTGAGTGTCCAATACATGCGGCCGCAAGTCCGATGACATAACCACAAAGTCCTGGTGCCAAGTGCACATATGGATACCGTTATGCTTGAACATGGTGTTTATTATGGACAATCCGTGACGAGCACAGAAATCCAACAACAAAACACGACTCGGGTTCAGATCGGGGGGGGGGCGTTCCTCCCAGTCACGCTCCTCCAGGTCTCACTGTCATTGCCCACGTGAGCATTGAAGTCCCCCAGCAGAACAAGAGAGTCCCCGGGAGGAACGTTCTCCAACACCCCTTCCAAGGACTCCAAAAAGGGTAGGTATTCTGAACTGCCATTTGGCGCATAAGCGCAAACAACAGTCAGGACCCGTCCCCCCACTCGAAGGCGAAGGGAGGCTACCCTCTAGTCCACCGCGGTAAACCCCAATGTACAGGTGCCCAGCCAGGGGGCAATAAGTATGCCCACCCCAGCTCGGCGCCTCTCCCCATGAGCAACTCCAGAGTGGAAGATGGTCCAACCCTCTTTGAGGAGACTGGTTCCAGATCCCAAGCCGTGCGTCGAGGTGAGCCTGACTACATCTAGTCGGAACCTCACAGCCTCGCGCACCAGCTCAGGCTCCTTCCCCATCAGAGAGGTGACATTCCATGTCCCTAGAGCTAGCTTCTGCAGCCGAGGATCGGACCGCCAAGGTCCCCGCCTTCAGCCACTGCCCAACTCACACTACACCCGACCCCTATGGCCCCTCCTACAGGTGGTGAGCCCATTGGAGGGGGGACCCACGTGCCTTGTTCGGGCTGTGCCACTGCATTATTATTAGCTGATTGAGAGGCCATCCAAAAAACCTGCACCCACACTGGCCCTCCATGGATCAGGTTCCCCACCCCTGTGTTAGATGTTGCTGGTCTTTAACTCCTAGTGTGTTTCCCTGCTCCCTGTGCTGCTGCATGGCTTAATGGACTTAGTGGTGAGCCACCATCCTGACTTCCCTTTTACCGTTGTGGGTTTTAGTCTGGCTAGATTGTAATTATAACCATGTTACAATTAGCCATTTATTTCTCATTTTACTTAGTTGTTTAATTTAGTTTACTTAGTTAATTGGTGTGTCTTTGTGAGGTTCCTTGGTTCGCCCCCTGGTTTTATTAAGCTCAGTCTTCGTTGTTTTATATTCCTTTGGTATTTGAACCTTCTGTATCTGTTAATTGACCTATCATGCTCCTCGTTGTCCCAAGTTGTTATAGCCCTCACCTGACCCTTGTTAGTCCTTGTTATCTGTATTTTTAAGTGGCTGCCTTTATTCTATTCTTCAGTCCGTCATTGTAGGTGTTATTGTGTGTTTGTACCTGCACTGGTTCTCTGTGTTGCTGTTTGCCTCTTAGTTACCTCCCTGTTAGTTTGTAGTTTCCAACTTACCCTTGGTTTTGTTGTTCCTGGTGTTGATCCCTGCCATAGTTTACTTTTTTTTTAAATAAATATTCCCTCCTCCACCCCCCCCCCCCCCCTCTGCGGAGGACTACTTTATTTGTATTTATTTATTTATTTTATTATTTATTTATTTATTTTATATTTTTATTTACTTCCTCAAAAGAAGGAGAGGGAGGGGGGGGGAAACAAAGGAGAAGAAGGGGGAAGAGAGAGAGAGAGAGGGAGAGAGAGGAAAAGGAAAAAAAAAGGGAGAAAAGAAAAAACAAAACAGATAATCTGCTTCCATGTCTGCTGAAAAGAAAAAGACAACATACAACATCTGTACTAATCACAACGACCATCAAACGTTAAATGTTGTTGAACAGCACGCACAACCAGCATTACGACACATGCCCAGAAGCAACAGCCGATCAAGACAGTGTGTGTCCGTGAGCACGTGTCCGTGAGCACCTGTGTGCACACCTGTGTGTGTCAGCGCGCTGGTGTTCCTAAGGTTTCTCCATGTAAATGTCTAGTAGTGTGTGTGTGGAGCCACAGCCCCGCCCACCCAGGACATGAAGCTGACACGGAAGAGACCCGGGCCCCAGACATCCAGAGGCCCCTCAGGGCACGGGAACCCCAGGAGGACCACCGCAGGGACAATTGCAGCCCCCGCCCAGAAAAGGGCAGAGGAGCGCTCCGGAGGGGGGCCATCCGGCAGCCACATCGCAGGAGCCCCAGGGGGCCGTGGCGGCGAGCACGCAGGCTCCGTCGGCGGCCGGCCACACCAGGGCAGACCGGACCCCGGGACCTGAGGTCCAAGGGCCCCCCCACCCCCCAGCCGGGACCCGACAGAGCCGGAAGGACCAGGCCCCGACAGGCAACCGTCGAGAGTGAGCCAGCACACACCAGAGCATCCAGCCCCGGACTTCGAGAACCACCAACGCATTGGCAGCTGGGGCCTCATCCACAAGCAGGGAGTGTGGTGGGGGGCAATAGAGCCTGAGATGTTATTTCAGGTGGAGTCTAAGACCCAACCTGACACATGCGTATAGACAAACAGGCGTACACATACACAAGCATACGTTCCCACCCTCATGCACACATAAAGAAATATTCACCCATTCGCCCAACATGAAGACACACAGAAATGAACGCCGTACACACATTCACACTCCCCATATATACTCTATACTCCGAGATCCAGGCACCACCGCCCCCAGAGGGGCAATCTGTCGCCAGACCTCGGAGATGGATCCCTTTTTTCCTCTGACGTGGGGACAAGAAGACCACCCCAGACCCCACAGCAGCCGAGAAGCTCACCAGCCCAGACCCCGACCGGACGGCCAGCTCTTCTCAGCCCCCAGCTCCAGATGGGGAACAGAGAACGGGGGTGTGAAAAGACCCCATGCTTCCCTCCGCCTGCTCATATGTGGTGTTGGTGCGTGTTGTTCTAAAGCGCTTTAAAACAGGGGAAGGGCATGGTGCTAACCACCCTCTGCCAATCAGCAGCTGGTGTCAGCTCGGCCCCTCCCCAGAACCCTCAGTGTCTATGTGCAACTTAAAATTGAGAAGTGGGCACTGGCACCAGAGGTAAGGCTGAATGAACAGACCGCCCTCTGGATGCCATTCCTTGTGCCCACCCCCAAGGCCCTAAATGTATGTGTCATGAGAGAGTAAGTAATGAGAGTGTCTAAGTTTTGATGTGTGATTGAGACACAGGTGGTCACGGGGGGACAGAGGAGGAATACCTCCCCTGCATCCCAGCGACGCACCTGCACCTCAAAGCCCTATATGTGTGTTGGGGTGACAGAGCGGGAGGAGGGAAGCATTTAGGGATGGGGAGGAAAGGATGGGTGGGGGGCAAAGTACCCCCCCTCTGGAGCCAGCTCCCCCGCTGACCCCCATAAGCACCCCCGTTCCCCGAAATCCACCCAGGGCGGGGGGGCCCAGGCCCATCCAGTCCGGGGCCCAGAGAAGCGGCACCACCGGGCACCACAGAGCCCGGGGCAGCCAACCAGACCCCACCACAGAGGGAAAAACTATACCCACCCCACCATTCAGTCAACTCCCAGACTACATAAGACAATAGACACCCAGGTTGGGTCCATTCTCCTACTCTATTGGATTCCCCCCCACCCCCGCAGAGTGGATACCCCTAATACCTGCGGACAGATGGTAACAACCTCCCCGCCAGCTAAAGAGGCCCCCAGCCCCTCCGACGCACCGTGGTCCCCTTTATTTTCTTGTTCCTCCTTTGTGTTCTTTTTGAGTTTGAGTCTTCTGTTTTTGGAGCTGCTCCATGAATTATTCCTCCTTTGTGATGCCCCACCATAACTAATCTATTCTAAACATTGTTATTAAAATCAATATACTGTAATAACAAATACATGTATATACCACTTAGCTGCAATGAAATATTTTCCTCATAACATGATACATATCTCAAGATACCTATCTCGTAATAATAAGATAAATATCTCATTATAATGAGAAGCTGGGCAATTTTTACTTTATCATGGTGGCAGAAATACCCTGGCAAACTTTTCATCAGTTCATAGAGCAAAGTAAAATATGAGACAGATAGCAACTCTGCTCAGTAGAGATCTCCAAGTACCAGCCCATAAGACGGTCCTATATGGCCTGAAACGTTTCTAATTTTTAATTCTCATTCATTATTAGATCTGGCCCGCAGATCAGTCTTTCATAACATTATTCTGCTAATCAGTGACAGCGGAGTTTTTCCACTGGCAAACCCCCAACCCCCCGCCACTTGGCAAGTACCTCAGATGATAGTTGGTTATCAGTATCAGTGGTATTAGACTAAAATATATTGGGTATCGGTATATATAGCCATGTTTATAATGCTTCATGAGTGCATTATTATTTGTTATGAATGTGTTTTTAAATTACTAAAAACATGGCCTTAAATATACTGTTACTTATATCAGTTTACAAAAATGTGTCTTTAGTTTTTGTTAATTTATACACTGCTTACCTGGATAGCACCAATAGGTATGTCTTTACAATGCTGTCCAAAAATCAGACCCTGATCGCACTAATACATGTTTACAATGTTGTCCGAAGATCGGAACCTGATAGCACCAATACATGTTTACAATGCTGTCCAAAGATCGGAACCTGATTGCACTAATACATGTTTACAATGTTGTCCGAAGATCGGAACCTGATTGCACCAATACATTTTTACAATGCTGTCTGAAGATCGGAATCTGATAGCACCAATACATGTTTACAATGCAGTCAGAAGATCGGATCCTGATGGCACTAATACATGTTTACAATGCTGTCCAAAGATCAGAACCTGATAGCACCAATACATGTTTACAATGCTGTCTGAAGATCGGACCCTGATAGCACTGATACATATTCATAGCACTGTCTGGAACCAAGACTGGAACCATGGTCAAAATTGTAGAACTTATACTGAATATCGATGTTGTGTCACGACTTTCCTCCGATGCTCAGCAGATTCTGAACTCAAGCTTACAGACTCTATGTTATACCACATACACACCATAAACTGTATAGAAGTACCTTATAACTCAGCATAGCAAAGAACCTCACTGTTGTAGAACGGCTCTGGGCATGTGGAAGATGTAATTCCGGTGCCTGTACAAGTCCTCGGGGGGTCTAACATTTTCCCCTGAACGCTACTGTGCTGTTATTGTTGTGTTTGCTCTGCTGCAAAGCACTGCAGTAATTATTTTATTCAAATTTATTTTTGGCCACCACCTCCAAAAGTTTTTGCAACTCTTCTTTTGAGATGTGATGCTTCCTTTTCTGATTGCTGCTCACATATCATGTTTTGAACTCATTTATATATTTTGGACTAATATGTTGATTGTACTATGTTCACTTCATTAGTTGCATCTAACACAAACTGTGGATAGAGCACACAAAGCAGGAACTACCTACAGCACCCTCTTGCCCCAAATGGACCAGATATACTAATATATTAATATACTTATATACTAATACCCCTGCTAGGACTAATAAGTACTACATGATATTCTGCCCCTTTGGCTAATTATCAAAAAATAATTGTAGTCTAAAAAAATCTGGAGGCTTCCTTTGCCTTTGAGGTCTCCTTAACTCCATTCCAAACATCTTTCTGTGGTGTTCCTGTAAAAGGGCCTTGTCCCTAGGAGTCTTACTGCTGTGGAATAGACTTTTGACTGCTACCAAGGAGAAATGTACATGAAACTGGACCAGTCACTCACTTTTGCCGGAATCTAAGGAGGGCTATGGCAGAAGTTTTTTGTTAAAATTGGATGATTGGCGTTTTGTTAACTTTTCCTACATGGTAGACTGAATATCAAGGAACAACGGAACTAGAGCGGAGTGTAGCTTCCTACCTAAGAACAATTTGGAAGGGGATCTTCCTGTTGTGGGCTACTGAGCAATCCTGTAACTGAAAAGAACTCAAAACAATTTTGTCTCTGTCGACTCTCCTGAACCTGTTTTAAACAAAGACTTCAATGCCCAGGAGCAGTTATTAGATGATTAGTGCTATTTCTAAGCATAAGATTCTAGAACTTACTACTTGTGAAACAGGTTCCATTGTCTAACACCACCATCTCAGATAAATGGAATTAGCAAAAACATTTCCTCAGACATTCAATAATAGCTGACATCTTCTGATTTTCATAACATTTTAGATGTTTTAACAAATGCTTCCACCTCTGCATCAAGGTTGTGCCAGTTCTTTCATCCTCATGATGCCTGGATGTGATTGATGAGGTTGCTATGAAACAACTGATCTTCCCAGCCAAGGAATGATCACTTGGGTAATCAGTTCATCTCACCTTGGGTAATAAGGTGCAAAATATGGGTTATAAATGTTATAATATGGGTTGTCACGGAGTGAGCCGTGACGCTTGCATGCAAGCACACAGTGCGTTGGCGGCCAATTGCCGGCAAATTTAAATAACCTTTTCTTTTTGTTATTGTCATTGTTCTTTTCATCTGGGTTATGTCTATCCGGTATCATTAATTGCAAATAAACACACTGGCTGTTAAAATTATTTTTATTTATGGGTAAAACTTGTAATTGCATTTTCAAATACAGGGTACTTACCACCATTTCAACTTCCGGGTTTTACATGGGGAAACCGAAGGACTGAACCACGTAGGTAAAATAGAGGGGTTTTGTGGGAGGTTAGCGGATGAAGCCATTTGGAAAGGGGTGTTTTAATTGTTATTACCTAAAATGTATTTGTAGGTGTATATGGGGCATTTGGGGTGATCAAAATTTGCTTTGTGTTATTGTTTATTTTGTATTTATTTGATTTATTATTTTGAAATAACAGTGTTGTTATTTAGTTAATTGATTTTTGATTCTTACTTGTTCTGGTAATGGTTCCTCGGATGGGCGGGGCAACAGCTTGCCTTAGGCTGTATTAGGCTCCAAGGCTCAGTGGGAGGACGGTTTTTCTTTTTGGTAAGGTGGGTAATGTGTGGTTCCTGGAGTGCTAGTTTGAACAGGGTTAAGTAGGACATAGCCTGGCAAACCTATGCCTGTTTCTTTTTGTTTTGCTCAGTTTTGTTTGAGATTTGAATTATTGTGATTATCCCATTGTTGCCTGCATGGGTTTTTAAGAAAAGAAAAATAAAACAGAAAAATAAAACTCTTAATTTTTGTGGGAATCTTTTGGGCCTATTCCATCCACTCCGCCGCTGACCATCCTGCCACATGGGTTATAAATGTTACAGCATCCCTGTTTGTCCATTTTCAGACTTGCTTCAGGGGTGCATGCAGGTGATTCAGTGTCGTAACCCTGTGGCAGGTTGTCGACTCATAGCATCTGCATCTGTATGGTCTTTTCCTGCCTCGTCCAACTGAGAAGAATTCCTTTCTGCTGATGTAAGGGTATGAGATATAAACTTAATAGGTTTTTGGATCCATCAGGGAGGTATCACAGGCTAAAAGTAAGTAAGTCCTTATTTACTGCATAGTGCACTAATACTGTGAAGACTGGAGAAGAACTTCAGAATGTTCAAAGGCACACTGGTGAACCTCACTTCTATTGGACATTTTTCTTTTCTGAGAAAGTGCATAAGATGTACGACAGGCTTGTAACATGGTCAACAGGCTTGGTAAAAAATCAATGAGAGTGATTATACAGTCCTAAATAGGCTTTAAGTTCAATCACATTTTGTGGACTGGTTGCAATTTTAATAGTATCCAGCTGTATATGCCACTCTATTTTATATCCCAGATATACCACTTATTTCATTTGGAGCGTACACTTGCTTCTTTTCAGTCTCGGCCCATGGCTTTCCAAATGCTGCAATACTGCTTCCAGAACTGTCAGATGCTCACTTTCCGTAGTATGGGTAAGATATCATCAAGATACACTATCACATGTGGAATGCCTCTGAATATTCCCTCAACAGTTTCCTGGAGAGCAGCTGGACTTGAGAATACTCCAAAAGATACAAGTCTATAGGAACACAAACCCTGGTGGGTATTCACAATAACATACTGCTTGAAGAAGTGATCCAGAACAATTTGCAGGTACACATGACTCATGTCAAGTTTTGAAAAGGTCTTCCCATGTGCCATCTTGGTCAAAGATCCTTTACTGTATTTTGCGAACTGGATACTGTTCTAGACCACATGCTTGACTAACGGTGAATTTATAATGACTAAAAATTCCCATTTTTATTCCAGTGCCTTCCTGTTTAATTACTGGCCCAACTGGAGAAGCCCATTCTAAATGTGATTCCGGTTCAGTAATATGCTCTTTCAATACCCTGTCTAATTCTGCCTCAAGCAAAGGTCTGATAGTATAAGGATCTGACCTCAGTTTGCAGAATTTTGGCATCCCCTCTGGTTCACATTAATTACTGCTTTCACCCACTAAAAGTGCACCAACTTCATCTTTAAAAACATCCTTGTGGGGAGTGAGCATCTCATCCAATTTCAAATGCTGGGAAGCTACTAACTTATGTATAGGATGACCCTGCATAGCCAGTTCTTTGATCCAATACCTTCTGACCCATTTTGGACCTTAACTAGATACAATTACAACAGGCATGTCTTGATTGAGCCAAGTTCCCATGTTGTTGGGTCAACAAGGGAGGGGCTTTCATTTCACTTCTTTAACTAATCAGTTTTCATTGTATGACATCACCACATTTATATAAAACAGTGTAAAAACAAGTGACAAGGTGCACAGATTTGAAAAGGACCTGTTTTGTTGTGTTTGCCTTTCGTTAAGGGACATGCCATAGATAGATAATGTAGGAACATGCTTCCCTACAAAGGCTATATGGGGCCATATAGGTGCATGTCTTTATTTCATGATGATAATAACAATAATAATAATAAGAAGAAAAAGAATAAGGCTTAAATTGGCAACATTCCAATAACAAATACAGCAGCTTAACCTGCTGAGCCACACACCACTTCCAGCTCAATGGGCAGAAGCCTTGAGTTTGAAAATGAGAAAAACAACGAATCAATGTGTTGAAAGCATATAATGAACACTGTGACTGGTTAAAGAACTGAAACACAAGCCCCGCCCTTGTTGATCCAGGGACATGTGAAACTTGGCAAAATCAGCATAACCCACTATAACAGGTAACGTTTTACTTATTATTAAAATTTTTTTCTTCACATCGCCATAACAGACACTATTCCTTCAACATTTAAATGCATTTAAATTCAACATTGTAGGATCTCAGCTTCACTTCACTCTTTTGAAACCTGAGCCTACTGAGCTTTGCTTATGATGGTCACACCACAGCCTCTGCCCACTTCAAACATCATTTTGGTGCCATTAGTGCACCTTTTGAAGGGGAGGAACTTGGGGGGCTTTAGGTTATTTCACTCCATATACAGAATATAAAGAAAACAGCTCTTGTTCACTCTCGCTATTTCCTTAATGCTGTAATAAATGAGCTCCTGTAGAATTGATTAAATTCTTCGTTTCTGTCTTCCCATTCCATTTCAACCGTGAACATTTATTACCATGGCATGCTTTCTTGATATGCCCCCTTTCCCCAGAGTTACGACATACATCATTCACAAACCTGCACTGAGATGCTGCATGTAAACATTTACGCCCCCAGCAGAGTTGACCCCGAGAGCTGGATGACTAGTCTTCTACCACTTTGTGCTCTTACCGTGAAGATGACCCAGTGTTGTCCATGCAAATCTTTAACATCTTTATTAGTGGTTTCTGTTGCTTGTACAGTTGTTACGGTTTTATCAAGGGTCACTGAGATTTCTGACAAAAGTCTGTTTTTGAATTGAATGTACTCCTCGGCCAAAATACAATGACACTTGTGAAAACACTTCTTAAGGACAATCCTAATATATATATATATATATATATATATATATATACACTCACCTAAAGGATTATTAGGAACACCATACTAATATGGTGTTTGACCCCCTTTCGCCTTCAGAACTGCCTTAATTCTACGTGGCATTGATTCAACAAGGTGCTGAAAGCATTCTTTAGAAATGTTGGCCCATATTGATACTGTAGGATAGCATCTTGCAGTTGATGGAGATTTGTGGGATGCACATCCAGGGCACGAAGCTCCCGTTCCACCACATCCCAAAGATGCTCTATTGGGTTGAGATCTGGTGACTGTGGGAGCCATTTTATTACAGTGAACTCATTGTCATGTTCAAGAAACCAATTTGAAATGATTCGAGCTTTGTGACATGGTGCATTATCCTGCTGGAAGTAGCCATCAGAGGATGGGTACATGGTGGTCATAAAGGGATGGACATGGTCAGAAACAATGCTCAGGTAGGCCGTGGCATTTAAACGATGCCCAATTGCACTAAGGGGCCTAAAGTGTGCCAAGAAAACATCCCTCACACCATTACACCACCACCACCAGCCTGCACAGTGGTAACAAGGCATGATGGATCCATGTTCTCATTCTGTTTACGCCAAATTCTGACTCTACCATTTGAATGTCTCAACAGAAATCGAGACTCATCAGACCAGGCAACATTTTTCCAGTCTTCAACTGTCCAATTTTGGTGAGCTCGTGCAAATTGTAGCCTCTTTTTCCTATTTGTAGTGGAGATGAGTGGTACCCGGTGGGGTCTTCTGCTGTTGTAGCCCATCCACCTCAAGGTTGTGCGTGTTGTGGCTTCACAAATGCTTTGCTGCATACCTCGGTTGTAACGAGTGGTTATTTCAGTCAAAGTTGCTCTTCTATCAGCTTGAATCAGTCGGCCCATTCTCCTCTGACCTCTAGCATCAACAAGGCATTTCCGCCCACAGGACTGCCGCATACTGGATGTTTTTCCCTTTGCACACCATTCTTTGTAAACCCTAGAAATGGTTGTGCGTGAAAATCCCAGTAACTGAGCAGATTGTGAAATACTCAGACCGGCCCGTCTGGCACCAACAACCATGCCACGCTCAAAATTGCTTAAATCACCTTTCTTTCCCATTCTGACATTCAGTTTGGAGTTCAGGAGATTGTCTTGACCAGGACCACACCCCTAACTGCATTGATGCAACTGCCATGTGATTGGTTGATTAGATAATTGCATTAATGAGAAATTGAACAGGTGTTCCTAATAATCCTTTAGGTCAGTGTATATATATACACACACACTATTTACGATTTACTAACATACATACATACATGAGGAGTCCGT
This sequence comes from Paramormyrops kingsleyae, assembly GCF_048594095.1. Lineage (NCBI taxonomy): Eukaryota > Metazoa > Chordata > Actinopteri > Osteoglossiformes > Mormyridae > Paramormyrops > Paramormyrops kingsleyae. Next base: position 3,904,152 of record NC_132808.1, on the reverse strand, counting down.
ACCTTTTAAATGCTATGTCCCTGCATATCATGGATACTCAATGAAGCAAAATGGGAATTAGACCTGGAATATTCTTATGATGATGGGGACTGGTGTACCCTCCTAGAAAGATTACAGACTGTATTGATATCCAGTGAACATAGACAAATTCAATTTAACATCTAACACAGAACATAACAGACTAAACAAGCTTAATGCTGGGGTTTCTGCCATGTGTCAGAGGTGAGGCATGTTAATCGGGATTCTCCTATGCCCTCTCCTTCTGGAGCTGTCCGGTACTACAGGAATTTTGAAATATATTATTGTAATAATTTCTTGAAATGTTGAGATCTCCTATATTAATTTCTGGACTTTATTTTCACCATTTCACAGTCATTATTATCACTTCATGTAAATGTATTTTTATTTTTATTTATCCTAATTTATTTTATTTACATTTTATTATTAGCTTCTATTTTTGCCATTTTTACTTGTCTAATGCGATAATAATATAACATGTATTTGACCACTTAGAATATGTGGGATTGATGTTCCTGCTATCGACAGTCTGTGCTTTTCTGAGGCAGATGCTGGGGAGGAGGCAAGAAAGAACAAGAACTACATTAAGATCGTTTGATGAATTTTGAATAAAAAAGTGTTTTGGGAAACACGAGTATCATTCACTTCTAAGTCATCCATTATCGTTTGTTATTCACGAAGATCATTTGTTATTGGGAAATGCACATCAGACTGACCATCATATATTGTGAAGTGCAAGTACTGAAATTGTTCAGGCAGCCTAAAGGCCAAAACTATCCTTTCCCATTGTTAAAGACTTTATTGATAAGAAAAAAAAAAAGCTCCCCATCTTCAGATTCCCAGAGTCGCATTCAGGAGTGTGGGCTCCTTCTGTACTCCTCTCCTATGCTCCTTGGCCTCGTTGGCCTGAGGTGATGTTCATTCTCTCCATGTATTACTGGATTTTTTATTATCATTTATGGGTGACTCAGCTGCTAGATCCGTCGCCTCAGAGCTCTAGGGTAGTGATTTTGAATCACATTGCCATTCTGTGTCTGCACAGATTCTCTTGGATCCTCTGTATCCATCCCACAGTCTGCAACAACCTTACTGTTGCGTTATTTTGTTACTCAGTCAGTATGTGACCACCATCTTATGATGGGCTGCTGTAGCATTCTTGGTGTGCCTTGTCTTCAATGAGGCACTGGTGAATTATAACCTCTTACCCAGGACAAGCATCACTGTTTAATTGAAATGAAGACTCTTCAGTGTGAGCATCCATGTTCTGCTATTGAAACAGCACATTAATTGCTCTAATTATGACTAACCCAGAGGTAATTAAATTGAGCTGCTTTTACATGAAAATTAGGAACAGCCCATTTGATTATATCGAAATCATATTAAACAAAGTGTAAGTTTTCTATCCCTACTATTTTACCAAAATATTATTATTAGATAGATAAGGTAGATATGAGCCATTTTAATTGAAAATATCAAATGTGGACATTAGTAGCATTGGATTGCTTTAGGTATGTAAGGAGAAAGCCTGGAATGCATCAGCCGGAAAATGCTGATAAACACTAAGAAAGAGTGACAAATCCTCAATGAGTAAAGGTGACTCTGCAATGCCATTTTATCTTTATTTGGAGGAAACTGCGATTCTGAAGAGGTAATTAAAATGGAATATGGCAGTCTAAGATGTGGCACTGTAGCTCAAAGGCAGCTCTGTCTTGAAGATAAAAATGCAAAAAAATTCTTCCTTCTCATCTATCTTCATTTTTTTAAAAAGCAATTAACCAACTCAATGAAATAAATAATAAATTTGGGCTCAGTGGAATAAATGCTACCCTTAACTGGTTTACGTAGATTTCAAAGATTGGGTCAGTATGATCCTAATCGCTTCCTGCTCTCTGACAGCATCCACCTTACTGTGCCACTGCAGAAAACTGAATGCTTAAATTATTCTATATTGTTCCATATATGGCCGCATATAATTGCTTGGTCGTATGACCAAGCGGAAACAGGTATCCTGTTTAGGTTATGTTTTCCTAGAAATCTACCATTTTTTCACTATTTCCTCTAAGGAAACCATATAAATCACATTAGGGCAAAAAGTCACATTGACATGACCCAACTAATCTGGCTGCTCCTCTAATCTATGAGCCCATGATCTAGGAGCTAGAGATACACTTCTGGAAGATCTACAGTTTAACCTTTCGAGTGAACTAATTTGTTTGGAGATAGAGTGACATTTCCAGTCCGACAGGTGCTGAATCAGCTCAATCCCTCTCCTTCACAGTGTTATGCAAGTCATTTATGGAGCCATACTAAAGGGGAATGTGCAACTGTAAGCAGGGTGCTGAAATTTATTGTTAATTCTAAGATGCACCACATATCAACTTGTAAAGCACCTGCATATACCAATATCCCAAGTGAGTAATATCAATTTATGTATACTCTTTATTCTTGCAATAATCAGAGTTTGATTACTAGCAATTCAGCCTCATAGGAAAAGTACAGAATTTCAAATGAACCCCATTGTACAAAAAGAAACATCAGAACAGACAAGATGCTAAATTGTTGTTGTTGTTAATTGCCCAAAATGTATAACTGTGCAGTTCACTTCTAATTTAATAGGAATATTTCTCAATGTTGGTCAGTGGTTAAGCCTGGCACTTGACCTGTCATTTGTGTGTGTGCCCTTTGCTACCTGTGATAGGTCCTAGTGTCCCAGGGAAATGTATAAGATGGATGGATAATAATTTTGACTATCAGGTTAGGATTTATTTGTCAGTATGATAATCTGAACTGTATTGCTTGAGCTCACAGTGGTTATTTTTATGCTCACAGTAGGTTTATCCAGCATGCCTGCAGTGGAGGAGATATTTGCCTTTGAGACAGATTTTACCAGCTATTATGGCTAGAATTTCTTAGCCTCAGTGCAGTGCTATGTATCTTTTATTATGAGTTTTCTTCAGTTAATGAAACTGTATTCTATTCTTTCATATTATTATCATATTATACTTAGCATCTTAGAAACCAGTATTTTCCTTCACAAGTAACCAAACATGCAGTCTGCAGATCTAGCTTGGCACATACCCTATGATATGTGCTGGAGGTATTTAAGCATCTTCTGGGCAAGCAAAGCTTATTATAGTCTGACACATGCTGTCATATCTCCTGTTTCAGCCAGTGTAGTGGTTCAGAACATGGACCTGAACTCTCAAAATTGCTGATTCAAGTCTTAGGAGGGGTCTGTTACTCTGAAGCATGCCAAATAGATACTCACCGTGAATTGTAAAGTCAGCAAAACTATTATTTTGCTTTTAATGAAAATGTCTGGTAGGAAAGCTGGTGGAGTGACTTAATATAGAGTTGGCCCACCTTTTGCAGCTACAACAGCTTCAACTCTTCTGGGAAGGCTGTCCTCAAGGTTTATGAGTGTGTTTATGGGAATTTTTGAACATTCTTCTACGTGAACATTTGTGAGGTCAGGCACTGATGTTGGACGAGAAGGCCTGACTCGCAGTCTTTGCTATAATTCATCCCAAAGGTGTTCTATCGGGTTGAGGTCAGGGCTCTGTGCAAGCCAGTCAAGTTCCTCCACACCAGACTCGCTCATCCATGTCCTTATTGACCTTGCTTTGTGCAGTAGTACATAGTCATGTTGGAACAGGAAGGGGCCATCCTCAAACTGTTCCCACAAAGTTGGGAGCATGAAATTGTCCAAAATGGCTTTGAATGCTGCATCATTAAGAGTTCCTTTCACTGGAACTAAGTGGCCAAGCCTAACCCTTGAAAAACAACCATACACCATAATCCCCCCTGCACCAAACTTTATACTGGGGACAATGTAGGCAGGCAAGTATCGCTCTCCTGGAAACCACCAAACCCAGACTCGTCCATTGGATTGCCAGACAGAGAAGCCTGATTCGGCACTCGAGAGTACACATCTCTTCAGTCCAGTAGTGCCGTGCTTTACATCACTGCATCTGACACTTTGTATTGCACTTGGTGATGTACTGTAAGGCTTAGATGCAGCTGATCAGCCATGGAAACCCATTCCACGCAGTTTTCTACATACTATTCTTGAGCTGATCTGAAGGCCATTCGAAGTTTGGAGGTCAGTAGGTATTGATTCTGCAGACGTTTGACAACTTCTGCACACTGTGCACCTCAGCATGCGTTGCCTACCACTTCATGGCTGAGTTGCTGTTGTTCGCAATTGTTTTCACTTTGTTATAATACCACTAACAGTTGACCATGGAAGGAAATTTCATAAATGGTGGAATCCTATCACGGTACCATGCTTGAATTCACTGAGCTCCTGAGAGTGACCCATTCTTTCACAAATGTTTATAGAAGCAGCCTGCATGCCTCGGTGGTTGACTTCATACACCTGTGGCTATGGAAGTGATTGGAACACCTGAATTCAATGATTTGGAGGGGTGTCCCAATACTTTTGCCAATATAGTGCATCTTGCCTGTTCTATGCATGTTCATCATTCTTAAACTGGAGGGACCTGGAAAGGAATTTGCCTGTCACAGGCTCAGCTTCTATCTCTTTGCTTCAGTATGTACCAGGACGTTCTATGTCATTTCTAAGTTGGGCCTGTTTAGGTAGTTAAAGATACTGTGCACTGTATCACTGTAGACAAATGGGCATTTTTATTTGCACACATGTGACATGGTATTTATTGTTTTTTTTCCTTTTTTAAGTTTTCAGATCAGGGGTCATTTCTTCACATCCACATTATACTCATTTAGACAAATAATCATGAACGTAAATTTCAAGTGTAATTAATAAAAAGTTCCACACGATTATTGATGCCTGGAAGACTATGTTCTTTGTGGGTGAAAGATAAATGATCTGATTTATTTTGGAATGACCTGTGGGTAATTGCATCGGGTACATTGTTGACAAAATCATGAGAAACCAATGATTACACCTAACAAATCTGTAATTACACTTCTCTTGACACTTATTTATTTATTTTCTCTCTACCAACATATATTGTTTAAATATATAATTACTTGGCTTGGCTTGTAGAGAAATGTTTGGAATTTTTTATATGTATAATTTAATTAGGTATCTATTTATTACCTGTAATGTGCTGTGTGTGTGTGTGCGTGTGTGTGTGTGCATGCGTGTGTGTGTGTGTTTCATTTCTTCCCCCATTGTTTTAAAGGGTTTTAGGAGGCAAAAAAAATGATGGAGGTGGCAAAGTTTTCTTGTATTAGTTTCATATCAAAAAGTATATCGCTTGAATTCAAATAAAGAAACAATTTTTTCCCCCACTGTTCCATCTCTTATTTTAGATATTAATCACCCCAAAGATGCTATAAATTACCACACACAGCTTTAAACATAAGGACAGAAGTGTGGCTCCTGCGAGGTGCTAACATGTGAGAATTATCAGATTATAGGATGAAGAATATTTATTATAATTAATGCACAAGCATCTGTTTTACCTTAGAAAATGCAATGAGGTCTGATTTGATTTGGAATTAACAGAACCATCAGAGGGAAAGTGACAAAACTTTAACTAGAAATGAGGACTGGCAGGAACTCCTGGAACAAGTCAACAATTTTATTTCATATCCATCAGATAATGCTTAAAATAGCATGGAACTATGGAGTATTGTCTCAGCCGCTGAAGACTGACAGGCTAAATGAGAGTAATGTAATAAAAAAATGTGCATTTTGGCTCCAAAAATATGCAGTTAGGATGGACAATTGACAGTGACTTAATGTTATCAGCAATGTGAATCCTACTTTGGCAGGATGTTGTATGGGTGATTTAGCTGAGTGAGTTCATTAGAGTCACTGCAGAACACCTGTTTTTAAAAACTTCAATAACTATTGTTGTGTGAGAATATCTAATACCTATAATGATGGATAAAACATTGGCAATGGCAATTCTGGAGGGCTCGTACAGTTTTTTTGTTCTTCTGCTAGCAATTGTTTTAGTTCAGTTAATATTTGCAGGATAATTTACTTTGTGTTTAAAGCATAAGTTAAATTACATTAGAAAAGTATCTCTCAAATCCACTCCATTCGTCAGGACGTGAAAATTGTATTACATGGATTGTAATGGTGCTGTTATCCACCTGCTGTTAAAATTATCCAGGGACATACAAAGGCAGTCTTCAAACAAAATAATTGTTCTTAATTGAGTGCATAAAAGAATGCGTGCTGTGCACAATTTAATAAAACCCATTAAGGATTGTTAAATTACTTAAGTTCCAAATGATTATTAAAATAATATAAACACCCTTAATAGCTTTTTGGTTGTTCAAAATAAATGGGGAGGCTTTTGAACAGTACTTGTGTCTGGTTTATTGTATCTTTGTTGATATTTTTGTATCAATTAAATATGTATCCACTACATCAGTTAGATACAACGTGACATACATTAATAATTACATAATTTCTTGGCAGTTTTATATGTAAACTCTCTTTTTTTTCCTGAGTCCTGCTTTGTTGGATATACCCTAAGTCTGTTGCCTTCCAGTCTGCTTTTTCTTTCTTTTCTGTAGTTTTGTACCCTGACTGGTTCCCGTGTCTCCCTGGTATTTATTTGTAGTGCTTCTGGCCACTTCCAGTTTCCTGGTTCCCATCTTATAGTCAGCTCCTAATTCCAGTTTGGACTCCTGGGTTGCTGTCTTTGGGTTGGTTTTTCTGTGTTCACCAATCTTCTGCATGTGAGCCCTCCTCTGCATTTATGTTTCATAGCTGTACTACCGACCTGTAGCTGAAAGACCCATAAGTTACCCGTGTCTGTTTCCAATGGATTTCTGCAACTCCTATAGATCTACGCCAAAAAGAAATTCTTTCAGAGAAAAAACTTTTTAAATTAACCTGATATTGCGCTTTGTTACCACCGTAATTTTTAATTCTTTTATAGCTTTTAAAACATCTTTTATGCCTAGATGAACTTTTTTGAGACAGCCATTTTAACACGACTTGTAAATGCAGTACGTGTGGATTCCATTTGCATGGAGGCCCTAAGGGGAGAAGGGAGAAGTAAAAAAAAAAATAATTTAAAAATTCCATTCCATTCAAGTTCTTTTGTGTCACCTAACAAAACATTTGCGTTATCGTGTAATACCTTTGGCTGTGGACAAATACAGTACCTGTTTTTCATTAGGAGAGAGAGCCTTCCTCACAAACATGTCATTCAGGGCATCAAACCCTGATCAGCGATACATCGTTAAACAACACAGGTGTTTCCCAGAACTATAGATCGAATGAATGTTTGCAAACACTGACGTTAAGTTGTGTAGTTAAAACCACAGCTCTCGAGCTTTAGTTAGATGTTTAGTTCCAGGTCGATGGCGGGCAATGCAGTCGAAGTACCATGTAAGCAGGGCAAAAATATTAAATATCCTGCTGTAAAAACATCTAGAATATCAGGTGGTTTGAAAATGTAGTTGTACAGTAGAAGTATTTTTTTATGTACTTCTCTGTTCATGAGTATGGTATGATTGGAGAGGATGTTGTTTACCCACCTTGTTTGTGCTATAAATAAATACAGTTCTCAAACTAATTATAACTCGAATTTCTTAAAAGTCGAACCAACCAGTTTGAAAAAAAATTACGGAGAAATGAGTAACGGGGCACGTCTCTCAGCGGAAACAAAGGGTAACGCTTCAGTCTCAGCCTCACATTCGCTGTGATAGCATCGTGCATGTTTACACTAGCTGAATACATATATTTAGACAGTAAAAATACAATTAGACAATGATAGACAGTAACAGTAATTATTATATAATGAAATACATAAAAAAATAAAGATTTATTATTAATTATTTTATTAATAATAAACCATTAATACATTTAATTATAATAATATTGTTATGCCTAGCGGGGACGGAACGGAGACAAAAGCGTAGACGTCAGGGTATCGGGGAATGCGAGGTTTAATTACAGGTAAGGCACAATACAATGACCAGACTGGGGAAACAAACTGAAACGCGGACTAAATACAGAGGACTAATGAGAACAACCAGAAACAGCTGATGACACGGGGATTCCACACAGGGTTAACAAGGGGGCGTGGCACACGGGGGGAGTGGATGATCGGGGCAGGACACATTGTTTTGTTTTTTTTAACTTTACACATTATTTGGATACTTTTATTTTCTTACTTTACAAATTACTGTTTTGATTAATGTGCTTAGATGTGTTTAGTACAGTATATGCTCTTCTTGTTTTAACCTGTTCATTTTTGGCCAGTTTCCCAGTCAAGGATTAAGCCTAAGCTTAGACTAGCTTTGAGTTTCAATGGTGAATCTCCATTGATACTGCAATTTAGTCCAAGACTAGGCTTAATCCTTGTTTGGGAAACTGGCCCATAGTGTTTAAATGCTAAAAAAAAAACATAGTTAGTTGTAATTTTTTGGGGCTGGGATCCAATTAATTGGTTTTGCATTATTTCTTATGGGGTAAATTCGATCAGAACTCAAACTTTTTAGGATTCGAACCAGAGTTCTAAATGGATTAAGTTCGAGTTCTGAGGTAGCACTGTATAAACCTAATCCACCCTTGTACAAACCTAATCAACTGAAACGCGGACTAAATACAGAGGACTTATGACAACAACCAGAAACAGCTGATCACACTGGGATTCCACATGTGGTTAACGAGGGGGCGTGGCACACGGAAAGAGCAGACGATCGGGGCAGGACACATTGTTTGGATACATTTATTTTCTTACTTTAAAAATTACTGTTTTGATAAATGTGCTTAGATGTGTTTAGTACTTCTTGTTTTATTCGGTTCATTTTGTGTTTAAATACTAAAAAAAAACATATTTTGGTGTAATTTTTTTGGGGCCTGGAACCAATTAATTGGTTTTCCATTATTTCTTACGGGGAAAATTCGATCAGATCTTTTTAGGATTTGATCCGGAGTTCTGAACGGATTAAGTTCGAGTTCTGAGGTACCACTGTATATATTTAGGGCTGCAGGATATGACATCGCAATATCACATCGAGTAAAAAGGAGATGAAATTACCCAAAATAAACAATTGCCAAATAGAACTTATCTAACAACAGATTGTGTCTAGTATGTTGGTGGTGTTGCCGCGAGTTGTTTAAACAGACAACGAAATATCAACAAAGGTAATATGATTATTACATACACATCGCGCTTTTCAGCACTTATGTGCATACAGTATTAAATAGGAAAAAACATGGGGGGGGCAAATTAATGGTTAAAAATAATGAATCACTTCTTAGTCACTGAGAGCTTTCATTGCAACATGAAAAAATAAATATACAAAGCAACACGGCCGTGTTTGGACACGGACCCATGGCTGTGTAGGCAAGAAATTTGGTATACTATGGTGGGTGTGATTAAAATAACAAAATGTAAAATAAACATAATTACAGACACAGTCGATGTCACTAAATAGATTGGAGCCTAATAGCTAAAATTTCTATTTTTCTTCTACAAGAAGCATCATACAAGTATCATATTATTATGACTCTTTTGCTATTTTTCAGTTATTATTGCCATTATATGACTGATACAATAAATTAATAATGTGATATTGGCACAATTGTCATATTTGTAAATAATATTACAAGGTTTGTGGGTTTTGCATGCGGCCCGCTGTGAGAGTCAGACCAGTCACCTCTGGAGCCATTGTAGTTCAAACTACAGAGTTTTGAACTAACATGGTTCAAACTACTGTGGTACTAACAAAGTACGACAGTTTTGGGAATCAGTCGTACTTTGGATGTTAATTAGTTTGAACTAACACTTTATTATACATCGTTAATGCTAACTTCCATTGTTGTACGGGAAACGCACCCCAGGTGTGCCTTTTGTGAACAACACAACTGCACGAATGTATGAAAAAATTGAAGAATAACCTTAGCCTCAGGAGCAGAGTAAGGTTTAGGTTATCCTAGGCTAAAGCCCAGGGCCACAGCATCCTGTTCTCCTCCCTGTCTCTTACCCATCAACTCCAGTGTGCCTAAGTCTGTAGTGTTCTTTCCTTGGTTTCCAAACTGCAACATACTTCAGTGTGTGTTGAGTGTTTAACACAAAGGCTGTAATTCTGAAGTCATGGGTTCAAGGTTAAGCTCACCTCTTTTGTTTAGTGATTTTCTATTTTTCCTAGTGTATTAGCTACCGTTTTGCTTCATCCTGCTTGTGTCTGGATTGATTCTGTTCTGCTTGTGTTTGTGTTCCTGGTCCTTTCTGGGGGGTATTTTTCATGCGTGGATTACTCATTTAGCCGGATGTAATTGTTGACAATTTTGCATGATCCTGGATCTGTCGGTTTTTTGAAACTCTTGCTGGATGTGTTGTCATAGCAGCACACCCAAATCCTCAAACCTGCTCGTAGCAGGTTTGTTCTACGTAAAAAAAGATTAGCTCACACACTTAATCAGTGTCCGTGCGTGGAAATCCATTTAGTCATGGCCTCGCCATTCATGGATGAGCGACCAATTGCAATCGGTGCACAAATAATAAGAAGGGAATTTCAAATTGAGAGGGTTTTGCGCGATCGGCAAGATCCTTTATTGTTGCCCGGTGATATTCTTTTCGAAAGATACCACTTCAGCTGAGATGGAATATTATATCTTAAAGATTTATTAGCTCCGTATAACAGAAGTCTAACTAGGCAAAGTTGGGCTCTCACAGCCACACAGACAATGTGCATCGCCTTGAGATATTTTACAAGCGGCACTTTTTTGTATACTGTAGGCGAGGTGGAAAATATATCAAAGAGTACAGTTTGCCAGGCAATTAGCAATTGTTTTTCCCAGACACCTGCGAGTGCAGGCAATTAAAGACACATTTTATGCCATTGCAGGTAATGTATACGCAATAAAATTACAGTTCTATAAAGAATTTAAAAATCATACTAATATTCTCATTACCCAGAATTTCCAAAGGTTTTGTCTGCCGCCTTATTATCTTCAAAAGGAATGTTTTATAAATATCAAAGATTTCCTATATTTCATATAGATAAAATTAATAAAACACACACACACACACACACACACACACACATATATATATATATATATATATATATATATATATACATACATATATATATAATAATGATGATGATCTTCCTCGCCCTCCGCGGGTGGTCTCGTCCTTTCAAGCTCGGGTTCTCTAACAGAGGCCTGGGACCTTGAGGGTTCTGCGCAGTATCTTAGCTGTTCCTAGTACTGCACTTTTCTGGACTGAGATGCCTGATGTTTTTCCTGGGATCTGCTTTAGCCACTCCTCCAGTTTGGGGGTTACTGCCCCTAGTGCCCCGATGACCACGGGCACCACCAATGCCTTCACTCTCCAGGTTCTCTCAAGTTCTTCTTTGAGGCCCTGGTATTTCTCTAGTTTCTCGTGTTCCTTTTTCCTGATGTTGCCATCACTCGGTATTGCTGCATCAATCACGACGGCTTTGCTCTGTTGTCTATCCACCACCACCATGTCCGGTTGGTTCACCATCACCATTTTGTCGGTCAGGATCTGGAAGTCCCACAGGATCTTGGCTCGCTCCTTCTCTACCACCTTAGGCGGCGTTTCCCACTTTGACCTTGGTGCTTCCAGTCCATACTCTGCGCAGATGTTCCTGTACACTATGCCAGCCACTTGGTTGTGTTGTTCCATGTATGCTTTCCCTGCCAGCATCTTACACCCCGCAGTTATGTGGTGGATTGTCTCAGGGGCCTCTTTGCATAGCCTACACCTTGGGTTTTGTCTGGTGTGGTAGATCTTGGCCTCTGTTGCTCTGGTGTTCAGGGCCTGCTCCTGTGCAGCCATGATGAGTGCCTCTGTGCTATCCTTCAGACCAGCTCATTCCAGCCATTGGTAGGATTTCTTGATATCAGCCACTTCAGTTATCTGTTGATGGTACATTCCATGTAGGGGTTTGTCCTCCCATCATGGTATATCCAGTGCCTCCTCCTCTGTTCGCCATTGTCTGAGACATTCACTAAGCACGTCATCTGTTGGGGCCTTATCCCTGATGTACTTATGGATCTTGGTTCTTTCATCCTGGACAGTGGCTCTCACGCTCACTAGTCCTCGGTCTCCTTCCTTACGGCTAGTGTACAGTCTCAGGGTACTGGATTTGGGATGGAACCCTCCATGCATGGTTAGGAGCTTCCGTGTCTTAACATCTGTGGTCTGTATTTCTTCCTCCGGCCAGCTTATTACTCCTGCAGGATATCTGATTACTGGCAGGGCGTAGCTGTTTATTGCCCAGATCTTGTTCTTGCCATTGAGCTGACTTCTTAGGACTTGCCTTACTCTTTGTAGGTATTTGGCTGTGGCTCCTTTCCTTGCGGCCACATCTAGGTTGCCATTTGCTTGTGGGATACCAAGGTACTTGTAGCGGTCCTCAATGTCTGCTATTGTTCCTTCTGGGAGTTAGACCCCTTCTGTGTGGACTACCTTTCCTCTCTTTGTCACCATTCGACCACACTTCTCAAGTCCGAATGACATTCCGATATCAGTGCTGTAGATCCTGGTGGTGTGGATCAGTGAGTCGATGTCTCGCTCACTCTTGGCATACAGCTTTATGTCATCCATGTAGAGGAGGTGGCTGATTGTGGTTCAATTCTTGAGTCGGTATCCATAGCCAGTCTTGTTGGTTATTTGGCTGAGAGGGTTCATACACACATATACATATATACACATATACACACACACACACACACACATATGAAATGATGTGTTTACCAGTTTGAAATATATTTTTGTACTTCACTTACTTGTTCCCATGTCCTGCATGATTGTGCTTGTATTTGATCTGTAATTATGACAATAAGATAATAGTAAAACATTGGAAACGTACGTAATACTACATTCAAGTGATAAATACAATAACTAAAAAGTACTTACACATTTAATTTGTCGGACACTTTTTGCCAGCCGTCTTTTCTGGTTTGGGCCGCTTTTGATGCGTTTCCTTTAGAACATATTAAATCTTTGAACTCATCATACCCCTCTAATAAAAGATCCTGCTTGGATTGCGTGAAAAATTGCACCCTGTTTTTTGACGTCTTGTGGAAGCCAATGAGAGACTTGCCGATCAGGTTTTCTAGACTTCTTATATATCGGCTTTTCAAGCAGCGCAGGCGTGTGCAATCATCTCGGATGAAAGAATCCAGCTAGACTAATGTACTACACTGCTGCGTTTGAAAAAGCGACTTATCCCGGATGAGTTTCACCTGCATTAACTCATCCAAGATGAGGCATCTGATCTCAAATGATTTAAGTGACTTGCGGAAAATATCCCCCTGGTGTTAACCCTCTGTGTTTGTCAATATTTCTTAGTTCCCATGTTCGTAATTTATGCCACCTGTTGTCCTGCACCTTAATTAATTAATTTATTGGATTGTCCGCACCTGCTCCTCGTTGCCCCTAGGTTTGTATAGCCACACCTGCCCCTCGTTATTGTGTTCAGCCTTTTCCCTGCACTTCACTCATTGTGCTTTATTACTTTGTGTTATGCTGTTCTTTCTCCAAGTTCCTGCTGTTGTCCAGTTCCTTTGTATGTTAATTAATTATCTTCTAGTTGTTTTTTTTCCCCTCAAGTTTAGTTCAGACGCCTTGTGGTCCCTTTATTTTGTGGTTTACCCTTTGGTGTTCTGTTTTGTTTAATAAATCCCTTTGTCTTGGAGCTACAAGGGGATTGTCACCCTCATTTCCCGCTGACACCATGCCCTGCATCCATAACAGGCAGACTAACTTCTCTGGGGGCCTGAAGCTGACATGGGTTGGGGGTCCCCTAAAGGGGGCATTTGAACAATTTTTTGGTGCCAAAAGAGTAATGAGAGGGAATTAAAATCAAATGGAAGACCAATTATATGCTAATTAAAATGTTTGAAGGGCCAGTGGTGCTTACCAATCCGGGTCGGGGCAGGAGTGCTTTTGGTATGTTGACTGGGGGCAAGATGGTTTCACACTGGCGGATCTAAATTTAGGAAGATTAACTGTTCTGTTTTTTGCTGGGGCCCTGGGTTGTAGCCTAGGATAACCTAAACCTTACTCTGCTTCTGAGGCTAAGGTTATTCTCCAATTTTTTCATACATTCGTGTAGTTGTGTTGTTCACAATTTGCCTAACTCTCTAGCGGGAGAGTTAGTCTTGTATCTTAGTGCCGTTTTCCTCTTCTGTTAGACTACTTTGTACTTCTATAGTTGACAGTTACACAATCAGTAAAATCCAGTGTGAAAAGAAGGCTGTGTAGTGCAAAGTCTCTAAGTAGGAATAGTCCATTATAACCGGGAATGGGGCCGATGTAGTACACCCTGAAAACTGTCACTAAAACACAAATAACTTGACTGATAACATTTTTCTATAACTTTATCTTATATTCATAATTAATGTATCTTGTGGCAATTCTGTCGTCATGGGGCCCCTAGTTGGCTGCCTACCCTTGCCTCATCGTAAGTCCATCCCGGACACAGTTACTCCTAAAAAGATCAAATTTTGTGAGATCTTGCAAAAGTATTGCAGGGTAATGCAAATATCTGTGAGATAATGCTAATGTCTTGCGAGACAACACAAAATGATTCCTTATTTTTTCTATTAATTATTTTTACTACTCCCCTGTGGGGCACCATACATTTAAGATACAACACCCACCCTGCATTTTTAATAAAAAAATTAGTGTGATTTGACAAAAAAAGAATTCAATTACAGAAGCACCAAGTTTATGTCTAATCCCGCCGTCCACCTGACCCTCTTATGAGACATAATTAGCCAGGAATATACACTGTCCGGCCAAAAAAAAAGTCTCCATTTGAATTTTTCATTGGACCACCTTTAGCTTTGATTATGACACACATTTGTCATGGCATTGTTTCCACAGGCTTAAGCAACATCTCACCCTTTATTTTCATCCAGATTTGCATTAATTTCTAACTGAGATCCTGTATTGACAAGTGAGTTGAACCACTCCATAAAGCCTCCTTCAGCACATCCCAAAGACCTTCAATGAGGTTAAGGTCACAACTCTGTGGTGACCAAGTCATGCATGAAAATGATTCTTCATGCTCCCTGAACCACTCTTTGACAATTCAAACCCAAAGAATCTTGGCATTCTTGTCCTGGAATATGCCCATGCCAACAGGGAATAAAACAATCCATTGATGATGAATGGAGGTATAACCTGGCCATTCAGTAGATTCAGGTACTCAGCTGACTTTACTTTATTGGTGCATAGCATTGCTGAACTGTAATAATGATCCAGTCATGGGCTCTTCAGTATTTGCTGATATAAATTCAAATGATGACCTTTTTTTTGGCCGGGAAGTGTATAATGTTATGATTTAATATGGATTCTTGCTTGGTTATTCCACTATCTCTAAACATTTGACCAGCAAGTCAGTTCCCATGTTATGTGTTTTAAAGAACAGATTTTAAGGATGATATTGCTTGATTCCCTATATGCCATCATTCCGAAGTCTGTGGAATGCAGTGACAAGCTTTGATATAAAATGCTAACTATGTTGATGAACTAATGAAATAGCTTAATTTTAGTGACACAACGGTTGAGCACTAACACGTGCCTCGCATCTGCTGGGGTGGGGGATTGAACTCCTCCCCTCCTCTGTGTGTGCAGCATGCATGGTCCCTCTGTATTGCATTGGTTTCTTCTCCCAGTCCAAAGATATGCAATTAGGATAATTAGTGTCTCTAAATTGCCCATGAAGTATAATTGTGTATGTGTGTGCCTTGTGCCCTTCACTTCCTGGAATAAGTGGTGGATATCTTCCTGGAGATTCCCCACTTAAGATATGAATAATTGAATAATGGTGCAAAGTTGATTGTGAAATGCTAGTCTAGCAGGAGCAACAGAAAGACACTGCAGTTTCTACCCTGAAGTTTAAGGTGCAAACCCAGCAAGATTTTCTACTGAATCTTTGAGTAGGAAACTCGACTAATAACACATTAGAAGGAATAGAAAAGTAGACAGATAATGAGCAAAAGAGAAAGTTGTGTTGTTCAGCAAACAGCCCAAAGTTCACTTACTCCTGGGCTGTAAGTTTTCTTAACTGCCACAAACTAAACTTAATATGGATCTCATTATTCCCATGGGAATTTACGCGATTTATATACCTGAATTCCATGGTTAATCCTGGGAGAAGGAAATATAAATATATATAACTTAGTAAAGAGAAACTAATCAAAGCAAAGGTATAAACAGGTATTACCATGTGCAGTCTTGAGGATTGATTGTATTGTTACGATGTGCATGAGTAAAGTGTTAGGAACAGAAAAGAAAGCCTCTGGGAGCATATCAGAGCAGCTCACTTCTATTTCTGTTTTTGTTTTTATATTTCTACACAAATCTGCAGCAAACCTCTAGAAATAAAAGAAAACATCTGATGCTACTGCACTTTTACAGTACCAGTAGGCTGAGATGCAATTTATGAAGAGAGTTTAGCGAGAAGGATGCTTCAAATGGGCTCAACTGAAGTACCAAAGATGCAGCACAATGTAATCAAACTGGTTCCTTGTGTCAGTATCGGTTGAAGCCCATGTAGCACCATAGGCAAACTTCACCACCAGCGCCCCCCATTTGAGACAAAGTGTAATTGGCTCAGTTGGTGCCCCCTCAGATGATAGCAGATGTTAGTCGCCTCTGTGGCCAATGGGTTGACCAGCACTGGTCTTTGTCAATAAGCATTCATTAATTATAGCTACATAATTATTTATAATAATTTCGTAATCTTAAAAAATAATCGTTGATTGGCTGGAAATCTCATATGAATAAATAATTTAATTGTATCAAATGTCACACAGTGATACCACACACACACATCTACAATAAGGAGAGGGCTACAAATGAAACCTTTATAGTTGTCACAGCTACATATTAATTAATTTTTACCGAAAAGATTGCTGCCATTATGCTATGCATTATAAATCTTCCTCTTATCAATATGCAATCTCCTAATGCATGGGCTGCATCAATTTCTACATAGCAGTGCAATGATGGAAGCTTCTTGTCTCCATCAAGCATGACCTACTTAATGTAAAACATTGTTACCAATCAAACCCTAAGGGGGTGGAGAGGGGAAGTCTTTTTCTGCCAAGTACGTCCACTTTGCATTGGGAGATTGGCTGCTTTGCGTTTGTTCTGATACAAGCATTCAAACTAAACTGAAGTCTAATGTCATAGGTGTCATTTACATAAAACGATCTGTTATTAGTGTAGCATAGTGATTTTTCCAATCAATTTTCATTCCTCATTTGTTTGTTTTACTTTTCCTTGGCATTTCTATTCTATTCCATCATCATTCCTCTTTGAATCTGCATTAAGAGTTTTATTAGAAGCAGAATCCTTATCAGCAGGCCTTGGGATTCAAATCCTTTTTTAACTTGTTTGACTTATTTTAAACCTTAACTTTCCCCAGCATCCCTTGGCTACAACTTTTTTTTCTTTTTTCATTATAGTGATAAGCACAGAAAAATTGGCACATGTTAGTAGTCTTCTGAGCCTCATTGTAAGATTCTCCCAGTTCAATTGTTGTATCAAGTCTCAACCATTTCTGTTTATGTGCACAACGCTGTGAGACTTGTGGCCTGATTTTAGACATCCCACTCATACACTAGATTCCTGTAATGGACTAAACATATGAGTAGCCCTGAATTTTATTTATTTATTGGTGCTGGTCAGGAAAGGTTGGCCTTTCCTGGTCTTCCTTTATTAACAAACATAACATTACAGCACCAATATATACATGTTTTCTCACACCTCCAGATAGGAGAGCTGCAGGAGATGGTATTGCCCCCATGTTCACCTTACCTAAACCCAAAAAAGATGGCTAGGAATGAGCTGGACTGGAAGGGTCCCCAGCTGTCCACATCAGGAAGCTAGCTGAAAGAATGCCAAGAGTCTGCAAGGCCATCTTCTGTATAAAGGGTGGCTGCTTTGAAGAATCTTGAATGCATGTTTTGATTTGCTTAGCACATTTTTGGCCACTGCATAATTCCATAGGATATGTCACGTGAAAATACTAAAAATAAAAAAATAAAAAACAGAATGGATTTACTAGTTGCACCCTGAATGTCTTTAAGTGCTTCACTGCTGATTAAGTGGGGTAAGATTCCATACTGAGGATTTGTTTTACTTTTCCTTGACATTTCTATTCTACTCTATTATCATTCTTCTTTGAATCTGCATTAAGAGTTTTATTAGCAGGAGAATCCTTATCAGCAGGCCTTGGGATTCTTTTAACTTGACTTATTTTAAACCTTAACTTTCCTCAGCATCCCTTGGCTGCAACTGTTTTTCTTTCTACTCATATTTAGTGGTCTCTGTCTTGGGGGCAGTGTGTGACTCAGTGGGCTAAGCCTCTGTGCCTGTGATCAGAAGGTTGGCAGTTTCTGCCCAGCCTCAGCATGTCTGCAGGTCCTTGAGCAAGGCCCTTAACCCCCAGCTCCCTGGGAGCTGTAACAGGTGGTGCCCTTTATGGCCAGCTTTCTCTCACCTATAAAGAGCATGTTGTGGGAAGCATGAAGAGAATTTCCCCATGGGGATCAACAAAGTATCTGTTATTATTGGTAATGTGTAGAAAAGTTTTTAGTTGTGCATCACAAAAAAGCTTATCTATGACTAAATTATTAAAAAAAATTATAATAAAAAAAGGCACAAAACTGAAGACAACAGCCTCATCCATATCACATTTACTGGTATTTTTAATCCTACAAACTTAAAGCATTAAAGACTCCATCCACAAAAACGTTGTGTATAAATTTACACCATATAACATTCAACATAAATGTACCATGAACATGTTGGAAAGTCCTCCTTAGGTTTACTTGGCTCCCAGCTGTTCATAACATCACATACCTCTGTACAGAAAAAAAACACTTAGATCTATGCAATGTAAGACCATTTTCATGTATTTCAGTGACATTGTAAAGTCTGTGTGTGTTGGGCTAGGGATATGGTTGGATAGCTACATTTTGTACATCTATCTTGACACGAAATCACACAGAGATTGGGATTTGTGTCCTTGAAACTCAAACATGCTTTTTGTCTGAGTGCTGAGCCAATGATCATGTTGCTGGGCAGTTTGTTCCAAAGCCAACCTGAGAAGCAGTTTACTCAGATGCTACCGGAGAACGTGTTCCAGAGCCAATCAGAGAAGCAATATACTCAGATGCACTTGGAGAGTATGTTCCTGAGTGGATTTGAGATGCAGTTTACTCAGATGCAGCTGGAGAGCATGTTCCAGAGTCAACCTGAGAAGCAGTTTACTCAGATGCACCTGGAGAGTATGATCCTGAGCAAATTTGAGATGCAGTTTACTCAGATGCAGCTGAAGAGCATGTTCCAGAGCCAACCCGAGAAGCAGTTTACTCAGATGCATCTAGAAATCATGTTCCAGAGCCAGTCTGAGAAGCAGTTTACTCAGATGCAGCTGGAGAGTATGATCCTGAGCGAATTTGAGATGCAGTTTATTCAGATGCACCTGGAGAGTATGATCCTGAGCGAATTTGAGATGCAGTTTACTC
Source organism: Paramormyrops kingsleyae (assembly GCF_048594095.1). Lineage (NCBI taxonomy): Eukaryota > Metazoa > Chordata > Actinopteri > Osteoglossiformes > Mormyridae > Paramormyrops > Paramormyrops kingsleyae. Next base: position 3,884,645 of record NC_132808.1, on the reverse strand, counting down.
AGATGCAGCTGAAGAGCATATTCCAGAGCCAACCTGAGAAGCAGTTTACTCAGATGCATCTAGAAATCATTTTCCAGAGCCAGTCTGAGAAGCAGTTTACTCAGATGCAGCTGGAGAGTATGATCCTGAGCGAATTTGAGATGCAGTTTACTCAGATGCAGCGTAAGAGCATGTTCCAGAGCCAACCCGAGAAGCAGTTTACTCAGATGCAGCTGAAGAGCATGTTCCAGAGCCAACCTGAGAAGCAGTTTACTCAGATGCAGCTGAAGAACATCACAAATTTTGTGAATATGTCAGTTTTCCCTTTCCATAGGGCTGAAAGGCTGCATTTAATCAGTGAATACCACTCATTTTTAATACCCATCTCTCATAATTGTTTATTACTAATAGGTTTATTACTGCATAGCTGTATACATTACTTTTTTAGCAAGCGATAGCCATTTTTGGATGATATATTCTCATAAACTCTACATGGAGAATTAGCATCTCGTCCTCTTGCCTGCCCCAGCTGCAGCGTCAGGTGGGTCAGGACCAGATTCAGCCCCCTGAACAGCTTTCACAAGCACTACAGAGGCTGCTGCTTCTTTGCATGTGTGGGGTTGCAGGAATGTATAGTGCTTTACAGAACCAATACGGAGCCACTTTAGCCACTACTGTGTAACACCCACTTGGATGATGCAATAGCAGCCATTCTGCACCAGTAGTGGTAAAGGGGCAGGAGAGAATTCACTGATATGGGGTGGTGTGAAGCTCAATAGGCACAGACCACAGGATGGGCTCCCCTGCTGGTCACAGTGTCCCCATCACTGCACTGGGGCATTGGGATCCACACAGACCACAGGGTGGGCTCCCCCGTTGGTCACAGTGTCCCCATCACTGCACTGGGATCCACATAGACCACATGATGGGCTCCCCTGCTGGTCACAGTGTCCCCATCACTGCACTGGGGCATTGGGATCCACACAGACCACAGGATGGGCTCCCCTGCTGGTCACAGTGTCCCCATCACTGCACTGGGATCCACATAGACCACAGGATGGGCTCCCCTGCTGGTCACAGTGTCCCCATCACTGCACTTGGTCCACATAGACCACATGATGGGCTCCCCTGTTGGCCACACCAACACCCATTCCAGCAGCAGCCAGCTTTCATAGTTGGTCCCTCATCCAAGTACTGGCCAGACCCAGACCAACTTAACTTCAGAAGAATGGCCTTGTCTGAACTGCAGGTGGTATGGCTTCTAAATCATTGTTCTCCTGTTCCTTCTGGACATCTGAACAAATCAGATCTGCAGCGTGTTGAGCATTGAAACGTGCATTTGTGGCTTCAGAGATAGCTGGGGGTACTGTCAGCTGTAGCACCTTCATACCCTCCGACTCTTTTCCTCATTAGTAAGCAATGCTTTCAAGAAATATTTGCCTGAAATTGACTTTATTTTGCCTGTGAACTTGAGTCGTGTGTGGAGTTGTGGATGGGTAATGCTACACATGCACAAGAAAGTGTTAGTTTAGTTCAGTTAGTAGCTTACATAATGTGTGTATATGTTTGTCTCTGTCTGTTGTTTTAGAGATGCATAAATGGTAGTCAAAAATGACCCCAAGGCGATCTTTGTACAGCTTTCATGGAAATATAAACAAAGGCAATGTTTCACTTTTTGTAATTTTGGGGTCACTTTAGGAGAAGTCATTAAATTTCCAATTGTAAAAGGATCATTTAGGGGGGTTCTCTTCTGTTAAACATAGTGGTGCCTCATTTTTGACCATCTGACCTTTTTTAGGTGGCAATGGGAGGGTTACACTCAAAATGCCAGAATCATGCGCTTTGTTGCAGTGATATACAGGTAACTATAATGAAATAATAAGAGTTTGTTCATGCAGCGATAGCTATAAGTTTGGGTAAGGTTCTATCTTTGTAGCTGCCTGTCTGTCAGTCTGCCTGTTAAAAAATTCTGTTAACTTTCTGTTAACTACTGGGAGCTCCTTGCGTATTTTAAGGTAATTTTTACAAGTTCTCTTTTAATGCGTGTATGCTTAAAGGCATTTCAAGAAAATGTTTTGTTGGAGTTTGTGTTATTCTGAATTTTGACACCAAGATTTATTTTTATTTTTTTTGTATTCTGGTTCCAAGTAACAGTTGTAGGTCATGCTGATTACTAATAATCAGTAAACTGGTCAACCTGTATACCCCCCCCCCCAGCACACACACACACACACATATATATACAGACATACACACACACACTCAGTGACTTTTTACAGGAAGTGCCACCCTACAACATACACATAAAATGATTCAGGACAGGGTTGCTGGAAAGTTTACAAAACACTCTGAGTTTTCCGACTCCCAAGCCAAAGGAGCTTAACACCATGTGGAATGAATGGAGGAATTAATTCTACAAACACACACATTATGGAGTGAATCTCAGCGGTTGGTGCAGTAAGACTCCCCACTTGAGACTAATTATCGACTTTCTGAACACAGAGTCTGGAAGACGTGGGGCGCCATGCCGCCCAGAGTGACAGAACAGTTCACTGAGTGGTACATGTCAGGGCTGATCCAAATGTGCCAGAGGATTGCCATAGTCACCAAGGCCATAGTATCCAGCATACAAGGAAAGGCTGCCATCTTCCTAGTTTGACTTCGGTGTACTTTCAAAATGTGCCTTTCAAAGGGGCAAGACCAGGTAATGACTGGGACTAGTCCAGCCTCCACACTTGTCCAGAGGCAGTCTGTAATGCCTTCAACTGATGCAGAAGGAGAGAGAAATACACTTTGTCAAGGTTGTGTTACTGTGAAAGCATGGTTATTATACACCAGCTTGAATGAAAAATATGGAATTTACAGAACTATCTTCTACATGTCATTATAGATATAGTTATTTTTCTGGGTAGTAAGTATATGTGCATACAATTTGACTTTAGAGCAAATTAGGAGTAACACAGAGTAAAAACTAATAAGAATTTCTTCTGTTCTCTAAAGAGTTACTCGTATCTTGTTGGAAGGCTAGAAGAGCAACTAATTTATTACATTTCTCAACCATTTCACTTAATTCATTTATTTTAATTATTTTTAAAAGTCAGTGAAGTATTGATTAGCCATAGGATGTAGAGAAGTGATTGAGTTAAAAAATACATGGGTGTATTGGATGTTTACTGCAAATACTGACTTTAGGAGCGGTTTTGAAATAGTTAAGCTAACACACTTTGACAAATATAATCATATATGTGTGTGTATCTGTGTGTGTGCATGTGTGTATTAACACTGAGCCTTCTTATGTGTGTGTGCTCTTATGTGTGCATGTTTGTGTACATTCTTACACATGTGCGTGTTTGTGTGTAATCTTACGTGTGTTTACATTTGTGTGCATTCCTACGTGTGTGTGTTTGTGTGCATTCTTATGCATGTGCATGTTTGTGTGCATTCTCACATGTGTGCATGTTTGTGTGCATTATTAACACATGTGCGTGTTTGTGTACATTCTGACATGCGTGCATGTTTGTGTGCATTCTTACGTGTGTTTGCATTCTTATGTGTGTTTGTATGCATTCTTATGCGTTTGCATATTTGTGTGCACTGTACACATGTGCGTGTTTGTGTGCATTCCTATGGCTGTGTGTGTTTGTGTGCATTCCTACACGTGTGCATATTTGTGTGTACTGTACATGTGTGTGTGTTTGAGTGCATTCTTATGCATGTGCATGTTTGTGTGCATTCTCACATGTGTGCATGTTTGTGTGCATTATTAACACATGTGCGTGTTTGTGTACATTCTGACATGCGTGCATGTTTGTGTGCATTCTTACGTGTGTTTGCATTCTTATGTGTGTTTGTATGCATTCTTATGCGTTTGCATATTTGTGTGCACTGTACACGTGTGCGTGTTTGTGTGCATTCCTATGGCTGTGTGTGTTTGTGTGCATTCCTACACGTGTGCATATTTGTGTGTACTGTACACGTGTGCGTGTTTGTGTGCATTCCTATGGCTGTGTGTGTTTGTGTGCGTGTGCATATTTGTGTGTACTGTACATGTGTGTGTGTTTGAGTGCATTCTTATGCATGTGCATGTTTGTGTGCATTCTCACATGTGTGCATGTTTGTGTGCATTATTAACACATGTGCGTGTTTGTGTACATTCTGACATGCGTGCATGTTTGTGTGCATTCTTACGTGTGTTTGCATTCTTATGTGTGTTTGTATGCATTCTTATGCGTTTGCATATTTGTGTGCACTGTACACGTGTGCGTGTTTGTGTGCATTCCTATGGCTGTGTGTGTTTGTGTGCATTCCTACACGTGTGCATATTTGTGTGTACTGTACACGTGTGCGTGTTTGTGTGCATTCCTATGGCTGTGTGTGTTTGTGTGCATTCCTACATGTGTGCATATTTGTGTGTACTGTACATGTGTGTGTTTGTGTGCATTCTTACATGAGTGCATGTTTGTGTGCATTCTTAGGCATGTGTGTGTTTGTGTGCATTCTTACATAGGTGTGTATTTTGCTGCATCAGTGAAGAGCACAGTGGTTTTCCATCCCACCTGGTGATCCCACATCTGTAATGCCATATTGTCAATGCTGTAATATTGAGCAGATGTAATGGATGACACTGACTTAGAACTGAGCTTCTCTATACTAACTGACTCACTTTGCAATGCTAGTGATGCCCTTTTTTCTGGAAACAGATATGTAAGAAGTGCCTGGGCACGCTGAGTAATCCCTACTTCTCTTTCCTAGTCAGCCTGTTGTTTAGCCCCAGAGACTTTATTTATGTTTACTTTGCTCTTATCATCGACCTCTGTAATACCAAGGGCTGGGAAGAGATTTATTTCTTATTGTGGAATTTATTTTAAGTATATCTTCTCTTACTAATTAGTAGATTCTTAAGAATGAATGCTTTGAGGCATAGTTATGACATGTCACTTGAGCAGACATATGTAGCTGTCATTTTTTCATGCATAATGCATTTCATCTGGCCTGAGGTGGCACTCTGCTCGTCAGGTGGTGGAATTTTTTCGAGAGCCTTCAATTCTTTTCAACATGTCTCTCCGTTTTCCACTGCCAGCACCATAATATAATAACTGGTCTTCACCTCTCTTTAACTGTTTGACACATGGATAAGGGAGCCATAGAATCACCCTGACTGATGCAGTTACAATCTATTGTAACTTTGTTATAAGCCTTCCTAACCCACAAGGGGCCCAAACAGTCTCGCATGTTAAAAATATGCACACTGCATGAAGACATTGTTACTAAACCGGGAGGTCCGGATACTGGTAGGTTAATTTTCATCTCTTAGGCTTATTAAATGGAAATTGAAATCTCCCTCCAAAAAGTAACCAAAGCCTTCAACTTCCCAGACTCTCTAGAGTCCCATACAAGCTACTGCTTAGTTTGATGTGTAGAACAGGAAGAGGAACCATGTTTTGGCAGGTGAATCTGAGAATTAACAAACTTAGGAGTCAGCATTGAGCCTTAACAAGATGTGAAGCACCTAAACAGCCTGATCCCTATGTTTCCTCTGATCTCTTACTGGAGCAGGGGGACGGCGATTCGGCCAAGTGTGGGAGGTGCCATGTCTACAAGAGTGTACGTTACAAACACTACAGAGAGCAAAGCCCTCAGAGCGCCGTGAATAAGCTCATACCTTGTAGTGTCTGTGCACCTCCAGGAAGTGTTTTTTAAATGCCATCCTGCAAAAGGTCTCAGTCTCACATCCCATTTCTCATCTGTTACATTTACATCCTTTCCAATTCACTGTCCCATGGGGAAGACACATGCGAACATGAGGACTTGATATCTTTTTTCATTTTCTTGGTTTAAATCTTTTCACTGATCTACTTCAAAACAAGCAGCGGCAAACCAGAGGGAGCGAAGACTTCAAAACAAATATTTGGTCTGTGCTGCTGTTTTTGTCACTTTTGCGTAAAATCAAATGAGGGATAAAAAGGCTCTTCTCAAGTCTGGATTTTTCTTGTTCTATTTTATCAGAATAGCATGAGTGTATGTTCATCCCGGGTTAACACTTTGACCTTTTGTCAAAGCAATTTCAGAGAGCTGTCAATCTGAAGAAAAGGGAACTTTCAGGGGCTGAGCAAGACAACAGAGATTGCTTTCTGATGTGAGTAATTACTATATTCAAGAAATGTGCATTGTGAAACTGCAAATTACTGTTACATGAATATCACAAGAATAAATACTGTTATTATATATGTACTGCATCGTTCTAGACTTTAATAATAACAGTTAAAACCACAACAGGTAAAAGAAGATATGATGATTGATGCAGAAACACACAATGACAGCTACAGATAAATAGGAGGTTGGGACATTGTCTGTATAAGGACATTGTGTCACAATGCCACGTGGTGGCTGGTTGTGCAAAGGTTACACAGGCCCAGGTTAAGAGATTGCACCTTCCCCAAAGATTGTCCTCGTCAATCAAACATGATTTTTCATTCTTCATGATGCACGTGTGGTACTGCCGTTCGGACGCCCTTTGAAGTAAAATGCGCCTTCCCATGAGAAGGTGTGTCATTAGCGCTTATTAGCGCACCACCTGCCTTGCCTTAACGAGTAACTAATTGGTTCTGTGCATGCCCTGAAATAATAAAGGAGTTCAATGTGTATTGATTCAGCTGGGTTCCTATTTGAAAGAAAGACAGCACACAAATGATTGCTGTAGCAAGGAGCCTGTGTATCTCTTCTCTATATGCTTATGAGACCCTCCACCCAACCCCCATTGCTTCTCAGCCAGGCAAATGTGCCCCGGCACAAAGGACGTCGGATTGTGCTGCACTTACTTTAGATGCAGTCGCATGTTATTATCTGTCAGCAAGGGGTCTTGTGCGTTGTGCATCCCATTAAAGTTAAGAAGCGTGAGATCTCCTGCCCTTCTTTGGGACTACAGCTTCCTCCAGCATGCATGAATTGATGTTTTCTGCTCCTGTTCCTCTCCCCTTCATTAAGTGTCAGATAACAGTGGACGAGTGAGGCAATTCAGGTGAATTATAAAGCTGTCCGGATCTCCACCAATCTGAACACAGTCTAATAAGCTTGAGCGAGCAGGGCAGGATGTGTCTGTTTATGATGTAGGAGTGATGCTTGGGACTACAGGAAATTAATGAATAATGAATCGCTGGTGGCCTTTTATTTTAAGAACTCCTTATTCCAGATATTATGCCTTTATGTCTGGCATGCTGTAGAACCAGTTATGGAGGAAGCATCCAGCTTTGCAGAGCAGGATTTTCAGCCAGTAAGTTCTGGAAATTAAGCCGGGCTGGAAGTCCTCTTCACTGCACCTCCAGCTGCTTTATGGGCACATCTGACCATGGCTGAATGACCCGTGTTGAGCAAGAACCTGATACTCACCCACAACAGCTTGTAAGCGAATGTGGCTGTGGCACTGCACTGGAAGGGATACTGAGACGGGGGAGGACTATATGTTAAAAATATATCTTTTTTATAAAAGAGCCCATAGAGCAGTAGGAAAGAAAAAAATGAAATGAAGTACCACTGCGCTATTTATTGTTAAGTATAACTCTGCTAATAATAGTGCTCTGTGATCACCTTTAACTAGCAAGCCTCTCCAGCTTTCATTCCCTACAAGGACAGCATATGTTGCTTTCAGGGACGTGTGTCACGTGCCATAGTGTGAATGTGAAAGCAACTGCAACAGAATAATATCAATATCACAAGTATCAAAGACATAAGATGAACTACTGGTTAGACCCAACTGATAATTATAACTCTGGGGTGATGAGTGGTTCAGCGAGGACATGATCGGAAAGACATCCCGGCAGAGTGATGTCATTACTGGGCCATTGTTTAAGGCCCATAGCCCCCAACTGCCTCCGAGACTGGCTGACCCTACTTTGTCAATTGTCACGTGAAAGCATCAGAAAACTATTTTAATGTTAGTTTTTGTTATGCAAATAGAAACAATAGCAGTAGAGCAACAAAGGAAACGTGGAGATTAAAATCCTTCTTAAACTGAAGTGCTGAGCAGAACTGCCCATTCTCTCGGAGCTCAGGAACTCTCACATTAAGCCTCCTTAAGGGATATGCATCCTACTCAGTGCGCTTTAAGCGCTTCTTTGCTGAGTTGTGCACAAATGCTCATTGAAATCACATTTCCTGGCCTTGTTCACATTATATATGACAGTGGCTTGCTGCCCCTGTGTTTTGGGACATGAACAGAAACAGACCCAGTTTAAACACAGGCAGTAATGATGCACGTGTGTAAAATACTATTTATCAAATACCATCTGCAGGAAAAATGTGCCTCATGTCAAAAATGAATCCTTGGGGTTTGACAAGAGACTTAGTTAGCCTCTTTTCTCTTACTTTCGGCTGTATAATTAGCATCTGTGTTGTAGCCCAGTGGATCTACAGTATAGCTTTTCACACAAAGACACAGCAGCATTCACTCATAGGAATAAATAAACACATAGATAAAACAGGGCACAAGGTAGGCATGCTTTCTCTGATAGCATCATTTGGGTGGAGGTTTAAAAGGGGCTGAAAATGGAAGTATGAACATATGAAGCCTGTTATACCATATGGGGACCTGAGAAGGCTGCTAGAAGTGGAGAAACAGAACAAGGCATTTGGGCCAGCTGCTGTCCGTTCAGCACCAGTGGAGGGCCTGCCCCATGGACAGCGACCCGAGGTCAGCACATACGGGACAGGCTAAGCAACTGGCCAGCCACTGCATATCCTTGTCAGCCCCAGCTGGCCTTGTGAGAGGCCAGGGTTATCCGAGCGGCTCGGTTTTAGCAGCTACAAGCTCCAATGTGCTGGAACGGGCTGCCAGCAGCTCCTTCTTGCTGTTCTCCATGCACAGAGGCTGACCTCCTGTATCGGGGGAGGCTGCTGCAGCAGGTGGTCTACAGCACAACTTTGTTGTTTGCACTTGACCCACATTAAATGTCTTGCTTCCCGCTACATGAGTATCACAATGAGTAGCGTGTCTTAAATGTATTATTACCAGGTTGTGAGGGCTGCCCAGGCCTGAACGGGTCATGCATGGAAAGAAGAGGAAGCAGCTGTTGCTCGGTGGAGCCACCCAGATGATGCTGAGCAGGTTCTGCGGAGAAGAGCTGGTCTTGGATTGGGAGGCCACTTCATTTATGCTCAGTCATCTCAAGAAAAGAGGAAAGCAACGGTCTTAACAGAAATAGCCAGGATAGAGGAAGATCATAGTAGCCAGCTAGTGACTGCCAGGCTGCTGGATGATTAGGGAGGGCGCATTTGGCAGAGCAATGGTGGAGACTGACCTCTGGAAAGTACCACAGGCAAGCTTACATTTCCTCATCAGATCCGCTTCTGTGATGCCCCAAGCGTTCAGCATATTTCTTCAGGGTTCAAGACAGCCTGGGATCAATGGAGGCACAGGTGGTAGCACAATCAGGTCCTGTGTGAGCCGGAGGAGGTGCTGGAGATGTGCAGCAGGGTTGGTCAATCCTAGGGCCACCTTCCGAGGGGACACCGACTTAGCAAAATGCCAACAAAGTGAAACTGGATGGTGAAGTTTGCAGAGGGAAGGGGTCGTCAGTGGTAAAGCTTGCCTAGAGCACCACATTAGCTTCGACTGGCACTGATGTGCAGAGTCAAGGCAAACAAATACCACCACCTCCTACAAGTATAGCTGACTCACTTTGTGAAGCAAAGAAAGGTTACACAGGGTGCCAGGAGGCTGGGACAGTCAGGGTTCCTGAAATGACTGGAGGATGAAATTAGATCTTATTGAGCAGCTACATTTCCTAATGAAATCATCACTACCTCTGACTTAAGGCCTGCCATTGTGGGATGTTCCACAATACCCACAGAAGTAAAAGAAGATGGAGAACCATCAGTTACCCACAATTGGTCGATGCTTTGCGGGAACATCTGCTGAACATCTGATGCCATTAAATGATGCCAAGATGCAGAAGACACTGAAGGAGCTGATCCAGGGAGCTGATTAGGGAAACTTCTAGCTATATATAAGAAGAAAGGATTAAATTTGGTCAGTGTATGACTTAGCAAAGCCAGCAAGAAGGAGGTAAAATAGTAGAGCAAGTGATTCAGGGGATTCTAGTGATATCAAGATTCCTGGGTTTACCTGCAGGGGGTGGCAGAGAGACATCTCTGAGCCCTGCCCCACCACCAGGAGATAATAAAGGGGTGATACATCAATGCAGGTGTGTCCTGGATGGTGGCCCTGCAGCTGGTCCAGGCACCTGCAGCAAATCCTAGCAGGTATGATCCTTACCGGTACAATTATAATTTAAAAGACATAATTTTGTTGCTCAGTAATCACAGATATTCAAGACAGCGAGGTATTAGGATTGCACAACTTGTTTAGTATGGACTAGCTTAGGTTTACTATGCAGATCTGCTTTTGGTGGAGAGGCAGGCTGGGGGGGGAAGTCTGCAAAGCTGGCATCTTCACTGCGTTGTGAGCCCAAGCTTTACTCACAATTTGAGTTTGAAATGGAAGAAAAGTTGTATGTGATGTGTTTTTAAAATTAATTGAGTAACTATAATAATAATTATTATTATTATTATTACTAATAGTAGTAGTAATAGTTGCAGTAGTAGTGGTGGTGGTAGTATTAATTTCTGGAGACCTTGCTTGGTGTTCTCTCATTGATGTTCTCTATATATTTGTACATAAAACAAATACAAACAATGCAACATAAAATTATGGAAAATTAAAAGTCTTAATATCTGTGAAGTAAAATACAGCAGAAATATACTATGTATTTTAATCGAATAATTAATTCATATTTTAATTAATTCTTTAATTTTTTTAGGCAGAATTCATATACTATATGGTACACTATTCAATTAAATTGAAAGAGTACAATAAAGCCTTCAAATATTTTAATAAATTTAAAAAAGACTTAAATACTCAGCACTAGGTGTCACTATTCCCTCCTTAGGAAATAGTAGAAAGCATCTTGCCAGTCAATCCTATGGTTTAAATCATTATCCATTTTCCTTCGTGATCTTCTGCTAAGTTAAAATTAGTAACAGAGAAATGTCTTGCCTTAGCTGTATTTACATTTTTAATAATTGAGCGGTATTCCCAGCACAGTTTGTATACAAAAGAGAGAGTACTATACTATTTTGCCAAGTGCAAAGTGAATTATACAACAAATTGAACTGTAACCTAAATGACATTGAAATTGAAAGGTACGACAATGATTTCATGGTCGCAGCTTGTCCCAGAGCCAAGGTATGCTCTGTCCAGCCCACTTACTCATCAGTTTGCACCAGCTGAAAAAAAAACAAGCAGCAGCCACTGATGCATCTGCACTCACAGAAACAATAAATGCAGAGAGGCAGGCAGGAAATCCATGGGGAATGTGAAGTGTTTTGTCTGCTGATAAGAGTAGTGTTGTTCCTTGGTGTAGTATTACCCCAGAGGGAACTAGTCAGCGTGGGTGAATCAGCTGATCTTATGACAAAGGAGATACTTCTTACCAATTCACAGCCCCAGCGCTGCACATGCAAATATATAATAGCCTTCATTTTCCTCTTTTTAGCAAATGTGATCTACCCCTTTCAGTGCAGACCTGATTTTAACTAGGTGTTTACATACCTATACCGAAATCTTAAGAAAGGTTTACATCAAAATCCTGTTTATGTAAATGTGTGCATGCTTGTGTGAGAGGAAGCGGGGGCAAACACTTAAGAGCATTACTGAGCCGTGACTGCTTTCATAAAGGAAAAACTCACAATGGCAATTTCATCACCTGCAAATGAATGTTTACAGTGTAAATGCTGAATAGAAAGTGTGTGCTCCAATAGCAAATGAACACTTTAAAGAATATAAAGTTGAGATAAAAGGTGGATGCTTGCCAAACAAATTCTAAAGCTTTTTTTTTTCAGAGATGAGAAGTTGTGATGGATCACAACATTTAATTAGTCTTAATTAAATGGTGACAATAATAAGCATAATCACATTCTCAGGAAGCATATTGTGCTCAGCCAGAGATATTAGAGAGCAAGAACTGATTTGACAATCTGGAGCACAAGCTCAGGCGTTAGCCTGACAAACAGAAGTGGCAGTACCTCAGGTGTCATCGCACTGATAATTCACCACAATTTTCAGGAGTTTGCAGAGTACTAGCAACTATCAAGGAATAAAAAGTTCAAGGCTCGAATGAATGGAGTACTGAAATCCTTTGAAAACCATGTACATATGGCACTTTTCCACCACTACCAAGAACCAAGCCGAGCTCAAACTAAACCACAAAGAGACGGTTTTCCATTGTTAATTATGCAAGCCGAAAGCGTGACTAAGCTTAGTTGGTTGCGTCACACCAACTGATTAGTTGAAATACACAGAGATACCAGCATTCTGTGTTGGTATGCATGGATTATATGAAGGAATATCTGAAGGAAAAAGGGTTCTATATATTATTCATCATTAGAAATATCGCACATCGTGATGTATCGATGCATTCCCGATATCTCAGAACTTGAAAATTTCCTCTTACTATAGAACAGCTGAACAGAATGGATTCGTAATGCTAATTCCAGTAGTGTATAATGCTAACATGACACGGTGATCCTCACAGACATGCTAGTGGAAATTAGCACATTATAAATCAGGATGTAAACTGTGTGAACAGTAAATAAGTGTCTCTTTGGGTTTACGTCACTGTTGATCTCCAACCAGGGCAAAATGTTTACTGAGCTGACCCTTCAGCAGAGGAAAATCGAATTAAGCTGGAATTGCACTGCAACTAGTCTCTCGTCGCGGTACGGCTCTGGAATGGCCTGTTTCCTGAATGCCTGTGAAAATCGGAAATGGTGTTCCCAGGCTGGACATGATGCTAAGAGGGGCGGCTGGAGGAGCAGGCCATCTGATCTATGGACTTCTCTATTGAAGAGGTGATCCATCTTGTAGATACAGTACTATATAATAATGGTGAATATTAGGGCTGGGGATGGTAAGATGGGGGAGCCGTTGATATGCTGGTGTCCAGTGGCGGCACATGAGGAGTCACTATTTATTCAGAATTGATGTATGAGGTCCGGTGCAGTTTTGTCGGGTTAGTAGAGCCCCACACCCTGTTACCGCCCAGCAGTTCTGGGCCTTTCCATGGCCCAGTTCCCATTTTGTTTATTTTGTATGTAATTTCCCCATACGGTCTTATGTTTAACATTTCCTCCACTATATTTTAACTCATATTCAGTCCCTATTCCTTTCTGCCATCTATCTGTCCTCAACGCCACCTTCCCCAGAGAGACGCTCATGCCTGTTAACCTTCGTTCAGCCCCCTATAGCTTTTTTTGTTTGCACTATTCCCTGTAGCCCCTTTTCCCTATAGCTCTGTTTTCATTGTGCACACAGCCTCATTTGGGCATGCTGGTACGGCAACAATTCACCACAAAGAAACTTACAAAAACAACACAGGAGCACAGGAGTACACTTGGCTCTACTGATTTTATAATTGATGCTTCAAGTTAGTAAGTAGAACATTTTTAGGAAATGCTATAAGTTTTGATATCTTGCTAAAAAGCAGAATATTTTAATGAAGCATTAACCTACCCTGCGTAGGTCATATTTTAGGATGTACTCACACTAGACGATCCGTATTCTGCTTCTTTTAGCATCTTTGACCAAGAAGTCTAGTTCGTTTGACTATTGCCCAGGCTGGGGCATGGTTCATTTGGACTTTAGCATGATATGTATCCAGTGATCACTAACCCTGCTTAATCAGGTAAGCTGTACAGATCGGGTAGGGTGTACAGTTCAGGTAAGCTGTCCAGATCGGGTAGGGTGTACAGATCAGGTAAGCTGTACAGATTGAGTAGCACCAACATATAAGAAACATGGGATCACTTTGGTCTACAGCAGAGGTGCAGTGTTTGCTGGAAATGATGAGAGTAATGAGAGTAACTAGCAAAATCTGAATGCAGCACACAAAAACTATGAGATATTTGGTAAAAAAAAGGGCATTAATCATGAATTCCACTGTGCTACTTTCCTTCCTATGTTTTCTTCAAGACAAAAAGTTGCATGGTTCAGTAGGGTGGGGTGAAAAAAATCAAAATTTCCAATAGCAATTTCCAATAGTGCGGAAAAGTTGTCACTGGACCTCGTTATTAAATGTGCAAAATATCTTTGAAATAGACCCACGCTATGCTACGTATCATCCATATCATAACGCAATGTAAAATTGTTCCTCAGTGCCACCAAAATGAAAAGTATTAAGCATGACAGTCAAAATGGTTAGATATACTATATTACTAAAAATATTGGGACACCTGAATTCAATGATTTGGAGGGGTGTCCCAATATTTTTGGTAAGACCCAGATGGATAAAGCAGTATAATAATGGATAGTGTATATTGCCAGTATGTCAGTGTAAACATGCTCCTGTGGTATAGATAAAGGATAGTGTATATTGCCAGTATGTCAGTGTAAGCATGCTCCTGTGGTATAGATAATGGATAGTGTATATTGCCAGTATGTCAGTGTAAACATGCTCCTGTGGTATAGATAATGGATAGTGTATATTGCCAGTATGTCAGTGTAAACATGCTACTGAGCGCCACATTTCTGAATGAGTCGTTTCCCACGTACTCATTGTCACTGACCGATTGTTAGGTTCTTGTATTAAATTGGAACAAGTTTACATTGCGTTATGATATGGATGATACGTAGCGTGGATCTGCGCATTGATGTGACAGGTGAAAACTTCGATCGCGTTACAGAACCTGAAAATATTAACCTATTTCAAAGATATTTTGCACGTTTAATAACGAGGTCCAGTGACAACTTTTCCGCACTATTGGAAATTTTTATTTTTTTCACCCCACCCTAGTGTTCAGGCCTGGATTTTTAAGTGCAATGTGAGCGCAGACCAGCGGAGGAATCGAGCCAAGTGTGAGTACTGCCTTATGCGGCACTATCATTGTGGCTACATTGCATTTACATACATATGATCCTTAATGTGGAGCAGGGAGGAAACAGCACAGACTGCAACCAACCAATCAGAGGCTACACATGCCATCCCAAAGCCTCAACGGGCCTCTGGTAAGCACCCCTGTCACTCAACCTCCAAAAAAAAACCAATCGCAGCGTCCCAGCTGCTCAAATCTGGTCCAGTCCACCAAACTCTTTATTTCTACCCACATCAAAGCAGCATGTCCATGCGCCCTCTAGCTGTCAGGTAATGAAATGGACGAGAAACCCAGCCTCCCACCTGCCACAGCCAAGCCCAAATGGAGGAACTGGCAGCACTGCAGCTACGGCATTCGTCTTATCCCTGGTGTAACCTAACAGATCACATTACCTTTATTTAGTGGACGCTTTTATTTTGGGTCAGCCAGTCCCTGGAGTAACTGTGGAATAAGGCCCTTGCATAAGGGACCCCATGAACTGGTGAACATATGATCATGGGTCGACAGGTTTAGGATGCTGTAGATAAAAGGGCAACGAATACAGATGATTTCAGTTTTGACACTACTCAAAGTAAAGTAAGCGCTGTTTAAAGGAAGTGGGGGGAGACTGTAAGGGAGGGGTGGGAGGGGATCCCCCATAACCCACCCCCCACTGTGACTGATCGGACTTCAGTTGCAATATACAGACACGAAGAACCTATTCCTGAAGTTTGGGTGCTCAGAACACCAAATTTACATAACCGGGAATCCCCAGGGCGGTAAAACCAGCTTTTTGATGGATGAATAAAACCACTGAAAAGAAAAAATAAAAGCGAAATGACCCGATTCTGCAAATTTTGCCCAAGGGAATAGGCAGAAAGTGCAGACTTCATTAGATACTTTGGAATGTGCTATTGTCATATAATTTCTTTTGAAGTGCTTTGTATGAATCAGATTGCTGTTCCACTGTATGAATGAATGCCCTTCATAGACATTAGTGTCAACAGGCCCTTGTACCGGATGCAGTGGAAAATATGTACAAGCACTAACATCCTTATGCTACACAAATAATTAAACTGAAGTAAATTAAATGGATTTTTTATTTGTACAATAACATCAAGATGTCACACACATATATAAATATAAAGGAAAGATCTTGTCATTTTCTGACTTGAACACAGCCCTCAGGAGGCATATTCTGCAGGCAACGGGGTAGACAGTGTACATGTACGATGCTGAGATTATGGGGTGTCCTGCCCAGCAGTAGTGCACACCTGCGTCTCGCTGTAGTATTTCCATGGAGCACTCTCTTCTGGTTACTGCACCCCACCTTCATCAGCCTTCTGGCTGCCCTGTCTCTCTCACCTTGCTATAGAGATGCAGGATAAGATGGCCGTCTTGTAAATACTCTCTGCTGAGTCCTCCGGTTGTTAATGCTCAGGTTTCCTGGCCCGAACACTGTTACCTTTTGTCTTCTCTGCTCAAAGGACAGCAAGCAGGGGTCCACGTCTGGGAAGTCTGGGAAGCAGATAATAGCAGCAGACCCTTCAGAGGGCGTTTTTAACAGCCTCGGTTAATGTGTCAGTTTAGCTATGCTAATTAGCATGCGCCCACATGCATGGGAGAACCATCTTCGTTTAAGGGATGAATAGCAACAAATGAAAATGCTAAATGTGGCAATGCATAAGGCTTAGTTTTTTTCAGTTTTCTTCCATGTAATACATCGAAGAGACGACATAGCACCACATCTGGCATTATATGAATAGTAGGTTGTCTGTTCCCAGAAATCCTGCTGGCTAGGCATCAGTATCTCTGTGGCTGTGTATGTTCTTATAGCTATAGGAAGCTCTTTGTTGGAGCCCCACAGCCCATCACTGAACATCCAAAACACGAATCCACAACCATAGATGGAATTAAATATCCACCCACTCCGGTAACAAGAATAATGAAGTTACTGGTGAAATGCTCCATTTTATTCTGTCTTCCTGTGCCTGTGCTGCACGGCGCGCGGCTTAACAGTCAAGAGCTGTTGTTATATTTATACCCACAGACAATGCATCCAAAGCCTTCTGGGATTGGAGCCATGCTGTAGCTAAGTAACAGCGGAACATATAGCTGAATATTCCAGTACACTATGCGCTGGATGTTACATGGCATCCATGGCTTTGATTATATTTCAGTCCTTTGTACTTCTCACGTTTTTTCTGCTTATCTTTTCTTTGTTTAGGAGGGATCCGGGAACCTAGAGAGTGACTTACACAGGTTGATCGTTGTTCCTTCACTTGCTCCGTTCAATGATTCATGAAGCTGGATACTGACTGGGGCAATTATGGTTTAGTATCATGTTCAATGGTGAAAGAGGATCCAAACCCACAATGTTCGTGTCAAAAGTTTAACTGCTTTATACCAGTCCACATTCCAATATAACTAAATGCAGCTCTATAAAATAATAGTTTGTCATCAGATTGAAGGATTCCAACAAAGAGGCTGGGAACACATTTAAGAATTATCAGTGGAGTACGTGAGATGTAGTGCCAGATTGCCATTAAGGAAAGGCGAGGCTGGGGGTGTCGATACTGTGGTAGATGCATTTATGTAAGATGGGTATCAGTGAGTAGAACAGAGCCTTGCTGGCTGGAAGACGCACAGCGCCCTCCACATCCTGCATGGCAAAATGTCCCAGCCATCAGATCCAAGACCAAAGATCCAAAGCCTTAAGCATCCATTGATGTTTAAGAAAATGTATATCTTGATATATTTAGGTCCATAAAATTGTTGTGTTTTCACAATAATAGTCGAGCATTCGATAGAAAAACAGCATCAGATGTTATGGCACTCTTAATAACAATTCTGCTTCAACAGTGATAAAAAACAAAAACATCAGACTGAGGTCAGTCATCTGTCAGTTTAAAGATGGTGATAAGCACACAAAGTGCACAAAGTTACCAGGAACAACCCTGCCTTCCACAAAGCCTTAAAATGTTTGTTACGTCACAGTCTCAGAGCAGTTCCCTGCTTAATGTGCATCTGTTCCCAGTCACCAGCCGTGATCACATGGGTATATCCCACACCATCTGTACTTTGTGTTGTTCAGAACTGTGAAATAAAGTCGACTTAAATGCTAAAGAAAGCACTGACTTGACCTCAAACTTTTTGATTTGCATCCCCACGGAGGTCCATTGTGTTCCACCAACTTTTATATATTTATAGACTATATAAAATACAGCTGTGGTAAAAATTAAGAGACCACAGCGGATTTTTTTGTTTCACTCATTTCTCAGTTTATGGATATGAAAAAAATAAAATAAAATAAATAAAGTCATATCTGGCATTAGAATGTTGCTTCCTCCCTTTTCTTGGCCGGTTTCTCCTGCTTCATTTTATTCCTGTGTACTGCTGTCTTAGAAATGTTGAACCTGGAAGCAGCCGGCTGCTCAGCGTACTCTTCTGCCAGCAGAACCACGATTAAACCAGGATTAAAAAATGCAGATTTCATTAAAAATATGGTCTCTTAATTTTATCCATGGCTGTATATTTTTTTCTGGGTTTTTTTGTACAAGGTCCTCTATGTTGGTTTACACTGGGGTTTTTTGGCTCCCATTCAATAATTATCGATTTAATTAAATATTGATTGCTTTGAGTTTATAATATTTCATAATAATAGCAATAATTATCTATTTCTCCATCATGTTGTATAATGGGAAATGTCTCCCAGTAGGTGGCAGTGGGCCTGTTAGTTGTGAAATTGGATTTGTAGTTAGAATATTACAGGTCTAGTTTCATGGGAAGTGAGGCTGCTGTTGTGTGTATGCAGAACAAAACATAGCCAAATGTCCCCTCGGTGTACTCACAGATATCACAGCTGTTAATCCAACAGAAACACTAAACGTGTCCTCATATGTATGTATTTATCTGAAATTTGCTTTCATTTCCAGTTGGAGAGAGAGAGATGTGTTTTCCTTACCTTGACTGACATTGCCAGTATAAACAGTGATGGCTGCTGAACTTGATCTAAATGAACTGACACCAATATATATATATTTTTAAAAGTTCACAGTATCAACTCTGACAGGCGTGCTTGTTCATTTTAAATTTTCTTTTATTACTATATAACTTCAACAAGTATTAGTCAAATGTGACTATGTTGAGATGAAATCTATATAAAATAAAATTGAAAACAGAGGATTAAAGAAAGTGTTTTGACATGTGATAGATAAGCTTATGCATTTTTATATTATATACTGCATGTACAGTATTTAAAATAAAATGCAATATTAATAAAATGCAATATTAGGCAATGGCGCAGTGATTACTCTTGGTCTCATGCTGGTCTAAATACATTCATGGCAGTAGTCAAGTGATCTAATTTTTGGAGATGTGGTGTGTTTCCTGTACCAAAAAAATGACTGTGCTAAATGCAAATAATTAGACCAAAGGGCTTTTTGGAAAAGTATAATTTAAATAATTTGAATATTGACAGGTATGACTGTATATACATATATTACACATATGCTATATATTTTTGATGCACCATCTGTTGGTTGTTAAGCAATGCCACACAAAGGCAATCTCGTTTTCTGAAACATTTTCTTTCCATATGCCTTCAACAACTGGTATGTTTTCAAGAGAACATTGGAGTCAGTTTCGCTGACATGGCTTTCTTGTGTTTAATATCTGTTGATTACACACAGTCACTCCAGCTGGGGTACCAGACTTTGGTCTGCACACCAAAATTGAGATGTTGGGGCTTTTTTGCTTGTTTTGTAGGTCAAAATTAAAAAACAAAAAAACAAAAAACACATCATTATCAAAACAGAAGCATGCATGCAATGCTAAGAGACTAACGAAAATCCCAGCTTCAGCTTGGCAAAGTCAATTACCTCTGCAGTAATTGGAAATTCAGTGAAGGGTTATTCTCTATTCTCAGGAAATCAAAAATTATTCAGGACACACATTCCAAAAGAACAGAAGGAAAAAAAATCTACCGATAAAAATAAACGTTATGACAGATGTCACAGCCATCATATTCTTTTACTGTCCATAAGCTGTCATGAGTTTCTTGTCTATATAAACATATATATATTGAAAATGTAAAAAAGCAAAACGTTGAAAAGCATGGTCAGCTATTTACTATACAGTTGACATTGAGAATGCAAGTTTAACAGAATGTGTGTCCTTTGTAAAGCAAATTCTTTTCAAACATGATCTGCTTCAGCTGACCATGCAAAGAAGGCCGTAAGGCTGTGATCCCCATAAAACTAGAACATTAATTCTCTGGCAAAACAACACATTTGTAACCATGGAGCTTCACTGTAGGCTCGAGTCGGCCACCACAGCTTGATGGATTCAGCTGCAAATTAGCAGCGACACACTGGGACTACAGTTTTCTTTTTTTTTATTTCTCTTTTCTAATCTGAATGCTTGTTTACCTAAGGGACCGTTTCTGGAAATGGGCCAGCCCATGTCATGATATTTATACTTCCCACACTGTCATAAATACTGCAGAGACCTCCATAAATCACATCTATAAAAGCCAATATGTAAAACAGGACACCATAAGGTGTCGAATCCATACTAGGACCATCTTGTAGAATGTTTCATTGAATAAGATGGAATTACACTTAACTTTATGTTTCTACATGGGGCCTTTAATAAACAACACAGTGTGCCATTATTATGTTATTTATGCGGATGTAATTTAATTTACACTTAATACAGAATAGTTTTTGCTCACTAAAAAGTATTGATAATAACAACAGCAACATTATTATTCTTCTTATTATTATTATTCACTTAGCCATTTTTCGAACAGTAGAAGCATGCTGATTTTTCTTTCTTTATTTCCTACCATTATTATATAATTTGCTTTATGTATTGGTACAACTGTCGTAATGAATCAGTACAAAAAAATATTCGGTTTCACCCATGTTCTAATGGCTTATGCTGACCAGGGTCACAAGGGGGGCTTAAGCAAGTTCATCGCAGGGCACTGACATGTAATAATGCTCCACGGGTATTTCTCAGTCATCAAAACGCTGAGTCTTTACACTGCAGGGGGAAATGCAGAGGGAGCATGTGGCTGCACGCAGACAGAAGGTGTCGTGAGGGAGGTGTTTTAACCCCTGGCCTGGAGGTGTGTGGTTACTGGGTTTCCTGCTGAGCCACACTCATTCAGAATCTGTCACACTTTGTCATTTTAATGGTGGCCATGCATACTAATATATTGTCTTTTTTCTCCTTGTGCAAAAGTATATGACAGATGGTTTAGCACAAAAAACAAGAATGGAACACGAAAGCAATAAACAGGTGCTTTCAATCGCAAGGCTGATGATTTCTCTTATCTGAAAATATCACGACTTTTGCAGTTCTTTTTTTTTTAAGTAATTCTTGTTTTAAGGTGCAGTTATTTAAAAGACACAATGTCTATTTTATGTTATTGTTTTATAATATACGCATGTGCGCTAGCACCATTTATGGCGGGTATTTCAGCAGACTGAGAGTGGAATGGTGTTATCCATAGTATAGTTTAGCTGGAGCAGGACTGGCACTCAAATTCCTCTTTGGCGCTTGCCTTCTTAATCCTGGCAGAGGCAGTCGGCTGAGAACTGCAGCTTCCCTTCCCTGGCATTAGCTGTCCATCCACCATACCGACCAGCTCGCTACCGCCTACACCTGCTTTAATTTACAAACCATATGCTGCAGACGCAGCTAGTGGAACCTGAAGCCACCACTCATAAATAAATCATCGTGCTCTTTTTCCTGGTGGCTACCACAAAGCATCGCTCATGTTTAATCTGTGGTGAAATGTGTTTAGCTGAGTAGTGTGTGTTGTGTGTGTATGTGTGTGAAATTCCCAAGATGGATGCTTCTACTGTCCGTGGACATTGACTGTCATTTTATCCATGTAGGACAAGTTTGGCAACAACAAACGATTCAATAATTAAACAAAGAAACAAACTAGATAGATAGATAGATAGATAGATAGATAGAAAGACAGATAGATAGATTTTACCTATTATAACATGTATTACATATCAAGATTGTTTGCTGAAAAGACATGTGGTGACAGTGTGATTCTGTATTGGAACTGCACGAGCTGAGGCACCTGATAAATTAACAGGCCCTTTGAACTTACTGCAGTGTCAATGCAGTACAGAATTATTGTAAAGAAATACAGATAATTTAACTAATTACTTATAATTACACATGCAGTTTCTACTTTTGTACCAGAATACTGTATAACAAAACCATAGTGTTTCCCAGTTGTGTGTCTGCATTTCTCTTAGCACAAGCATAACTGAAGCTACAGTAGAAGAATATCTAAAAATGACTGCATTACAAAACTGGACTCGGCTTGTTATTCAAAAGCCAGATGGTTTGTTAGGTTTGTGCTTCTTTTGTTTTTGTGAAGGGCTTTTTAGAATTTAATAAAATAATTTTTGAATAAATATGAGATGACAACATAGTCCTCAAAAGACCGTGACTTGAGCATGGTGGAGGGATATGCATGCCCGAACAACCGACCGTCCGTGTCATCTGGAGCTCGAACACCTCCCTTTTGCCAAGCAGATCTGTGGGGAGAGGCCAGGCAAACTACGATAAAACAGTGGTGTAGGAATTGGGGTTGACGGGGGGCGTGTACCTCTCAATATTTAATTTGGCTTTGTACATCCCCCTCTAATAAATAGACCTTTGTGTTTAAATTATTAAGCTGTGTCCTCCCTAATATCAAACTCTCTCCTTTAGCCTTGGATTCAACACAAGCATAATGAATAGTAGCAAGAAGAATACGTGTTACTCTATTTGCAGCCACACCTGGAGGCTGGTTTTCACTGGTGAGCGCATGGTTTCTAAGCCACCAACGTAATCCGGCCAGGCTGTGAACTGAAAGTATTTACATGAAGCCATACTGTGGACTCAGCACCCACAAGATAAGAGGTTGGGTCAGGGCACTGCCATTTTGGCATCGGCAAACACACTGGCTTCAGGAATGTGGAGTGTTGGAGGGGAAGTAGCCTGACCTGGTACGGAAGATAAGAAATTAGGCATTAGGTATTACGTACAGGCAGCCTTAGCAGAGGCAAAAGCTATGCATGGGAGGAGGTAATTGAGGACAATAAGAGAGCCTGTCAGGTGTCCCCAAAGATGGTTTGCCAAATTCTTTAACGTAACCGGCTGGAGGGGCACATTAGGCTGTGTTCACAGGCAGGGGGCAGATGTTTGAGTGGTGGAAAGGTCACCTTGAGGAGCTCTTTAACCTGGTGGGCATGCTCTCGCAACAGGAGGCAGTGTTAGAAACTTTGAGAGGATGAGAGTTTGTTACTGCAGCTGAAGTCGCTGTAGTGGGCAGAGGCGTCTGCAGGGGAAAAACTTTAGGGGTTGTTGAAATTCATTCTGATATGCTGAATGTGTTGATGTGTTGGGTATTGTTGGGGTCATCTGGTTGATGCACTTTTATGTTTATGCAAGGCTACTGGAGAGGAGATGACTGCATGATGATCAAACCTGAAACTGAGGAGGAACAATGCAGATTCCAATCTGGTTGTGGAGCCGTGGATCAGCTCATCCACTAGTGCGAAGAATATGCTAACACAGACTACATGTGCTTTATGGATTGAAGATGTCTCATGGATTCATACTCTGGCACCTACTGTGGGAGCTGCTGCAGGAATATGGTGTGCCGGAGCTGCTACTGCGTTCCATTTGATCCCTATCTGAATGCGGTTGAGAGCTGTGTCCACATCCTTGGCATAAACCTGAAGGTGTTTAGAGTGGGTGTTGACAAGGATGAGTCTTGTCTCCTTAACTGTTTATGATTTTCATGAGCTAGACAATAAGGTTCTTGCTGGAACAGCATCTGGACTGGGGAGCTTGAAATGACATTCCTGATATTTGCAATTGATGTCATCCATTTGAGCTCATCTGCCTCAGACCAGGAATCACTGGCTGAAATTTTACACCATGTGTGAAGCGGCAGTAATGAGAATTACTTAGTGAATGAGTTGACCTTGGGATTTTATTCACAAATGATAGTACGAGCAAACGTGAGATTGACAGGTGGATTGGTTCAGTGACTGCAGGCACTGAGGAGGTAAAACAGGAGTTATGGTGTAAACTTGCAGTTTACTAGTTAATCTATACCCCCTTCCTTACCTACGGTAATGAATGAAAGGACTAAGTCATGTGTAGGGTTGGCCATAGTGAGTTTTCTCTGCAGAATTGCTGGTCTCTCATCTTATAAGGATGCCACCTAGGTGGCAGCAGGACACACTGGAGAGTTTATATTTCTTACATGACTTGGAATCTCAATAACATGCTGGAGTCTGAAGCCCTTGAAAAACAGGTCTAGTCTGATCTGCTGGGCATGCTGGCACCACGACCCTCATCAGGATGAGTGGCTGGAAAATGAGAAAACAGAACAGAACGAGACTTTAAGATACTTGTTTGGTTCACTGGCAAGGACCAGCAAATCTTTCTGAACTGTCTTTCCTCTCCAAAAGCTTCACTTTACAAAGCAATAATTTTCCTAGTCCACTAACAGCAGCTCGGTTTCCTGCTGGAAATAAGGAGCTCTAGAAAGGGATGTGTGGTTGGGACCTGGTTAAGGTCACTGTGGCAGACAGGGTCACAGCACTCTATAGCAACGGAGGCGGTGAGCTCATAAAACAGAAGAACCTGTACCAGTCTTCAACAGGGTTCAGATGTGAGAAAATGAGAATGACATCATTTTTGGAACTTACTAGGGATGTTGCACGGAGGGAACCCAAATGACCTGCAAAAAGTTAAGAGAAGCTAAGAGAAGGAGACATTATGGGTTAGAAATCGCAGACTAAGAAACAAACACATATTTTATTGATCTACATTTCTTGTTCAAAGGTGACATTTGACTGTGTCCGTCCGAGCCGGTGTGCTGAGCCAAGGTTGGTGCACATGTCACACTTTGTAAAATGAGACGATGCTATAATAAAACTCAGATTCCAAGAATCCCGCTGCTCCGTCATCATTACCTGGTACTGGTATCTCTGAAGCTAAGTGTGAGATTACAACACTGTTCTAGTGCCATTTAATTCTTCACCTGTTAATGGTTACTGGCTAAAAATCCTTAACAGAAATACCTTTGAAAGAGCGATGAAGACCCTGGTGCACAGAGCCATGGAATTGGCAGTTTAGTGCCATGTTACAGCAATTTCTAATTGCATCAAATTTGAAAAGAAAAAAACCAGAAGGCAGATACCAGCAGTAATCCTTTAACTACGTTCATTAAAAATGCATCATCACACATCCTGGCAGTGAATTGTCTTTTTTCCGTTCTCCTGGCTAAAAAACTCTCATCTGCACCACATCAAAACGAATAGTACAAACCGCCCGTGTTGTCTGCTCTCATACTACAAAGCTTTTCCTGGTTCCCCAAAGGGTATGACTCCCTTTTAACTCAGCTCTGTTGAAAAAAAAAGAAGAGAAAATGAAATGCTGGGTTTGCTGTGCTTGTTTTTATTCCTGGGTCAGACTTTAAAAGCGGATGGAGTCTGTCTCCCAGGGTGAGGACTGCATCCACGAAGATGGCAGCTGACAACAGGCCTTATGTCTATATGAGAGCCTCGCTCCACTCAGCACATTACATCAGATAACATGCTAATTTCCACCTAATTCCCAATCAGGCCTCATAATTATGGTTGACTTGCTTTCTAAAGTGTATCATAATGTTGCTAAATTGCTTAAAGAGCAGTGGATGATGCACAGATGAAATCAGGCAGAATGATATTCAGGGAGGAATATACACGCACATGTCAAGTAAACATATCTTTATGGGGACCGCTCATTCATTTCTATGGGAAAAATGCTAACGCTAAGTATGACAACCTTAACCCTTATCTAGCTCTAACCATAACCATAAGTAACCAGGCAAAATACAAGAGTTTTTGCATTTTTAGTTTTTTCATTGCAGTTAAAGATTTTAATTAAATTGAGTTTTCTCTTATGGACTACAGGAAACTGGTCCCCATAAGGGAAAAAAAAAATGGGTATTCATCACATTGTGGGGACATTGTGTCCCCATAAGGTAAAGTATACCCACTTGCAAACACATACACACACAAACAAGTTGGGGCTTTTCTTTTCCTTTCAAATCATTTCCTTTATTCACCCAACAAGCTTTATATTAAAATTAGAATTTTAAAAATGAATAAATTACAAATTAGAATAATTACGTCACTGAAAGGATTGGTTTCCAAAGTGCTTTTTTTCCACTGTATATATTTCATTTCCCAGACAAAAAATGTATTTTGTATAAATGTCAAGTGTTGTTTAAATACTCCATCATATTTTCTATTAATACTTAGATTATTAAAAAGCTTTGCTGTGATTTTCTCCCCAGTAATGAGTCATCATCACTTGGGAAAGGTAATTTAACTCAACAGACCCAGCTGTTGCACAGTATATTTGTGAAGATGAGTCGCAGGTATAGTTCACTGTCCTTCTTCCCTGAGGCATGAGTTTCAGTGGATGTCAGTTCCCATGATGCTTCAAAGGGAGCTTGATTCCAAGTCACGTAACTTTTGGTTTGCAGTGCTGCTGAAATCGGTAGCATTTGAGCGCCTGACTGACACTACTGCTTGCAAGAAGTCGCCTCTCCACTCCTGGGCCTGGCACTGCAGCCCCCGGGCTCTGACAGCCAGTCACACACAATAAGTCCTCGCTCTCGGCATGAGGCAAGAGTACACTTTCTTCATAATACTCTTCACTATTCTCTTCTCTTTCATGCCTTGAAATGCAAATTGGGAGCATGTCAGTTATTAAAGCAGTAAACCTTATATGTATGAAATGATTTTTAAAAGTCTTTTTCCCTTTTTGCTAAATGTTGAGTTCTTTGAAAAAGATATCAGAGAATATGAAGCTCTTTACTCAGAGACTTAATAAAATAAGATCCTTATTCTAAACTCTTTCTTTCACAGATTATTCATGTATGGTACAATTTTAACCATTCACATTCATATACTCCTTGGTTAAAACCAGTTATCAGTGCATTAAGTGGTGGTGTAAAAATAAGGCAATAGAAGAAGAATCAGCACCCCAGGGCCCTGCAGCCAGTGCGCAGGAAACCCCAAGACACTAGTTAAGATTCCACACGTGAGGCTTCACAGCTGATGTTTGTTTTTCATGACATATATAACAGCATATCGAACATGAATGCAAACCACTTATATACAGGCAACAGATTGGAGCAAAGCATAGGGCCATGATTCCAAAATGTAATACATAAACAGTATGGCAAATAAATATGCAAAAAAAAAGTTCTACAAGCATAAACTCAGCAACCTTTTTATGATTACATAGTACAGTTTCAGTACTTGTGTTTTGCCATTTTATTTTTTTTAAGAGCCACTTCAGCATTTTCAGGCTTTTATAACAATCTTGTCTCTTTATACATGTACATGCTCTGCATCCTAGAGGCCCGGCGCTAGAGCTTAGTCAAGCTGCTACATGCATGGGAGAGCTGCAGGAATATACACCACAGCCTCCACCCTTCTCAGCTGTTTGCACCTCTGTCCAATTTGTACTTCACCATCTGTAGTACATTGATGATGTCATTTTCAATTTAACTTTTGGCTTTTAAATTGTGTACGACTGGATATCTCACCTGCAGCAGACAGCTTCGAGGGGGAGGGGGTACAGTAAGGGCTGGTTCTGAGTTTTTGGATTCGTATTAGGCGGTGGCATGGCGGAAGGACAATGGCTTCCTAAAAATCAATGCAATTACCAGATATCCCGCTATCCGGTTCGAAAACAGTCAGTCAGTAGTGTCACCTTTATTATTAATTAGCGATTATGGTCAGATATTCTTATTCTGTATGTCAGCCAGATGAGAGTTTGCTGATCAGTGTGAAATGTGCCACAACATTTTCAGTATGTATCTTTCTTGCCGGCACTGTCAGCTTATGGGTCCAAATAAGCATGTGAGAATGTCCTTGACACATGACATCACTGAGGAAGCATAATGAGGGTAGCAGATGATGGCTGTGAGCCGCCACACAGGGCTGCAGTGCTCAGCATAGTGAGAGGACATGGCAGGGAGGGTGGCAATGGTAATTATTCCTCAGTCTCTCTGTGTCACAAGCTGCCTCCAGCAAACCTTAAGGCCAAACCACAGTTTAAATTGAGATTTGTTGTTGTTTTTTTATCACTCTTGCATGGCACAAATCAACCAATTTAAACTAAGGAAATGTATCCCATCTTGCATCCCAATTGGTGAGAGAAGAACCGAGGACTGAATTTGAATGGAATTTATTACATTTTCATGAGGAAGGTAATTTATTCCATGTGTCCATTGTTATTTTTTGAGATTTGTTACAGCCTAAAGGAAATCCCTTGCTTTCAGCAGTCGTGTTGCTAGCTGAAATCATTCTCCATTTGGTGCTCTTACAAGCCCTGTTTTGTATTGCACGGGTGCTTCCTGGTCCGTACACTGATCAGTTTTGCGGCTGTCCCTACCTCACTTTGACGGAATGATGATCTGCTGTTTCAATTAGCTGAAGGTACGACATGAAAACTGCGATGAATTTGTTGCAGGTTTTTAAATGCAACCATTATATCATTTCTGCAGAAGCAAAGCTGTCAGAAATGTTATGTACTGATAAGTACATGTTAGTCAGCACACACACAATCCATTTGTAAGACAATTTCCAGAAATTAAAATGAAAATTACAGGGACAAAAGGGGGAATTCTGTGGCTGCAGCTCACCTGTTGGTGAAATTCAAAGACCCTGGAGGATCTATTCCACACAGACAATGGAGTTTGTGACACTACTGGTGGTTTAACGGAACAGTGATGGTTAACAGCTTCCCGCTACTACAAAATTTCCATGCATGTATTAAAATCAGAGTTTACTCTGTAGGGTAGCTGTTTGGATTTGGGCTACTTTGAATATTTTAAATTACATAAAATGGTTTTAATTCACATCAAACAAGTGAAATTGTATCCCAATGGTATGTAGCTATTAGCATAAATGGAAGGAATTCCCTCTATTTAAGAATAGTAGTTCAAAATGCTAACCTTCCTTGAGGCACATTTCTAAATATTGAAGTAAACTAATTCAGCCACACCCAATTCATAATGGGCAAGCTTTAGACGAATAAATAGCAAAGTGGGCTGTTTGCTGACCATGACAAAGCTTGTAATTCTATCGTTGTGGGGGGTACCAGCATGTGAGATGGAAGTGGTAGGGCAAGATAAAAAGTCAGACTTTTCAGAAGGAACAACACAGAAACATGCTGTAACTTGCCGCATTACAAGCCGAGTATGATGTGTCGCTGCTGCCCTATCTGGCACATCCCTTAATAATCACATTTACTAATGTGTCATAAAGCAGAAATCTTCACCTCCACTGCCATAGCCCACTGAGACACCCTACCAGATAAGCATGCCCCCTGGTGTTTAAGGGTGGTATATTTGAGGGCTGCTGCCTGAAATAGAAGAGAGGATTAATAATATCACTGCAAAAATTGATGATGTCATTCACACAGCATGAAATATGTTGGCTAACAATCTCCATTGGTCCCTGATCCAGAGTTATTCAATATTTGGAACCGTATGAGTGTGCCTAACTGCACCGCAGAAAGCACTCCCTGGACAAATGCACTTTATTAAAATCCACATTATTAATGATATTTCAGCTTTCAGTCTTCTTGGCCATGTGGTGCTGGATTGATAGCCCATTCCCACTTCCTAATTGATGCATTGGTATGTGGTACATTGATAGATCAGGCTGTCTATTACCACCACTGGGCTGATTTAATGACACCTGGCCCATACTGACTAAGAAGCTATAGAGCCAAGTAACCAATAAGACAGGCTCAGTGTCCAGCGTCGGGATAATCCTGAGTGTATTGGTGGCACAGGACCAGGAAGGTGACACTGCCTGTATATGGTAGACGGCCATGATCCATCTGTTCCATCCTTGTGCATAATGCTCGTCCTAAAAGCCAAACAGGTCTAACACCGATGCAATGACATGAATTTACTTCTCCCTAGTTGGACAAAATGACAGGTTAAGGTACGAAGGATTTTTTTTCATAGAATCATTTCAAAGCCTCTATGTTTTATCATTGATCAGGGTCTTCAACAAACTGGAGAATGCCATGGAGGAATTGGTTCCAAGTTTGCAGTCTCCACCACTCTGTTGGCCAGAACCTATCCATTGATTTTCCTCTGCGTTAATTTTAATACATGTCTAATGTATGGCTAGGCTGTATATCATGCCATGGGGAGTGAGGGTATGGGTCAGGGGCCTATGCTTGGAGGACAGAGCTACCTACCCCAGACAGAGGGACAGCAAAGCT
This sequence comes from Paramormyrops kingsleyae, assembly GCF_048594095.1. Classification (NCBI taxonomy): domain Eukaryota; kingdom Metazoa; phylum Chordata; class Actinopteri; order Osteoglossiformes; family Mormyridae; genus Paramormyrops; species Paramormyrops kingsleyae. Next base: position 3,854,429 of record NC_132808.1, on the reverse strand, counting down.
GTCAGTTGCTTTCTGAATTATAAATCCATTCTGCACAGTAAATTGATTTTCGAATAAAAGATTTTCGGACTCTTCCTTTTTTTCATATTTATATTCATACAAAAGAGCCAATGCGCCATTATGGCAGTATAGCCATAACAGAAGACTCACTCTTTCTGAAACCGTAGATACAAACTTGCCTTTAATATGCATTCCCTGAGAAATTGCTCCCTGGAAACATGGCTGGTTTATTTTAATGACTCGAGATGAGGTTGAGTGACAGTAATGGGACCACATAAAAATGGTGTCAATCTGGTGCAACAACGGTTCACTGAACAACACATTAGTGATTAAATAAAAAGTATTTCACATCCTTAAGTGTGCCTTTCTTACAGGTCCCATAATAGAACAGCACAGGGACTTAGAGGTGGTTTTATAAATGCATTTCTAAATTAATAACTAAACCCAGACAAAGGCCAAAGGGGTGAATCCTTTGTTCTTAATGTATTGCTTGCATATTTATTTGCCAGTTTTACCAAATGACTTGTTGGACATTATGTAATGATTTGCATCTGGATTTAACAAAGGTCACGTGACCTCAATAACGAGTTGCGGTGCGTGGTGAAGGCACCCCATCATGTGGGAGATTAACGACCCATGTTGGGCCTTATTATCAACCGGCCAATCAATATACAGTAGCAATATAAACTAAATTAGGGGAAAGGTAATAAAAACAAGATGCACACGTGTGTAGAAGACTGGCTGTTTATTAAGCATGATTGCCAGGCCAATGTGTGGGCTGTTCATTATCTTTGACCAGGAGAAAGAATGTCTACTTCAATTAAGCCTTCAACCAGAAAGACACATCACCAATTTCAGTGTATCCTCTCTGTCTGCAGCACAGAGAGTTAAATCCAAAAAGACATACGGGAAAATGTTGAGTCTGACATTACTGCAGAATAAGCAGTCCCTTCTTACTGTGTGACAAGCAGTATTGCAGACATATTTCCAGTGCTCAAAACCTTGAAAATTCTACCAAATCAAAATCATCAGGAAAAGAACAAAATACTATAGAAACTGGTCAATGCAAGTCATTAAAAATCAAAATAAACGACATGCTTCCTGAATAATAAAAAAAAATGTAAGATACTGAGTTGCAATATTGGAGTATTGCAATATGGAATATTGGTTTTGTATTAAATATACTGGAAAATGTTCTCAGATGTATAGCCATAATTTTACAAAAATGTCAAAGCCACACATATAGGGGAATGAGGAGGTGCATGAATAATGGAAATCCTGAATCTGCAGGACATCTCACTGAAAATAAAGTGTTGAAAAATCATGGCAGCTCTTCACGTTCTTCATGCCATTTCTGCTCTTTCTTCAGCATTTCAGCTCCGCTTCCAGGGGATTCTAGAATAGTTTATCTTTGCAGAAATTACACCACTGCAGACACCGGTGGTTACAAATCCTCTTGCCATCACTATTTGGCACTAAGGGTTGCTGTAAGTCTTTCCGGATAAGGGTGTCTCCTCATCCAACGAATAAGTCAGACTTCCAATTTCCTCCCTCACAGAAAAAAAAAAATCTGAAGTGTTCCTATAGTACCTCTCGTAGTACAGAGCTAGACCCTTGATATGGTCATTGTGAAATAATGGTGATCATATCAATTTTAGGAAATACACTACTGTGCAAAAGTCTTAAGCAGTCAAAGAAAATGATGCTTAAATGATCTTCATGTTTGTATAAATGATGCCTGTGAAAGTGTGTCAACTTACCCACTTACCACCCTAGTATGTGCAGCAACTGTCCAATACACCAATGTGTATTTTTGAGTCGACCCCTAGCATGCCATTTTTGGGTAATGAATGCCTGTCATTTATAGAATTAATTAAGTTAATTTATTATCTGAGCTGTTTGTGAAATGTAATAAATAGATAAATACATGGAGTCCAAGAGGAGATGTTTGGGAACTGAAGCAGTGTTCATCAAGTCATCCAACCAGATATCAGTAATTTGCATTTATTTTTCATTGTGTTGCTGTTCTAACATTAAATTGTGTTTTCTTTTTTGAACAAATATACACTTACTATCCAGATAGTTTGAAACATTTTATTTGGTTACATAACAGTTTTGCTCAGTATTGTATATATTAAACACAACATTTAAGGAGGCGTGTGAATCAGGTGAGTGGTTCTAAAAAAATCATTGAAGGATGGAAACATTTCATGGTAATGTGCAGAAGAACAGAGGGACCTACATGCATTAGTTGGGCTGGGAAACATCATGAGAAGGTAAAATACATTTTCCTCACCCCAATACGCATAACGCCAGCAGCGAAACTTAATTGAGCCTATGTTCTGAAATTGTGTCATCGATCTTCCTTGAGGAAGTACATCAGTGTGGTGAAGTGATGGCAGTAGCCCGTCTTTGTCCTCTCTCAACTTAATCAAAGCTACATGGTGCTGTTTGTAACAGCTAAAGGACAAACGCCACTTTTTTTCTGACATGAAACTCCAAAGTGGGAGAAGGGAAATTGTGCTCATTTTCAATTAAATCAAACAACCTGGTAAAATAAAATGACATGCCAATGAAGTGCTGAAGTGTGACTCTTTTTTTGTGTGTGAATATGCTGTTGTCTTTCTCCAATGGCTTCCCAATAGCTTTCCTGAATTTCATTTTCTATTCTTCTTCTATGGGACATCCCAGCTGTTTTTCACACTAATGCCCTTCAAGCACTGGGTAGTGCCCCCCCCCCCAGGGTCTCTGCTTATTTGATGATCTTGCACCCTTGTTTTATAGAACCCCCTAAGCTCACATTCCCTAATTGCTGTCTGTTCATCTGGCACCCTGGACGATGGAGTGGGTTAGGACAGTTTGTTCTCTTCTCCTGCCCATGGCATTAACCTGTTTAACCATGTCCTTCCCATCTCTGTCTGGCTGTGGACCAGCATCAGCATTGTTTAGTCTTAGCAAAGGCAATTTTAGGACAGCTCACAGTAAAACATTTGATGCTGAAGAATCAGTAACAATGACAGTGGGTAACAGCTAGGCACAACAATGCTTAAGCAATTAGCCAATAGTTAAATGAATGGCCAAGACTGACGAACGACTAACACACCAAACCAGTTAATACAATTCTGAGGCCAATGTTGGCTAATGCTAACGACAGACACTTAGTATATTGTCATTTCTGAATGAAAAGTAATGGGAAAACAAAAAAGGAGAATCAGTTTAGTCACAGTAATAAAAAGTATTTATTCAAGAAAAGATTTGCTGCATTCACTGTGACCAGTTAATGTTTAAGTTACATTTATTTGCCTAGCTCAGCTGATTGTTTAGCTCACTCCTTATTGGCAATGTACTTTATGTTGTTGTGTTCCAGAAGACTTATATTGTATGTTGCAAAAAGGGAGGGGGGAGGGAAAAAAATTTGATATGCATGAAGTAGCAAGAAAATTGCTTGCAAAAATAGCTTGACCCTGTACCCAATCTGCTGGTGGAGTGGTGTCTAATGAAGCAAAGGCTGAGAAAGAGGGCTCGGTTGGGATATATATCATAGTGTTAGCAAAGGGGGTGCCAACACTCACAATACCTCCACTTCTGGATTGAGCTCTACATCAACTTGCTTTAACAACTGCAGCTCTATCAACAGTTCATGGATCATAGAGCTATAATGAAACAGGATGCATGTTTATTTTTAGCTCTGCACCTCAGTGTTTCTGCTTTGTCGTATTCTTTAATCGATACAATACACACACACACACACACACACTCAACACGAAGGAGACAGGAAGAGGTGTGTGGGCAAACCAAAGGGGGTTTATTAAGGAATGGGAAAAGGGGAAACAAAAGCAGATCACATGGGGTCAAACAAAAGGTGGAACTAGTAATAGGGAAAACCACTGAAGCACACACCAGAGCAACATCAATGACCGGACTGGGGAGCACAGGAGTGGGAGGCACTGATGAGGAGCAAACGAGAGGCATCTGGTGTGAATCACACAAGGGATGAAACCATCAGGTGTGGCTCCATGACAGTACCCCCCACCCCCCCCAACGTGTGCAGTCTAGGCACGCAAGGCAAACCGAGGAGGGGACCTACAGGGACCAAAACAGCAGGGCAAGAGACAAAAAGGGACACCGTACAGGACAAGGAACACTAGATGAAACCAGACATGACGAAACAGCAGACAAATCTGAAAGGGGCACCGAAAAACCAGGGACTAACAGGAGAGAAACAAGATGAGACAGGGAAATCGAGACACCGAAACCAATTAACACAACACTCACCAGAACAGGGTGCACAAGTGAAGGGTCACCATAATCTCAGACTAGGGAGAAGGAAAGGTGGGACAGGGCATTGGGGCAAAATCTGAAGTAAGGCTGGAGGGAAGAGGGCTAGACTAGGGGGTTCTCTGGACATCAGGAAGCAGGGCATTGACCCCAGGACATGAGCCTCCCTGGGTCTCAGTAGACCAGTAGGGTGGGGTAGAGCCAAGGGGACAGCCGGGGAGGACAGGAGCCAGAAATTGCAAAGCAGGAGCCAGGGTGGCAACAAGTGAGGCTGGGCAGATCTCAACAGCCGCATCTCTGGAGACAGACTGAGCTCGGACGGGACCCCGGGAGACGGACCGACGGTTGAGCGTTTATGACAGGGCAACCTCCAGCCAGGTTCCCGTGGCTGAGTGGCTTCATCCAGGCCAGGTGCATGGGACACGGTGGCGGAGAAAGTGTTTTTGGGATCTAATGCAGGTTCCTTCCTCTTTAGTCTCCACATGTTACTGCGGGAAGAGGAAGCTGGCTCAGGGAGGCCAGCGGGCAGATCGGTGGCGTACTTCAGGGAAATCACGACCGCTCTCCTCACTTAATTCACGCCACTTTGCAGTAACCTCCTGGGGATCAGAGTCCGGGGTGAGCAGAGTGAGTCTTCTACCCACAGAAGGAAGAAGCGCAGCTATCGTGGGGATCTCCTATACTGCTGGTGTGTTCCGTCTCATCAGTCTGGAGGAGGGAGATGTACACCTCCACACCTCCACCTGAATGCAGTCAGGCTTCCATGGTAAGAGCGACTTGCAGGATCCCAGTCTCCAAAACACCTGGGGAATATGATCCACCAGGTAGAGGTTGGCTTAAAAGCACACATGAGGGCAAACAAAAAGGGGTTTATTAAGAAACAGGAACAGGGCAAACAACAGCAGACCACATAGGGTCAAACAAAAGGCAGAACTAGTAATAGGGGAAACCACTAGAGCACACATCAGAGCAACATCAATGATCAGACTGGGGCGCACAAGCCTGGGACGCACTCTCATACATCACTGATGAGGAGCAAACGAGGAATCTGGTGTGAATCACACGAGGGCTGAAACGAGAGGTAAGACAATCAACAGGAGACAGAACGAGGGGGCAGAAATGCAGGGCTTATAACCCTGTTGATGATAAATATGTCAAAACAAAGTTGATGGTTTGACGTATTTAGGTACCACTAAATTTCTGTGTACTTGCATTCCTTTATTTTGATCTACTGTTTATACTTAATACAGACTTTAGTCCTTTAAAGCATTTATTATGTTCTGTATGCTCTGTTCTGTTGAGTATGCTAACCTCATAAAGTACCACTTTGTCCACTACCTTCATAATTAACTAGGCCCCAAAATGGACAGGCTTTAAAAGGAATTGCCAGAGTTTCAGAGTGTTGGTGTTTTATAAGATACATCCTATTTGACTCAGGGCAATCCTGCTGAAGGGGAATTGCCCAACAAGACAATAACTGGCCTAAACAATTTATGTATGTAAAGACATTGAATGAGTTACATCCTGTAACAACAATTTCCCCTCAAGGCATCACTGCAAATTAGAGTCTAAAACAGAAAAGAGACAAGTATTGCTTGTAGGTTTGACATGAACAACTTCAAAAACACCTCTTAAATGAGAGAGGTCGGAGGAGAATGGCCAAACGCATTAAAGCTAACAAGAAGGCCACAATTGCAAAGTAACAGCCCAGTACAATAGTGGTGTGCAGTCTCTGAATGTACCACTTTCCTACCATGTGTTGGTCCCCACAATGTGAAAATAACTGTTTTTAATCATGTTGTGTGGAACATTTGGTCCCCACAATATAATACAGTGGTACCTCAGTACTTGAACTCATTAGAACTCGAATTTCTTAAAAGTCGAACCAACCAGTTTGAGAAAAATGACCTAGAACTCGATCTGAAGCTCATAAGTCAAACCGTGAACGCCGACCTAAGATCACTTGTACAGCGGGAAAATGAGTCACGCAGCACGTCTCTCAGTGGAAACAAAGGGTAACGCTTTAGTCTCAGCCTCACATTTGCTGTGATAGTGTCGTGCATGTTTACACTAGCTTAATACATATATTTAGACAGTAAAATACATTTAGACAATGATACAGTAACAGTAATTATATAATAAAATACATTAAAAATAAAGATTTCTTATTAATTATTTTAATATCATTAATAATAAAGAATTAATACATTTAATTATAATAATGTTGCCGTACCGAGCAGGGACGGAACGGAGACAAAGGCGCAGACGTCAGATTATTGAGGAATACGGGGTTTAATTACAGGTAAGGCAGGCAAAACGCAGACAGACAATACAATGACCAGACTGGGGAAACAAACTGAAACGCGGACTAAATACAGAGGACTAATGAGAACAATCAGAAACAGCTGATGACACGGGGATTCCACACAGGGTTAACGAGGGGGCGTGGCACACGGGAGGAGTGGACGATCGGGGCAGGACACATTGTTTTTGTTTTTTTTAAGTTTACACATTATTTGGATACTTTTATTTTCTTACTTTACAAATTACTGTTTTGATTAATGTGCTTAGATGTGTTTAGTACAGTATATGCTTTTCTTATTTAGGTGTAATTTTTTGGGGCTGGGATCCAATTAATTGGTTTTGCATTATTTCTTATGGGGTAAATTCGATCAGAACTCAAACTTTTTAGGATTCGAACCCGAGTTCTAAATGGATTAAATTCGAGTTCTGAGGTACCACTGTATAAACCTAATCCACCCACACACACACACACACTACACAACAAATACTCGAGGTTATTGAATGGTACTTTATTATGGCCATAAATGTACTTTTAAACAAAACTTCAAGTTCATTTTTTCGGTATTAAATAACAAGTAGTCTGACCGGTAAAAGAAAGGAGGCAGAAAAGGGGAATAACAAGACCTGCTCCAATCTTCTGAAGCTGCCTTTGTTCTCATCAAGCAGGACTTTTAAAAGTGTCAGTGACACAGTATTTCTTTCTTAGCAGTTTTGGCGGCTCTTTTCTCTCCCAGTGACATTCTGTTTCATCTGTCTTTGTTCATCACATCCCCTTTGTCCTTCTAAAGTACAGCATTGACCTTCACACACATCATTTGGCTGTAACCTTAACTGCAAAGGCTGGACTGTTACAGCCCTATTATTCATCATAGGAGATATTAAACTTCCATCCATCCATCCATCCAATCATTATCCTCCACTCATTCAGGTCCTGGTCAGGGAGGCAGCTGTTTAAGCAGAGATTCTCAGACCTCCCTCTCCCCTATGACCTCCTCCAGCTACTCTGGGGTAATATTAAGGCGTTCCCAGCCCAGCCAGAAGATGTAATTTCATTGTGTCCTGGGTCTGCCCCAGGGTTTCCTTCCGGTTGAACATGCCGGAAGCACCTCCTCAGGGAGGCATCCATGAGACATCTTAGAAAAATGCTTGAACCACCTCATCCGGCTCCTTTTGATGTGAAGGAGCAGCGGCTCTACTTTGAGCCCCTCCTGAATGTCCAAGCTCCTCACCCTATCTACAGTATAATGCTGAGCCCAGACACTAAGTAAAGGAAACTCATTTATGCCACAATCTAATTCTTTCAGTCTCTACACAAAGCTTGTGACCGTAGGTGAAGGTAAGAACAAATATTGACCAGACGGGGAATACATTTGATTTTGGAACTGGCCAGCCACCACCACAGACATTTTCTCATTTTTTCAGGCTTTGCAGATGCATTTTATGGGTAAAGATCTAGAAGTGATCAATTTCTGAGGCAAATCAAACCAAAATTAAAATGGCACTGCATAGTGACAGCAAAGTGAAGGTCAGTTCAGACACTTTTCTCAGAGTGAAAACTCAAAAAGTATTTCTTGGATCATTTCCAAACATTGTAGAAACGTTACGTGGGTGATTATCTTGTAATGTTCAAAATTTGAGATAAATTGCATCAAAGTTGAAACTACATGAGTACTGTTTTAAATTTATTAAGGGTCCAAAGCACGTAGTGCTTTGGCACCTTATTGTTTTTGTTAGGATTATTTATATTTTTATTCCCTAAAACTGAATGTGCAGCCTAAACCGTAAGACCGATGCCAATAAAATTTGGCAAGACAATGTCAATTTTTTTTTCTAAAGATACAGGCAGCCATTCCCTACAACTTTCAATTGAAACAATTAAGACCCATCTACTTAGATTTTTTTGCTAATTTGCATAATTTTGCCTTAAAGTCCTACCTCGTCCGACCAAATCAGACAAATGAGGTGTCAATCCAATCAGTTTCACTTTTATTGAAAAACGTCTGACATTTCTCTATCATACGACCATTAACCACACTCAAACTCCACCTAAATTTGGCCCATTTTAGTCTGACTGCTATAACTTGGCCATGCCTTGGCCTACCTTAACCAAATTTGAAATCGTATTTCCCTGCACCATTCTGGGGACAATGTACAAAGTGGGCCGCATTTTGTCAATAGGGGGTGCTACAAATGCCTACTTTCAATATCTCCTTAACTGCTTGGCCAATCCAAATGAAATTTGGCACATGTCTACTATGGCCAAGCCTGAGGTCATACCCTTAATATGGCAGTCATAAGTCCTAAAACGGTGGCCACCATCAGCCAATCAAAATCAAGCAACCATTTGACAGAATAAACAATGACCAATCCAAACCAAATCCGCAAGGTACATTTGTCCTCCAACCCTCAGCCCACCCTGCTAAGGACTCCTCAGTCTGCCAGAAGGGGGCGCTACAGCAACTAATTTTGTGTTTCTACCTATTTCTCCATAACTGTCAAGTATAGAGGTGAAATTTATTGCCATCCCAACTCAATAAGTTATGCCAAATCAAACAACATATTGAACTCGGTTCTCCATCTTTCCGTTGTTGCCTATTTCATGTAAGTCTGAAAACAGGGTTTGTCGCACACGTCCTACGATTTTCACCCAACCTTCATAAATCTGGTATCGTTCAAATCAGGAGACAGTCCTTATAAACAGTTATAAAAAAATCTTAAACTTTCAGTAAGGTACAGCCACCAGCCACACCCTGACTGTACTGGTGCCACGTCCATTTTAATCAGACACCTATATCTCGGGCATACTTCAGCCAATCATCACCAAATTTGACCCGCTCATGTAGGACTGCACCACAGACAGGCCACAGAAATTTCGTGATGATCCGTCAAATGGGGGCGCTACGGCCACTGTCCATATATGTCTAAGACCCACCTTGGCTAATTCAGCTGAAATGACTTACCACATCTGGTAGGAAGGTGCCTATTTCTACCAACTACTCTACCAAACCAGAAAGGCTCAGGCACTGCAACAGAGGGTTCTACATTCTGTCTAACATCTACTGACCCATTAGACCTACACTCAACTATCTCCATCCTGATTTCTACTTACTACTTAGACTATCTCACCTAAACCAGTCCTGTTCTGTCCCACATCTGCTGACTTGTCAGGCCTACACTCAGAAATATCCATCCTGACTATGTAGTTCTGTCTGACTTTTTAGTACCCTCCTCTAGTGTTTGTCCGACCGGGACGATCATCCTACGCTGGTATAGAAGGGACCCTCTGGTGCCACAACTCACTTCAGTTACTGCCTGCAGTTACTAGTTTTTATTGTTTTATTGTTTTGTTTTTTTCTTTCCAGTTTCAGCCCCATTTCCTGTCCCCTACATTCTGGTTTCTGTGCTTCGTTTCTCAGGTTCTCCACATCTGAGTTTTTCTTAAACCCCCTCATTCTGCAGCCACCTACTCAGTCAGCAGCCTTATGTAGTGACAGTGACCTGTTTTCCATGGTCTCTGTCAGGGCAGAAAACCTGAAATTGTGGGTAGGATGGTTCAGTTCAGGTTGTTCTGTCTCAACCAAGCCTTATGGATTATATGAACATGAATGTATATGAATTATACGAATGTATCAACTTTTTTAGATGGGTTGTTCTGAAGGTTCACAAGATACTCATTATTATTGAATTCAGCTGCTGCTTATTCCAAAAGAAAGTTGTCAAGGGATGATCCAACATTTCTATCTTTTTGTTACCTATCAGGTATGTAGCTAGGTAGAGAAATGATGAGTTCGAACCCCCCTTGAAATATGCTTCAGCCCCCCGATTAGCAAAATCTATCAAGGGGGACCTATCGTTGGGGATGCTGGACTGCCCCGCGAAATTTATTTCTGGCTACAGGTCTGCTTGTGTATATCTGGTTATAATAACACTAAGAGTTTGATTTAAGGATGCACATTTGAATCTTTGATAGAAATTTTAACTTATCTGGCTACCCTCTTACTTAAAATGGCTTATAAATCACAAAAAATGAAAGCTACTAAGGACAGATATTCACTGAAACCGATATTACACGCTGCTTTCAAAGGGATCAAACAAGCATCTGCTATAGCTGTTTGTTTTGGTTACAGAAGCAAAGCTGCTTTATGTTGGTTCCTAGCAAACACGGAAAATTCATGCAGTAAATGATTCTCTTTATGTATATAAACTTAGGCCAGTAGTGCTTTTCAGGGGTGGCTGAGGTAATAGATGATGGGGATCAGTGGCGATGTACTGTAAGGTGGTGCAGTCGCAGTGCCTCTATCAATTGTCCATTACCTTTCCTTTTGATGCAGTTGCTCACTTCACTCGTGTCTCATTGCCTAGGGACTAAAGTTCGGCACTATCTGTTCCCCTGCCTTAATTCAGAGTTCACCCAACACACTGTTTTCCTCTTATTTTCTAACTTTTATCCGTTCTGCTCACGCCCCCTCGCTGCCCCCAGAGGTGTCCCTAACCCAGCCACTCCCCCTTTCTTTTGGGCATCCAAGAGGATTACGGTTCCCAGCCACAAATGTATTCATTATACCTGTGAAGTTTGAGCATTAAAAGAGTAAAAAGAAGAGTAAAACAGTTACTGAGTGCATTTTCACAATGGCATGACCCTCTTGTTTTCCGAAAGCATATATTACAGGCTTAAATGCTTCCACAATGTCCATTGCTCTTCAAGGACAGTCCTGTGCTTTAACGCTCAGCTAAATGGAATTTGCAATGGGTAATAATTACACAATGAAAAGTCAGTCAGTTTAGCTAAATGGCTAAAGCATTAATCAAACTCTGCTGCGACTAATAAAGGTCACATAATCAACAGCATGAGAAAATAGTAGAATAATGCATAAGAATACCATCAATACCTACTCAGGAAGTACTATTGGTTGTACTCATGAATGAAAGTACTGTTCACTTCTGTAAGGTCATACAATGTTCTATATGTTATCTACTGAAGGACACCAAGGGATAATTAAGAAAAAATAAAATAATAATATTAAAAACGGGGATTCATTCTTGGTCTTACATATCTAAGCATATTAAATCAGAACATGCACATTAAAAGTCTAAATCTTTTAGGTAAAATGATGCTAAAAGTAATATGACATGATGCTATTATACTGATATTTACAGTAGTACGACAATATGGGTACTCCAGTGAAACATGAAAATATATGGGTTTGTAAAAAAATAATAGAAGCGATACAGCAGCCAGTACCAATCCTGATGGATTTTCTTGGATGCAATTTAAGGCATAATCAGGGTGAGACTAAAGATGTCCTGTTTTAGCACTGGGTCTTACTGATGTAGCACATTTTAGAGAATGTTGGGCAAGCTCATCTGGTGAGGTCTACTAACACGTGGGACTCTCCAGCAAGGATATGATATCATTATTATAATCAGGGGTGCAGATAACTGGTACACAAGTACGCATTCACCTTTAAGAACAATACATGCGACAATCGATTGTTTGTAAAAGCGTAAATGCGTACTAACTCGACTTCATTTGCGGTATACGGCCAGTTATCTGCACCCCTGATTATAATGAACTGTTTTATAACTCCTGTCACATAGATATAACATTGATCCCAAATAGACCTCAAGCCTGTTGTTTGGTTTAATCCTGGTAAAAAAGGAGATTACGGCAAGCATGTATATGACTTGTGTTATGATTATTTAATTTTCTAAGCTGTACATTTCCTTTATTAGTGACAACTGCCTGAATATTTCAGTGGGAGTATAGCATGAGTACTCAGAATAACAAAACCACAAGCGAAAGTGGAGGCCTTCACCAAAGCAGCAGAAATCTTCACTGCTGAAATCCAGCATGCAAGGCTGTAGAGTTCTGTAGATTAGCATCACATGCACACTTCATGCTTGTTGAGATGAGGAATGATTCACCTGTCTGTGTCACTTTCCTGCCCTGCTCAGTGTTCCATTTCATGGGGTCTTCACAGCACTGAATTTGCAGATGCATTGCTGGGTGTGATGATCTTTTAGTGCACTGAAATCTGGATGGTGGCTTCCCTCTTTCATAACAATGCTGGAGCAGAGGCTGATAGTCATTGTTGTTCTTTGATGATGTCTCTCCCTGTAAGAGTCATGCTGAAATCACCTTGGGCACTGGGCACTGGCTGACACTTCCTAGCTTCCTAACCTGGGCCTAAAACAACCCACTTTCAAAAGCTACGCAGGTCTGCAAGAACAGGCAACTATTACTGTAAGGCATTACCAAGTTCATTTAGGTGATAATAATAATAATACTAATAATAATAATAATAATAACTATTTTTTCTTACACCTGTGAAGTCACAATAAATCTTATGTTTGACATTCACCAGTAAATGTTAAATAGCATGTAATGACTGACTTTGATCAAATTCTCTCTGAATTGTCTAAAGATGGGCATTTAAAAATTATGCTAATATTAAATTATTCTGTTACTAGGCAAGACATTAAAAATTGGTCTGTTATGCATTTGATACCTGGAATTTCTCTGTAATGCTATAAAAATGTCACCTTATGAGAACATCTCAAAATGATTTTTTCTGCATGCAAGATATAATGGTTTTCTGCAATAGGTTCACCTCCATACCTACAATGCTATCATGGTTTTTGGCAAAAGGCAGATTTTTCTTGCATGACGGTCACTGGCATCAAAACAATAACCTTAGTGGCCACTCACATCATGGTGAGCACTCCATGTGGGTAATGGGGAATATGCTTTAATGTGGCATCTTGGCTTAGAAGGAGTCCTAGATTGATTGGTTAGTTACATGTGTAGCAGTGTCCCTCTGTCATTAATCAGTTGTTTTTCTGCTTCATAGCACAGCCCCTCAAACAAGCATTGAGTGAGTTGTGGCACCAGAGGGTCCCTTCTATACCAGTTCTCGTCTCAGACATCTCATTTTCAATTAAAATATTTTGGCAAGACAAGACAAAATAAAATATACTTTATTAATCCCAGGGGGGGGCGTTCCCAGTTAGTCTAAGTAGTATAATGGAAGATTGTTTAGCCATTATATTTGTATTTAATCCATTCCTTTAACATGACTCCATTGCTGGGTAATGTTTTGTAGTCTGTATCCTGAGACGGTAGTTATACTTTTAATGAATGGACAGAGAGTCATAGTGCTCAGACAGACAAGAGGTCGGAAAGCAAGGTAAACAAAGGTAAACAGTCCAAACCGCAATACAAAGAAGTTGTCCAAATATAGACATACATCGACACAGAAGAGACTGATCAAGTAACCAAATCCAAAATCCAAATCAAAGAACCAGAAAACCTGGAGAGCAGATTATGGGACAAACGATCAATACGGTGGGGAGCTCAATACTTGGCAAAGGGCTCAGTCAAAGCTAGGTGCTTTTACACTGTGCTAATCAATTAGCTTGACACGTGGCAATACTGCTTTATATGGCAAACAGCATTCAGGAATGCATGAAACATTAACAGCTTAAATTTCCTTTTTCGCAGGATTCATGTACACTTATGGTATGTCATCAGTGTTGGATTACATTATCTTCATTGACTTGCTATCTTCTGACAGAGATAACTATGAAATTAATTTGAAACCAATGCACAAACTATCTGTTTAGAAATACATAACTTCTACATTGGGAGTGATTAGACAAAGCACATGGATTCCAAAGGCAGCTCATTTGACCATTTGAGGTGGCGTTAGGCTCAGTGAGTTAGGAGTCTATGCAGGTGTTCACCAGCTGAGTAACCAATCACGGTAGAGCCCTCGCATATGGCAGGTGACCAAAAAAACTGCTGAAGCAGCGCCGGAGAAATGGCTGACCCTCTTCTCCTATTCTAAGCTTTGTTCTCATCTGTTTGTGTGTGTCTCATGCAGAGCAAGGAGGAGTATGCGAAAGCTGAAGAGTCCCTGTGTCCCTGTACATATACTTCTACAAACACCTAATCAAAGTATCATAATTGATTATCATTCAGAAGCATCGGATTGAGCACTATTAGCATTTGGACACAAGGGAAGTAATGATTACCACAGGGAGGCACAGCCAGTGATTCTGGTGCACAAGATGACAGAACAGTAAGACGGAAAATAAATAAAGGATCATATCGAGTCATTTGTAAAGTGGGAGAATGACACTTATGTGTATGAGTGACTTATAAGGCCTAATAGGTTGAATGGTGACAGGACCTGGGGGCAGGTTATAGTGGACCTGCGAGTGAATGAGTGAGGTGGTGAAAACACGAGTAGGAGATCTAATTGGTAGAATTGTGTGAGGGTGAGACTCTGTTAATAACTAATGGAAGTAGTGGTTTAATTAACATTAGACAAAGAGCAATACTGAAATAAAAAAGCTTGTCTTACAGCACTTGAACACAATAACCTTTTAAAATGTTAATGTTTTACTGGGGTTTGAATTTATATTTTAAAGTTGCAACATAGACTATAAAAGTACATTTTGAGCTATTCCTAAGATCATAAGTGAAAATGTGTCTGTGCCACTGTATACAGGGTAGATTCATAAATGCATTTAGTTCCTCTCTCATCATAATATTTTCTGTGCACCCCTTTAGAGATTTGGAGAAGTAGTTTATGGAAATCTTTGGCTGAGCATCAGCAGAACCCTCCAAAGCAAATCTCTCTTTTGCTGTAATAATTTCTGCAGTCTACAGTACATCTGCTGCTTCACTATATCATGCTGAAGTTGCAGAAATAGGGGATTATACAATAAAGGAAAACTTCTAACATTAATTTTCAACTGTATACATAAAAGATTGTTTCAAAGTCCAAATCATGTGTGTATAAATGTTAAATGCAACATTTTACAGAATACAAAGTGTAGAAATGTAGCGATATTCATTAAATGTGTAAACTTATAGATTGAAACAAAGTGTTCAATTATACCACACTCATGCTGCCTGACATTTCACTTGCAGAATTGTTTTACAAGACACGCAAACAAACAACAGAGATACATATGCATACAGAAAAATGGTGACACATATATGTACAGGTACACAATAAAACAGCTATATAGCCACACACAGACCCAAAAGCAAAGACACACTAACACAATAGCATAAACGTAAAGTTTGAGGATATGGAATATGGGATTTGCGTAGGTTGACCAACTCCCCCAGGTCCCACTTACAGGCTTTGTATGATTTATAGCTCTAAAGGGCCTCCGTATTGCCCCCATGGGCCGCCAGCAGCCCCTCTCTGGGGAGTAGTGCCTGCTGCATGGAGACACATGTAAATGTCAACAGCAGCATGATCGCGGTGAGATAAATCTGCCCGCTCTCCCTCTCATCATGCTGGAGGACACCGACTGCTGGGAGTCTTTCCACTCTTTCAGCATTCAGTGTAACAATCATACAAATATTAACTGCAAGCTATTTTAAAACATAAGCATTTTATTTATCATCATTGTCATCATCAACATTATTATTTTTGTTGTTGTTGTTCTTGCTAGAATGTGCATAACAATGTTGAGAAATAGTAAACATGTAGCTTTTCCAATAATATATTTATAGTTCAGCCATTTTTCCGTTAATCTCTTAAAGCTTATAGGGTTACTCAAGCATGTCTGAGGTTAAAGGGAAACATAAAAATGTGTGTTAATCACTATCAAGCAAGATACATTTTAATATAAGAACTACATTTTAATATACAGTTTTTAAATTTGTCCTATGACTAATAAAATATGATGTAATGGCAATGAGGCTTACATGCTATATACTGTAACACGTATAAACAAGTATGGTTTCACTATTTCTTTTAAGAAATCTGCGTTCTGAGAAAATGAAATGTTTTGCATGTTGAAGCTAATTCTGACTCACAATTTTTTATTATGTCAATTATGCCAGGCTGCATATTCATTATAAACTTTATAATTATATGTAGTGTCACGCCCAGCTTCGTCCGATCCTCGTGTGTGCCACGCCCACCTCGTTACCTCGTGTGATTCCCGGATTGTCAACACCTGTGCCTGGTTCCGTTTGCTTTTTCCTGTGTATTTAGTCCACGTCTGAGTACATCTCGTCAGATCCGTCATTGTAGTGTGTGTTGTTAGTGGATGTCCGTGCCTGTCTGCCTTTCCAACAATAAACCCCGTTTGTCCGTCTTCACGGCTCCGCTCGCCTGCTTCCCCGCTCGCCTGCTTGCCGAATCGTGACATGTAGTGTGTGTGATTACTTGAAATAGCAAGTATCTAAGAAGGAAAACAAATATAAACAATATACAGATAAAGCATGATGTGGTAGGACAACTAATCACATGAATGCAAAATATACCTCTTGTTCTGTCAGCGAACTATGCTTAATGTCTTACTGGAGGGGACTGAAAAATAAATTCAGCATTCATTTAACATTCATAGCAAGATTGGGAAAACTAAAGGTTGCATGAGTTCCACTCATACTGAACATAGACAACATTTTAATAATGTAAACAAAATGTTTGAAAATATGACCTAATTACCCATTTCCCATTAGATACATTGTGTGTGTTTGTAAGCATTGCTGAAATGGACTAATGTACCCCACTATCTGTCCTGTACTTCCTGGAAGATCACTGTGACCAGTTCTGTATTAGATTATCATGTGTATTTTTTATTTAAATTTTTTTTTTTTGGGGGGGGGGGCAGGGGGTATAAATAAATTAAAATATAAAATAAATTAGGTATAAAATATGGAAAAACCATTATCTGTGCCTAGTACAAGGAACAATGACATTGAAAATAAAAGCAACCACTACAGCAAAACATTTGTCAAGACATGCTACAATCACATTATGTGTGTTTTAAATATTACTCATCCTGCACTATGCAAAACTGCAACAAAGACCATAACCAGCACCACTATTCACTCTCCAAGGGTTTCCACTACACAGATCCAAGTGGTGCTGCAGACGTCTCCTCAGTAATGAATACCCCTGGGCTTTTCCATGAACCTTTTGACTAAAATATTCAGGTTTTAGGACATTTTGGGGGCCCCTAAACCCCAACGAGTAATACCTGTATCATTTTCATCAATCAGTGAAGTAACTGTATTAGAAGTAGTATTAGCTGTGAGAAGAGAAATGGCCAAGAAATACAATCTAAAGCAGTCCTTTGCACACATAAGTGACAGAAATGCTTCGACTCTTAGACAGGCATTAAACTGCAAACTTTTTTTAGCAAATGGCAATGCCATGCATCTGGTCACTGTTTGGCTGAAAGGAGAGATCGGGAGAATTTTCAAAATTGTCACACCACAGGAACAAAGTTAGTTAAAGTGGAATATGACACAGAGCAAAATATATAGTCAATTTTTAAATAGATCTTCTTTGTAACAGCAGGGGCTGTACTGGGATTAAAATTTGGTCCTCATGATCCCATACTAAATGAGGTTCCATCCATCCACTTTCTGCAACCACTTGTCCTATTCAGGGTTATGGGGGATCCAGAGCATATCTTGAAGGCTGCGGGTGCAAGGCAAGGAACAACCCAGGATGGGGCACACTCACACATGCACACCTATGGGCAATTTGGACATAGGGAGAACATGCAAACTCCTCAGCGTTTTTTCTTCACTGAATTTCTTTTTATCAACCTAAGGGTGGTGCTGTTTTGCACAACACTTTGTTAGACATTTTTTTTAAATAGTTGCACTTTTTTGTTTTCATATGGAAATTGTCATTGTGGTCGTACATTGGCATTAAATGATATTTTCTGTGATATCAATGCTATTTTTTTTTCTTTTCTTTTTTTTTTTGCTGATGCTCTGCTTCCGCCACTGGAATTGTCATTCCATTCACTGACATGAGTAAAGAACAGAAATTCTTTGTGGAAAAAATCATAAAAAGTAGGGAAACTGTAACAGAAAACACACTTTTGTATATAAGCTCACACAGAAATATATAGGCTCAGGTTCAGAATGTCTAACCCAGATAATACCATGCAGCAATGTGGGAAATTTCAGACTGGATGACTTTACTTAAAGTATGTGTATGTCACTTTGTGGCACTGCTTAGTTAAAGATGGCCCTTCTTATCTCTGGTGTACAATGGAAGCTCCTTAGTGGTCGTAGGGAGACTAATCCTTGTCACGGGCCTGGCAGGGGGCTCTTTTAATGACCTGATTCACCTTTCACCTACTGCAGGAGTATACCTTCCCAGCTGATGTCCTTACAGCACAATGGGTGAGGTGACCTTTCATTCAAATAATGACTTTAGTTAAGCAATTAAGAATCACATTATAATAAGACCCATCAACACTCTCTACCCATTACAGAACATACAAAAGCCTGTTCCAGAGCTTGTTTCCAGGAAGAGAAGATTTGTGCATCCTTTCATTGTTAAAGTCTGGCTTGGATACTGGAGAATGTCATGCTCAAAAAGAAAAATGTATCTTTTCTCCTCTTAAGTCTAAGTGTCAGTCTATAACTAATATTTTCGTGTAACAGGTATGTCAATAAATTACCCTATTGGTTATACCTAGGTTCGATAGGGAGGTATAAACAGCTTAATATATAAAGAAAAGAGAATTCCAAGTTCTATTGTTCCAGTTCAAGGTCCAAGCAAACGGCAAAAGATGCTGACAGCCCTAATCTCCGGGATTACTTGCTCTCCCTCACGTCTGAGTGCACAAGGGTCTCCGGCCATCTCTTCTTTTGTTTTTTTTTCTTCAGTCAAAGAAAAGATACTGACCAAAGCATTTGGTTTATATATATATATATATATATATCCTTTACGCAATGGTGCTTGTCAAAACCCACCGCGTTCATCAAACCACCTAATCTGCCATCTAAAGGTCGGCCGTTCCTCATTTTACAAAGTCCCCAACAATTACAAAAAGATAAAAGGTTCCTACTTAGATTTATTATCTCTTATTGGGAAAAAAATTAAATAAATGAAATGTCTACATTGTAAATATATACATACACTCACCTAAAGGATTATTAGGAACACCATACTAATACGGTGTTTGACCCCCTTTCGCCTTCAGAACTGCCTTAATTCTACGTGGCATTGATTCAACAAGGTGCTGAAAGCATTCTTTAGAAATGTTGGCCCATATTGATAGGATAGCATGTTGCAGTTGATGGAGATTTGTGGGATGCACATCCAGGGCACGAAGCTCCCGTTCCACCACATCCCAAAGATGCTCTATTGGGTTGAGATCTGGTGACTGTGGGGGCCATTTTAGCACAGTGAACTCATTGTCATGTTCAAGAAACCAATTTGAAATGATTCGAGCTTTGTGACATCGTGTATTATCCTGCTGGAAGTAGCCATCAGAGGATGGGTACATGGTGGTCATAAAGGGATGGACATGGTCAGAAACAATGCTCAGGTAGGCCGTGGCATTTAAACGATGCCCAATTGGCACTAAGGGGCCTAAAGTGTGCCAAGAAAACATCCCCCACACCATTACACCACCACCACCAGCCTGCACAGTGGTAACAAGGCATGATGGATCCATGTTCTCATTCTGTTTACGCCAAATTCTGACTCTACCATTTGAATGTCTCAACAGAAATCGAGACTCATCAGACCAGGCAACATTTTTCCAGTCTTCAACTGTCCAATTTTGGTGAGCTCGTGCAAATTGTAGCCTCTTTTTCCTATTTGTAGTGGAGATGAGTGGTACCCTGTGGGGTCTTCTGCTGTTGTAGCCCATCCGCCTCAAGGTCGTGCGTGTTGTGGCTTCACAAATGCTTTGCTGCATACCTCGGTTGTAACGAGTGGTTATTTCAGTCAAAGTTGCTCTTCTATCAGCTTGAATCAGTCGGCCCATTCTCCTCTGACCTCTAGCATCAACAAGGCATTTTCGCCCACAGGACTGCCGCATACTGGATGTTTTTCCCTTTGCACACCATTCTTTGTAAACCCTAGAAATGGTTGTGCGTGAAAATCCCAGTAACTGAGCAGATTGTGAAATACTCAGACCGGCCCGTCTGGCACCAACAACCATGCCACGCTCAAAATTGCTTAAATCACCTTTCTTTCCCATTCTGACATTCAGTTTGGAGTTCAGGAGATTGTCTTGACCAGGACCACACCCCTAAATGCATTGAAGCAACTGCCATGTGATTGGTTGATTAGATAATTGCATTAATGAGAAATTGAACAGGTGTTCCTAATAATCCTTTAGGTCAGTGTATATATGAGGGCTGGAACTTTAATGCGTTAATTTCAATTAATTACAGAAAAAATAACTAATTAATAAAATTGACACATTGAACTCACACTTTAATTCGCACCTCGGAATGTTACTCAGTGCATGAGTTCCAGGCATACAGATTATCGATGCACAATGTGATGAGCATGATGGGGAAGACAGATGAGACTATGTTGGTGGATGGGGAATTTAAATATAAATATTAAAATGCTATTATTTGCACTTTATGCAGGAAGGAGTTTATCACAGGAGCACTTCCACCCTTCGTTACCAAATCAATGCAAAAAATGTTGGGGCTAGTGCACAGGTCGGTAACATTGCACTTTATCTGTTGATCTGTTTATTTTTGGCCAGGGAGTTTTTGACTGAAGTGGGATTGTTTGGTTTTTCTGGTTTTTCATACATGATGTTTGAAAAATGCGTGCAGTTGAAGTCAATCAATATTTTCGCATTTTTGGTCAAAATTTCCAGTGTTGTGAAAACTGTTTGCTCTGTGTTTTCTGCACTCATCTATTGGTCTGTGTAGCAGATTAATGGGAAAATTTACAAGATTTTAATGTTTATGCTTATGTATATTGATTCACTCATCAACCAAACTTACATTTCTTATTTCTCGTGTCAAACATTGAAATGTGATTAAAATGTGATTAACTTCGACCAATTCATTACAAAGCCTCTAATTAATTAGATCTTTTTTTTAATGAAGTCCCACCCCTAAAATAATAATTATATATATATATATATATATTTATATATAGAGAGAGAGACAGAGAGAGAGAGAGAGAGATACACACACACACACACATTTGGGTATTTAAACACACCGGATTGAGGAGCGAGCTTTTTTTTCCCCCATCTTATTACTGCTTTCAGCACTGAGCGGGTGATATACAGTAGTGATGCCAGAAAACGAAGACACACTCACTGATTCACAACACATCCATGTAAAGCGCCTTGGGACAACTCAGTTGTGAAAAGCTCTATATAAAAATAAATTGAAAATTGATATAGCAATACACCGTAGCTGCTGCACCACTGCCTTTTAAAGGTCTGATTGGTTAAGGTTAGGGTTAGGCATTTTTATTGGTTTATTGCATACTATGCCCAAGGCACACCTGTGAATATATAAGAGAGTTAAGACAACCTTTCTGCACCTTTTCTCTGTCAAAATAGCAAAATGGTTTTGGACACGCCCATAAATGTTAGTTGTGCCGTGCGCTTTACACTTTGCATTATATCATCAAAATAGAGCCCTTATTCTGTTACTGTGATAAGCTAAAAGTGTGTGATGGAATTGAAGCGGTGTCCCTTAGTGTTGGCATGAAAAGACAGCCAGAGACACCATAATCCTGATTACACTGAGGCAAATCACACAATGTTGGATTTTTAATAAAGATTTTTTGGAGAAGGGGGAGAGTGTAGGGGGGCTAGATACTTTAGAGGCCGGGGGGGTGGCAGGGAAAATTATTAGATGGGGAAGGGTAACAAGGCTGTCTAGTGAATACATATAATTCTAACAGCATTAAATTTATTTAGCCTGTGCAGTTTTTAATCAGTCCTTTTACAGTGTCATAATAGCAGAGAAGTGGCCAGGCTCAGCACCCTGATCAGCAACCACCCATCAGGGGGTTCAGGACCAGGCATTTGGGGAGCCAGCAAGGACTCACTCTCCATGAGGAGACGTCCCCAGAGACACACGACTGGAGCAGCTGAGAACTGCAGAATCATGTCGCACTACATAATGGTTTGAATTCCCACACTTCAGTCTGTTTGTCCTTCACTCACCCATGCCATATTAGCCAGCCCACCCCTTCCCTCCCAAACACCTCCCTATAACCCAGTCTTTACTTCGCCGGCAGCAGAGTGGGAGATCCCCAATTACCTTAGTATTCCTCTGCCAAGCGTAACCATCCTGTGTGCCGATCCCAGGATTATCTTTGTATACTTTTTGCTTTCTCAGTTCATTTTTACAAGAAAACAGCCACCCTGGGGCTTAAACTGAACCACCCACCATTGCCTGTGTTCCTGTTTACTTACACCCCCCACTAGGCACACCCTGGTATGTTACGAATGTAGCAGGATGCCAATTAGGGGCTTACCTTCTCTAGTGATTGGTGGCATAGATTACAAAATTGGCCTGTGCGTAATGGTTTGGGCCTTATAAAGGACGGGAATGGCAATGGTGACGGATCTGTGGTAACACACGCCAGGGGGTTTTGGGCTCTGTGTGTTCGTCCATTTTGGCAGTTTTGTAGCCAGAGCGAGGGAATTTGCCTTTGCAGTCCCTTTGTCGGAAAGCTACGACTTGACTTCTGCTTGGTTGAACTGGCAGGTAGTATCTCCTCTCTCCGGTGGCCGAAGCGGGGGTTGTATACCATACGTGATGTTGTTTCATTTTTCTAGCGAAAGGCTACGTAGCTAACATTTGCAGCATTGTCATCCTGTGCTTCCCTTATCTGATACCTGGTAGATGTCTGTCGCTGCTCTTTCCCCATGTTGACTGCTTTTAGGGTAACGTGTTTGTATTTCCCTTAGGAAAGGGGCTGTCGTCATAGCGCCAATGCTGCTGTTTTGCTCCTTGTTTTGGTTTTGTTTTTTTTGTGTTTTTCTTTTTTCCACTTGGTTTTTGTTATGTTGGGTTGGGTTGACGGAGGCTGCGAGGTTCCAGCCAGTTGGTTGGATTGGCCAGTTCGGGAGCTGTCCGGCGTCTGGGAGGGAGCCTGGTTCAGCAGTGCCCCGTACGTCAAGCTACGCCATCCCGTAACGACCCGGAGCGAGCCAACTGGCTATTGCGTGGACTCACGTTGAGGGTTGTTGGTATTCTTTGATTTTTATTTGTGTTTTAGTTTTATTTGTTTTGATTTGCGGGGTTGTTGTGTGCAGTGGGTGCTGTGTTGAATTGCTTGTGTATTTGCTGTGATGTTGGTCTTGTAGTAATTACATGGGATATTGTATGCATGTGTCCGGCCCCCGGATTGCTGGCTTTAATTGTGTACCGTTGGTACCTTCAGCTTGTTTTATGCATCATAGCAGTTGGTGGTTTTAGTAAAGGTGCTTTTTATCTGGTAACCACCTCTCTGCCTCTTCCGTACGGACTTGTGCTCCTTGAGCTGAATCTTTGTTTCAACCTTATTTCCTTGGGTGAAATTCCCAAGGTGGCGTTGTCGCATCCCACTTGTGTGATCAGCCCGCGGTGTCGGCCTGGCGGTCAGTCACACACACATGTCCTGACACTTCAGTTTCCAGTGCGTAAACAGTGCATTTCTAGCCACAACCTGGTATGTTACACACATGACCTGACATCAGTTTCCAGTGCGTAGACAGTGCATTTCTAGCTATAACCTGGTATGTTACACACATGACCTGACACTTCAGTTTCCAGTGCGTAAATAGTGCTTTATATGAATCTGCATGAACTTGCTTATACTAAATAAATCCCAAATATAAGTTTCAATTATTGTGCAGTTCTCCATATTGACTCTTATGTCTTAGTGGAACCATTATAAACATGTTTATGCATCATTTCCTACTTTTCAAAACTGATTTAAGATATTTTGCTTCAATTAAGCACAGCATGTGGTATTCTGTGGTATCCTGCAGAGATGCAGGCAACAGTGCTGCTATGGCCCGTGGTATGTCCTGCATTTTTAAATATTTACAAACCATGGGATATCCTCCTCCAGAACCTCCAGTGTGATCCAGTTTTCTTCTGTTTGATTAAAACTCTTTATCAGATTTCTGCTAGCTATGTTTACCTATATTGTCATAATTACTGTCTGCTATGAAATGAATTATTTAAAATTATTTTATATTAAACTTCAATAAGAGGGATAGACTCGCCACATTCCTGCACTGGAGACGCAGTTATGGAAAATAGATGGATGGTAGAAATAGGTTGTTGTTACAGTACTCCATTTTAATGTGAAAATGGTATTACAAAGACTACTGTGTTAAAGACCACCTTCATTAAGTCCGCGTCAAGAATTTGTCTTTAACAAATCGTGTCTGGGTTAAAACCAAGCCCAACAGAGGGGTGGTTCCGAGACGTGAGCGAGTCCATTACCAGAGCTAGGTAGCCATTACCTTCACCGAGTCCATTTAAATTTCACTGTAACACCAGAATCTGATCATGCCTGTACCTTTGAGGTTGGGCTCTGAGCCCATACTGCAGTCAGGCCCCTCACCAGACTACTGATGCAGCTGTGTCTCACTCACACACTTCAGAGGGGTGCTGCATGTTACCTAACCTTGTACAGTAAAACCTTGGATTGCGAGTAATTTGGTTTGCGAGTGTTTTGCAAGACAAGCAAAAATTTTTTAATTGATTTTAACTTGATAAATGAACAAGGTCTTGCAATACGAGTATTACGTATACACTTTGTCTGCCTAGCGTCACGCGATCACAACTGAGCCGATGGTTTTTCTCTCTCTCTCGCTGTGTAATTGTGGGTAATTGTTTCCCATGCTCGGTCTCAGTCCGCATGTCTCACTCGTATAGTCAAAATTTAATAGAAAAGCACCACCTGAATAAGGGTGTAGCAGTGCAAGGGATGAATCTGTTTAACGACAATGCAATGTCCACATTTCCACGAAATCGAAAAGGAGGCAAAAGCAGCTGTCATTAGAAATGTTCCTTGTTAAAGTCGCACAAAAAGAAAAAGATTCCAGTGAGCCAACAGACAGTAGTGATTCCGTTAGTTATAGTGAAAGCTGTCCTACAAAATAACCCTCCTCTTCTCCTCTCTCTCGTCTCCCTCACACCATCCACGATTCTTTTCAAAGGTAAAGTGCAGGTTAATTTGTTTTATGTATTTTTACTTTATATTATGTATTAAACATTTTGTATGAATATTTTTGGGTTGTGGAATGAATCATCTAAGTTTCCATTATTTATAATGGGAAATTTTGCTTTGGATTACAAACACGTTTCCAGAACGAATTATGCCCGCAAACCAAGGTACCACTGTACTGTGTCCCACAACCTATTGAGAGTAAGATGGTGAAGAGAAGCATTCCAGTGTACCTGTACTTGTGCAAATGGCAAATAAAGTTGAAACATAACTGTGGAATGTTTAATAAACAATATATTTACCTATACATTTTATGCATCTCTTTCATCTATAGATAATGAACACAATATTGCATGGGTATCAGGATGACCAGACAGTTTGAGATAAAATGATCGACATGTGGTCAATGTGTGATTTCAGATTGATCTCAGTGGTATTGCAGTAGTCTCATAGTATAAGGAAACCTATGAGATAAATTTGAGATCACAGTCAGATCATATTCTTGACTAAGTTGTTGCCTGCGAAGTGAATGTTGATTTTGAAACAGAATGAAGCTTGCTTGACACTGTCCTGAGCACATTGTGCAATCACAAAAGATTAATCAATGAAACCGTGCCATGTGCAAAAATTACACCAAACATAAACAACTGAGATTTTCACATTGTGCACTTATAATAAACAAATAAAACGATACTGGTAATCAATCACGATGCTCTAGTCTCAAATGTTGCAGGAAGTCAGAAACCTCACCAGAACCAACACATTTGAGTAGAGCTCAATACGGAATTTCTTCCTCATTTAGTCCATGAATTTCAAAGAGGACATCAATGATATAGTGAGACATATGAAGAAGGAAACAAAACATCATTGGGATAAACCCTTGATTTTGTACAACAAATGCCAGCAGAAATTTTGTCTGTGCATTGCATTTTACCACGAAGATGAAAAATGAAAAATATTGCTACAAATATTGGTTGGAACAATTTGGTACTCCCACATTATTGGTAGGGACATGTCCCCACCATCCATATCCAAATCTACAGCATTGCCGATATCCCCACATCTACATGAGTGCCCACCTCCTTTCTCTCCCCAGGACAGATTCACCGGCTACTCAGCTTTAGCTTCCATCGCTGACTTAGCCAAAACAGTGAAAGAGAAACTGTTTGCTTGTCATTAGGGTCCCCTGTTTCTGCTCTGTCCTGGGACAGTATCGTGCTGAAGACATTTAAATTTGGTTCTTGAACCAAAAAATCATAAACAGTACAAAATTTCTTTTTTAAGGCTATTTTTTTCATTTAAAGTTTTCATTAAACGTTTTATAATTTTATTAGAAGTACAAATAATAGACACGACCAGTCAAAAGTGTTTGTACACCACAGGTTTTTACCACTTTTCCATTAATTTCATAAACTGCAGATTTCTATTCTTGTTAAGTATTGGAAAGTTGAGTGAACATCTATAAATGAAAATTTAAGTCGAATTAAGCAAGATTTCTTTTTAACTACTCTGGGACCCTGGGCTGACATGGGTAGGGGTGCCCATAAGTTTGGCATTTGGAGCCAAAAGAGAAATGAAAGGGAATTAAAAATGATGGAACATAAAAAATTTGCTAATCAAAACACAGTTGCCAGTGGTAAGATTCACGATCAGGGTGAGGGGGCATCATGCCGGTGGATCGAGTGACCAAATTTTAGAAATTTAACCAGTCCCTTATCCACCCACCCCTTCCCCCCAACTCCATGGACGCTGCTGCAGGTGGCTGCCCTTGGATGCCAAGCTTGCTCTCACCTAAATACACTACACACACATTATGGACAATAGTATTGGGTCACCTGGCTATCTATAACATCCCATTCTATATCCATAGGCATCAATAAGGAATTGGTCTCCCCTTTCACGATATAACAGCTGCCAATCTTCTGGGAAGGCTTTCCACAAGAATTTTAGAGTGTGTCTGGGGAAATTTTTGCCCATTCATCTAGAAGATCATTTGTGAGGTTAGGCATTGATGCTGAATGTGAAGGCCTGGCTCATAGCTTCCGTTCTAGTTCATCCCAAAGGTGTTCGATGGTGTTGAGGTTAGGGCTTTGTGCATGCCAGTCAAGATCTTCCACACCACACTCATCCAACCCTGTCTTTATGGACCATGCTTTGTGCACTGGGGCACAGTCATGCTCGAACAGAAAAGGGCTTTCCCCAAACAGTTCCCACAAAGTTAGAAGCATAAAATTGTCCAAAATGTCTTCGTATGCTGTGGTATTAAGAGTTTCTATCATTAGGACTAAAGAGCCCAGTCCAACTCCTCACAAACTATCCCATACCATAATCCCTCCTCTACCAAATATTACAGCTGGCATAAAGCAGTCAGGCAGGTAATGTAGTCCTGGCATCTGAAAACCCAGACTCATTCCCTCATACATGTGCACCTATGATCAATTTGGTAACTCTAGTTACCAGCATGTTTTTGGACTGTGGGGGGAAACCGAAGTACCTTCCAAAGTACTGGAAAGCCCACGACAACACAGGGAGAACATGAAAACTATGTGAACCAAACACAGCAACAATGCTAGCCACTGCTTCATTGCACAACTCCATTAAAAAAAAAAGCCAGATCAAAAATGTGAATTTCACACATACACAATAAATAACTGTTTTCTTGACATTTAACAGTCTTAAAAGTCCATTCAACCACTGACCAAGACCTGTGTGGTATTAAGGTACTATAGCATACCATGGTATTTCATGGTATTGATTACATAAGGAATCCTGACTTTTAGGTCATTGACAGTGTCAATGGCTGTATAAAATAATAAAAAATGGACAGAGTGAGTTTTGGAAATTTTCTCTTCAGTTAGGCTAACTGCATACCCTTAGACAGATGGGAAATTAACAATGATTGTCCCTAGTATGTGTGAGGTCCATTTAGGTATACGTGACAGTATTTGAGGCTTACGTGTGTGTGTGTGTGTGAGAGAGAGAGAGAGAGAGAGAGAGAGAGAAGGAAGGGAAATGTATCTATAAAAAGTTAATGAGCAAAGTAATAGATTGCCTGCAGACACATATGAACCCTAGAGGAGCGCTGATGGGCAGGGTCCGTTTCCTATGTCAATTGTGTTTCCATACCTATTCAATCACAATACAACTTTAAAATTATATTGTAGTGCAATGATTTTTCAGTATGTTATTAAAATGAAAAGACAAACACAGAGAACCTAAAAATAAGAAAATAGGTAAATTGAATTTATTGTCAATAGAGTAATATATTTTACTTGTTTGCTTGCTGAATTTGCAACCAATATTAACTTATTGTCCTTATTAATTACCTAACTGTCCTGTCCTAACACGACACTAACTAATTAATTTATTACAATAGTATTATTATTATTATTATTATTATTATTATTATTATTCCATACACAGTATTGGCAATGCACCCTCAGTTCACATTAGTTCTCAACCAAGGAGTACAAGGATTGCTTATCTGCCTGTTTTTTTAATTATTATTTTTTATAATATTCTGGGGAAACAGCAGCAGCATTTTTAATGCAAGAAGCATTTTGCTACTAAATCCTTTCCTGGATGATGGATTTCAGTCTGAGATTTCTGTGTCCTCAGAGAAGTCAGTTTTCATGACCTAAGGCAGAGAAAAATGAATGCAGCGGCTCCTTCCCTGCCCTTAGACCAGCAGACACAGAGAGGTGCATGCTGCTCTTTCATCTGATGCTTTGAGCTACCTCTCACTGAGCAGCAGTGTAATTAATTTCACATGCTGCAGTGCGACATTCACATTAAATAAATCGCTTTCCAAAGTATCCGGGGAGAGGGAAGAAGAAAGATGTCCAAGTGCAATAAATTTTCAAGCACTCATCCTTAAATTTACAAATGGAATTAAATGAGTAATTATATTTGTAAAAATGGCTGGTTTGTAAGCAAATAGATTGTTAATCTCTTATAATCCAATGATGATTGCTCATTACATGAATTTTAATGGGAACTTAACTCAGTCAAACTGTAATCTTATTAATATATTGCCTTACCTTTTCAGTTTTTTGTGATTTTCTTAAGGAAAGGGTGAATGATACTTAAGGCATATAATCCCAACATGACAACCTTAACCCTTACCCAGCCGTAACCTGAACAATAAGTAACCAAACAGAATACAAGACTTTCGGCATTGTTACTTTTTTGATTGTATTGACAGATCTTTGTGGGGACCTCAAAAATGATCACATACACACACACACTCACATGTTTGTATTCATATCATTGTAGGGACTCTCTATTCATTCCTATGGGAAAAACAACCTTACCCAGCACCCAGCCCTAACCTTAACCATAAGTAACCAAACGAAATACATGCCTCTTGGCATTTTTAATTTTTTGATTGCAGCCACAGCTTTTTATAAAATTGTGGGGATCTCCCAAGCATGTCAAAAAAACAGATGTTTACCACATTGCGAGGACATTTGGTCCCCACAATATAAAATATATATGACCCCCCCCCCCCCCCCCCGTGCACACACACACACGTCAGACTGAATCAACATGATGTTTTTTTCCTAATGTTTCTTGTGGTATGTTTCCAGAATGCTAATGCTAAGACCTATCTCCATCAACTTCCATCCACCCAATTCCCATATTAATTTAGTAATAAATCTCATTCTGAGATAAACAAACTCTGCTAGGTCTGTGTGGGCATGGGGTCAGCTTGAGGGATCACTGGATGTGGACACAGGTAAGACATCAGGTTAATGATTTGGTTTACTGGAGAAGAAACAAAACAGAAAACAAACATTTTTACCATAAACAACAACATATCTTATACAAGCTATGTGTGTGGAATTAGTGTCATCTGTGTCAGTGCAGGTTGTCTTCATTGTTCTCATGTCCAAAAACATGTTTTTTGGTAAATGAGAGTCCCTCCTCTGTGAGAGTGTGCCCTCTGCTGGACTGGCATCCCTGTGCTGGGTAAGATCTTAGGGAACACAGTTGGATTTCCAGTCAAGGTCAATATCTTAGAGACTTGGAGAGATTATTTTAGTTCCCATGTAAAAGCTGTAGTCTTTAATGCATGTTTTAAATATAGCATCTTCATTGATTACTTTTAGTGCTGCTTAGATCTAAGAAGCCCTTTATCTTGTAGAGTTGAAAGCTTACTGTGCTGGGCAGGTAAAAGTCCTAAAGTCTAGCACATCTGCTTGCATATCACATACCTGCTATTTGCTGTAGAAACAGATTGTGAGAACATGAACACATTAAGGTGCATTATATAGTAATACAAATCAATGAATAATTTGTAATTGTTCTTTAACTTTGCTTCATTATGAATGAGAGGGTATTGTTGTGTTTTAGAGTGGTGTAACTGACCTTCTATGCCATGTTATCCAGTACTTTGGGTTTCTGCCAAATGACAAAATTCAGAAAACCGAGTACTAAACTGTAATCAATAACACTAACATATCCTGTTTTAAGCATTAAAATATCTGTGGGAAACTATCCAGTGGCATTTTAATTACTCAAATGCTGGAGCTGTCCTTGTGTGTGCTATTTTTTAAAGGTCAGAGTAATAGGGTTACTTTTGGGTATGGGATGGTTGCAAGAAGAAAAAAAAAGTGCTAATCAGATATTGTATGGGCCGGATGGGAACTGTGTCTGCAGAGGATATTCATTTATTTTTCAAATCCGTGAATGATACGGGAGGATATAACTGGAGAATGGGTATTGATCTTTTTCTTCAACTCCAGAGTCAGCGTTAATAAATACACCAAGCTATGGAATGGTGCGGAGACAGAAAAAATTCAAATAAAAAACCAGGTGATCAGGCTCCCCCTCTGTTTGAGAACATCTCTTCTGGGAACTTGGGTCTCCTCCTTTAGTCCAAAACACACAGTTAAATTGGCATTGTTAGATGACCCATTGTGTGTGTCGGCACGTCCTGCGATGGACTGCTGGGCAGTCCGGGGTGCCAACTCTCCTGCTGCTGCTGGGTTAGATTCCAGGCTCACCATTCCAACAATTTTTTCTAAACATTCTAGAAACGTTTAGCGAACGTGATGATTAAGGTGTGGAAAAGGGACATGAAGGGGTGAACTGGGTCTGCAACAATGTTTAGGTAGGTGGTATGTGTCAAAGTAACATTCACCCAAGGTTCCCCAGTAGACCATTGCCCAGAGCATCACATTGCCTTCACTGACTTGCCTTCTTTAAATAGTGCGTCCTGGTGCCATCTCTTTCCCAGTTAAATGACACACATGCACCTGGCCATCC
Source organism: Paramormyrops kingsleyae (assembly GCF_048594095.1). Lineage (NCBI taxonomy): Eukaryota > Metazoa > Chordata > Actinopteri > Osteoglossiformes > Mormyridae > Paramormyrops > Paramormyrops kingsleyae. The sequence goes on along the minus strand of NC_132808.1, from coordinate 3,822,627 downwards.
ATATGGTGTATTAGGAAATGTGACTCATCAGAACAAGCCACTTTCTTCTGTTGCTCCCTGGTTTAGTTCTGAAGTGTTCATTGTAGGCACTTTTGGCAGTGGACAGAGGCCAGCATGGGCACTCTGACTGGTCTGCAGCTACACAGCCCCATATGTGGCAAGCTGCAATGCACTGTGTATTCTGACACCTTTCTATCATAGCCAGTATTGAATTTTTCAGTAATTTGTGCTACAGTAGCTCTCCAGTAGGACTGAACCAAATGGGCTACCCTTCTCTTCCCACCTGCATCAATGAGCCTTGGGTGCCCATGACTCCATTGCTGGTTCACCAGTTGACTTTCCTTGGACCACTTTTGGTAGGTACTGGCCACTGCATACTAGGAACACCCCATAAGACTTGCCGTTATGGAGATGCTCTGACCCAGTGGTCTAGCCATTACAATTTGGCCCTTGTCAAATTTGCTCAGATTCTTATGCTTGTCAATTTTTCTTGCTTGCAACATATCAACTTCAAGAACTGACTGTTCAATTGCCTGATACATAATGGCACTCATCACAGGTGCCATTGTAATGAGATAATCAGTGTTACAGATTTCACGTCAGTAGTTTTACTGTTATGATTGATCAGCTTGTAGGAATTCTACTTATACAAAAATGTTCTGAGAGCAGAACGAAAACTGATTCAAAGAGATAAACAATCAGATTGTAGAGGAGGTCGGTCCAATCACCTAGAGGAGGTGGGACCATGACAACTGGTTGGTTCATCCTGTATCCTATGGGGTAGTGGTGGCCTAATGGTTAGGGAAGTGTATTTGTAATTGAAAGATTGCTGGTTCAAATCTCTGACCAGCAAGGTGCCACTAAGGTACCCTGAGCAAGGTACTGCTTCCTGGGTGGTGAATTAGCTGTCCCCTGCAATGATACGATGTCACGTATGGGTTAAATTTCACATTTCATTGTTCTGTGCTGTGTAAACACTGCTCACCTAATTCTAGTTACTCTGACCCACCTCCTCTACTATCTGATTGGTTATCTTTCTGAACCAATGATTTTTCATTCTGTCCCCAGAACACTTTTTTTAGAAGTAAAACTCCCATGAGAATAAAATCATGTTATGTTAGCTGGCTTTGCACATTGCATGCAAACTAAATAAAATGACTGCTTTTTCAAATCTTTTCCCTTTTTCAGTTTTACTTTCCATTAAATTTGGTCAAACATTTCTCAATATAATAAGAAACTACATGGAATATCCATCCTTTTCTTAATTAATTTCATATTAATCACATGGCCATATTATGTTATTATATTGCTCTGTTTTGTCAACTCTAACTTGGGACATTTGAGTATAGTTTATTTCATGTATCTGTCAAGAAATGGGGAGTGTAGATGTTTCAGGGAAGGGCTGGGGTTGTGCATAAAGTAAGTTTTGTCTGTTTGAGAGAGATGCCAGAAGCCCTGTGCTAGTTCTCAGAGTTCTCACAGTTTTGCTCATATGTATTTATACAGTATGTTGTGGTTTTTCTCCCACCCATTATATGCAGGGGGTATAAAGACATTATCTGTTCTATCCTTCAATAATCCCCAGGTCTGTTTGATTCGTTTGCTACCCTACATATCAAGATTGTTTGTTTTTGTTTATTTATTTTTCTCATCAGTGCAATAAAGGCCGGCCTTTCTGAATTATTTACTGTAAGTTTACAGTGTATTTTAGTGAGTGGACATTGAAGACCAGGATGTGTGATGTGTCCATCTTCACCATGAGAGCGTGCTACATGTATTGCAATTTTTAAGCATACACCCTGGGATATAAAATTAAGTACATTTAGTTACGGACATGTTACGCTCAAATTCAATGGAGAATTATTCAGTTAGATTAGCACCTGCTAATCCATGCAAGGTATATACTTTTCAGTACATTTCACAATTTGCATCAATTTGCACATGATCTGCTAAGTTTGGAAAGAACTACATATATCAAATGCGATGAACCAGACAGAGAATACCGGTTGTCAGGCTCAACGACCAAGGTGGACTCTTTTGGGTACAAAACAGGTCAGGGTGAAGAATAATACTATGCATCACTTGATTTATCTCCCAGGTTGTTTCCTTGATACTTTCTCTCCAGTTCATAGCCACTGACGGCATTGCTACATGCCCAGGATGTTGGGGAACTGCGTTCAAAGCCCTGGTGGCTACTGGGATGCAACAAACTATTTGTTCTCCAAACAGACACGCGCTGCCCGAGGGTGTCTTGTATACAAACAAACGGTCGAGACAAGTCCTTGAATGTGAAGCAAGGGAAATTCCCCTTTGGATACCTGAGTGGAAACTTGCTGCTCTTCTTCTGCTTAAGACAAGCTCTGATGACCTACTCTGGGAATGATTTACCTGCGGGGGTGGCGGCAGGCATAGCTCATTTGTTTGTTTGCCAGCACAGATCTTCAAAACTATGGCAAGGAGATACTTCTGAGCGATGCTTGGCTGACACAATGCTATCTGTGTACTACTGATAATGTCTGACACATACATACACACAAACACACACATACAGAATACAAACTTAAATTCAGAGAAATGCCTCATCGAGATTAGCGAGAAGAAAACCCTTGAAAACAAATACTTCTTTACACACTGAGCTCATTCTGTAACCTTCTTCTCATATCTGATTAAAACTCCACAGAACTGAAATCCTTATTGTTTTACAAGAAAGAGTCACTCTGCATGTTGATGTCCTCCTAGAGGCGAAAGTGCACAGCAGACAGCTTTGGTCCTCCCTCTTGTATCCTATGGTAGGGTAACTAGATCTGCCATCTTACTGTGTCCTGATTGGTCTCCTATAATCATACAGTGTCACTATTTGAGCTGTGTGCCTGATTCATCAATTTAGCATACTGTGACTGGCTGGATGACCCTGGGCCAGAGAGCCAGTGAAGCTCAACTGACCCCCAACTTTTCTTTGACATCTGCTGATGTGAATGACTCCATCACTGGGGAAGCCCGTTAACAACGCGGGTCAACAAACTGGAGCTATCACAATGCTGCCATGGCCTTTTCATAGTAACTGGGAAACCATTGCTTGCTCATTCATGCTTGATAAGTATGACTCAAGGGATTCGTCCTTCCAAACATTTGGAAAAGGGCTGTCATAGCCATATCAAGAAAGAAGGACACAATGGGCAGATTAAAATAGCCAGCTTTTTTTAATGTGTTTTTTTCTAACTATAGAACTATATATATTTGTGATTGTCTGGAACTGTGGAGACGTTTGCACCCTTCTGAAAAGAAACTGTTCACCAGTCATACCTGGCATGTTATTCCTCTTGATGTCCAAAGTAGAAAGGAAGAAATGGAGGAAAAGGCAAAAAACTGAGTCCGTATTCCCAGCTGAGTTGAGACTCCCACACTATTTCAGAGCTAGAGCTCAGTCGTGCACATTTACAAGCCCAACAGCTCACCATGTAAGGAGTCCAGTTTCATGTTTTTGTTTTGGCCTGATATAGCAACTAATATATTATTATGAATGTTATATGACTGCAATCAACTGAGTATCTAATCTACCCCCACACTCTTTTTGGGGACATCTGAGTGTGAGTTTGGACTAACAGTCCAAAGACCTGTGTATTAGTGTTTTGAGTGTGTGTTTTGTGATGGATAAGCTCTATGCACTATGGTACTGTTCTACATAAATGGTCATGGAAATGGCTATTATTCCTTTCTGATTTCATACATTTTCCTCTCTTAATATATGTACTAAAAACTTTCTAATTTACTATATATGTCTTTATTGCTCTTTTACAACATTTCCAAAGTTAAAAAAACAATTTGTAGCATACGTACCAAGTTATATAATAATTCTTTTGTATTTTGAATCTTTTTACAAATATTCCTTTAATGGCGACTAAAATCTGTTCATGAAGAATGTGATTCATTCCCTGAATTTTTATGTAAATAGAGGCTGACTCCATTGCTAGCATGCACCCATTCCTCCGTGTTATACTGCACAAGCAAACCTATTATAGTGTTATCAATTATACATTAAATACAGCAATATATATAAAAAAAAAAAACAATACAAATGATCCTATGTTGGCGGATCATAAGTGTTCTAAACTCAGGCAAAAAGAGTAGCTTTAAACTAATATGAACTGCATGTAAAATTCATAGGCCTAGGGCTGGTTAATTGGGAAGGTGGTGTGGGGGGCGGAGGGTGCAAAACTCACACCTTTTTACTTGGCAGAATTAGCATATGGTTCAGCAAAATCACAGCAGAAAATGAAATCAGTCAGAAACAACAATACGTGTGTGACTGAACTGGTAACAAGTTATAGTGTATAACTGCATTTCTCAAAATCTATATGAGGAAATTTCAGTATTCATTCAGTTTTATGCCACTCACACTTCAAAATGGATCTTACCTTATAATGAGGCCAATTTCAGCATCAGTGGGAAATTGACTAGAGATAATGGGGGTAATGAGTCTGTATTAAAGGATCGTGGAACAGCCAGTCTTTCCCTCCCTTTAAACAGGCTGAATTTGGTGATCTCTTTTTAATATATAATATATTAATATATTGAAGGTGACATTTAAAACATGTGCATATTTGAATACAATACTAGGTAAGAGTCATGTTGCTAGACAATTGCTTAATCATCCATCTATTTTCCAAAACTGCTTGTCCTATTCAGGGTCATGGGGGGTCTAGAGCCCAAACCAAGATGGGGTGCCAACCCATCACAGGGCACACTCATAAGAACATAAGAAATTTACAAACGAGAGGGGGCCATTCGGCCCATTAAGCTCATTTGGGGAGAACTTAACTAATAGCTCAGAGTTGTTAAAATCTTTTCTAGCTCTGATTTAAAGGAACCCAGGGTTTTAGCTTGCACTACACTAACAGGAAGACTATTCCATACGCTAACTACATGCTGTGTAAAGAAGTGCTTCCTCAAATTCATTTTAAAATGTTTTCCCATGCCACTCACGCACGCACACCTATGGGCAATTTGGTAAACCCAATTAGCGTCAACATGTTTTTGGACTGTGGGGGGAAACCAGAGCATGTGGAGGAAACCCCACAATGACACGGGGAGAACATGCAAACTCCACACACGAAACCCTGGTTTCGGCTTGAACCCAGGTCCCAGAGGTGTGATGCAACAGTGCCAATCACTGCACCACCCCTTGCCTTAAGCAGCTTGCATGTAAATAATGTTGGTTGTTTAATTATATAGTTAACTGGCTGGCCATCATCAAAATTATCTGCCAGTTATGCCACAGTATCTGTTAGTTTGTACTACACAGGACAGCATTCACTCACATCTATGAGTGTTGACTGCACATCACCCTGTCAGCGGAACGTGGTTTTTCCATCCTCGGTTCACACTTAACAGGTACTCACCATGGCTGACCAGGAGCGCCCAGCAAGGCGTGCCATTTCAGAGATGCTGTAACCCAGTCGGCTGGCTATAATGTTTTGCATTATTACATTTTTAGCCCTGTCCATTTCTTCTACATTAAACACATAAATTACGAGTACCGAATTTTAGCTTACTCTCTAATATATCCCAGACCTTTAGTGTAAGGAAACACACATGTATAGGAAACACATCACATGGGAGTGGTCATAATGTTTTGGCTCATCAGTGTATATGAACGCACACATACAAACTTATCCCATGTGCACTCATTCCTTTCTTAGGAAATTGGGATTTTTTATATATTGCATATTGAGACAATGTTTTTCATTGTTTCAGTTTCTAATGCCTACTGTGTGCATACGTCTGCTTTTAGAAATGATCCTGAAAGACTTTGATTCCCAAAGCTCTTTCAGTCAAAGTACTTTTCTTACTAAGCTGTTAGCTCTATGAAATTCCATTATGGGTTTTAAATTTATGCTTATATGAGAATTAAATTTTACAAAACTAATTTAAAAACCTGGAAAAACTTTGCTGCATTATACATGTAGTCTTTTAGTTGATACCTTTATTGTTCAGCAAGCAACCTTAATGTATCAGGTTTGTGCCTAATTTCTACACGCAGTGGACATGGGAGGGGAACAGGGTTAGGTAAAGGAACTTCTCTTTTAGCTGGGTTTACCCAACATGGCTGTGCAGTGGAAATGAGGCAGAGTCAGATGTCAGCTGGGATGGTCCCAGTTTTATCGGGAGATGGTGCTGACAGTGAGAGAGGCAGTCACCGGCGGAGGAAGGCCGTCAGCTTCCCTGAGCATTGTGGCAGGAGCCGGACAGTGCAGCAAATAATGTAGCAGTGCAACTTGGCTGCCCATCACTCCTCTACATAATCATTGCTTCCAGCAGGACCTGCTCATAGCCCCAGGAAATTGAATCACATCTCTGCTGCAAGCTTGTCAAACCATTCATTTCATATTTTAGTTGCCCTACAACCATTTATTTATTTATTTTTTGGGGGGGGGGCTCTTTTATAAGCAGGAGCAAACAAGCATTACTAATTAAAAGAGTACTCCTTCTACTCAGCTCACTCTTCTGTCTGAGGGTGTAGTTCTGCTTTTTTCTTCTATGGAGTGAAACACGAACGTTTATTTGTGGTCTGTGCTGTCAGACTTAGCAGCTGTTTCCGTTTCTTTTCGTGTTACATAATTGCTTTGTGATCATATGCTGTTGCTTCAATGGCAGATTTTGACCTTTCCTAAGTTATCAGTTTTGCTCACACTTCCTAAAATTAGCAGCATAAGCTGTTCCTTTCTAAAGTTGTATGGATCTGGTTTTGGGTTTCAAAGACTACAAACAATTTTTTTTTCCTTTTTTGTCTAAGAATACTTTGTACTCCAATGACAAACTAAGACAATAATAAATTAAAACAATATAATTAAGTATAAAAGCTATACAGTATTTGCACTTATTTCCACCATCAGGAAATTGCGACGCCCTTGTGGCTATTATAAGTGTCACGATCCGCTCCGTTCGATCCTGATGTGTGCCACGCCCACCTCGTTACCTCGTGTGATTACCGATTGTTATCACCTGTTACCCGTTCTTTCCTGCTTGTCTTGTGTATTTAGTGTCCCCAGGTCTGTCATTGACGTCGTTTGCTGTGAAGCTCCCCTGTCTGCTTTATATCCGTGAATAAATCCTGTTTGACCGTGTTCACGGCTCCCTTGCCTGCTTCCCAGATTGCCCGGACACGCAACTGACACAATGACAGACCTCCACAATGACTCGCCTCCACAAGCCGAGCAGCGGCGCATCGGATTATTAGAGGAGGTGGTGTTCTGGCTAAACCAGCCCGAGGTCCAAGAGGACCCTGTAGCGCTGCAGTTAGCCAGCCGGAGCGGGACGCTCCTTAGCGAGATGTCCCCGCACGGAGACGTGCCCGTTATGGAGGAGGTACACGAAAGCCTCCGGCAGCTCGTGCAGCGGGTGACAACGGTGAGGACTCCGCCCGTTACGCGGTCCAGAGCAGGGACTGAAGCCCCGTCGCCCGTCGTCACGGAGACGGCGCAGCCACCGCCAACCCCAAGCCGGAGGAAGAAGAAGCGTAAGGAGAGGGCATCAGAGGAAGCCCTAACCATCTGCCTGGGAGCCGCTTCTCTCTCCTCAGCTCCGCTCCTTGTTAGTGATCAGGGGGAATCCCTGATCACCATGGACGTCACCGCCATCGAGAAGGTACCTTCGCGGGCAGCTTCCCCCTTCCGGGGAACGCGGCTAGCCCTTAAAGGGGCCAGGGCCGTCTGGGATACGATTCCCCGGATCCCCAATCATTCGCAGGGTCCACTTTTGGGTTCGAATTGCAGTCCTGTACAAATTGATAAGTTGATCCAGTAAGTCAACACCTCCCATTGCTTCATTGTACAGCCTAACCACCTCTGGACGGGAGTCCTTCAGAAATTTGGCCTGCTTTTTGTCCCACCGTTGTACCTCATCCATACAGCCAACACCAACAAAGTTAGAAGCCATGACAACTGCTCAATTTGCAAACCATTTGACAAGGACCACCTTTCCATCACGGCTCACAACTTCACCACGAAATGGCACCATTTGTTCATCAACACAAAGGTTTTCCTCCATGGGAAGCTCTAAGCATCTTCTGCGTATGGCATTGTAGAGTGGACGTACTTTGAAGAATACATCAAGGTTTTCGGCTGGTTTCTCCAAATTGTTGACCAAATGCAAATGTGATCGGAGCTGGAAGAATCTGTCACGTGACATGGTGTTTCTAAAAATGCCAATGTCCATTCCTGCTTCCCAGTACATGGACACTCTTGGTAATTTCATCACTCCCATAGCTAGATGGAGACCAACTAGAGTTCTGATTTCTCCTGCAGTAGTGTTTTTAAACCCTAGTGTGCCACTTTGCAAGGCGTAAATGTTGGTGTTGTCAGTCATCAAATCAAAGATCTCATCTGGTATATACTGTTTGAAGTACTCATATGGCCTCAAAGGATGTGTCACATTGATGGGAGGATTCTCAAAGTAAGTGTCGACTATGGTAGTGAATGGCCTACGACGCCATTTAATCTCTTCCTTCCTGGTAACTGTCATTTCCTCATGCTCCTCTGCCACTACACTGTCTTCTATCTCAACCTCTGCTGCTACCTCAATATCTTCTGGCATGCACTGACCTTCTCCACTGTCACTGTCCTTCTCTAAATCCAATAAAAAATATCACTTTGAACTTATTTTACATATTGTCAGTATTAAACTCTTATGCTTTTACTGTAATTAGAATATTTAATTTGAATAAATAGCATGAAGATGAATTAGAAATTCTCAAATCTCTAAACTTACCATCTCCCTCATTCCTGACCTTGTCTGCCTCATCTGCCTCATTTCCTGAATCCAGGCAGTCAATTTCTGATAGTTCTCCATTTACCAGGAGATTAAGAAAGTCTTCAACTTTATACTCTTAACAGTATTTTTTTTAATGACAAAAATGATAGGTAAAATTAGTATAGTGAATCATATTTTAGTTATGAAATGCTCACAGAAATTTAGTAATCTAGCATACTATCACCAAATAATCAAGCGTCTGCTAATGTCTTTCAACACCTGATGTCCGTTGGGATGGACATAAAACTTTACAAAAATCCTGTACTTTACAACTATGAAATATATTCAAATTAACTTTAAATACTATAATTTCATAAAGTAGAAATTACATTACATGCAAATTGATTAGGCTACCATGAACATTAATTAGTATTTATGAGGTTAAAAAGGTGCTTACTCCTCCTCTTATCCAGCTGGGAAGTCATTCTTGTCTTATCTGATGGCGGAAACTCCCTCTGATCAAGCTACTAGTCTTAACTTCATTTTGATTGGATAATTAGGGACCAATCAGTGAGCTAGCAGTATTTAAATCGAGAAATCATACATTTTTATTGGTTTAGACTACAAAACATGTTATGTCCATTCCGGTGGACACAGGGTCTGAAGGGGTTAAAGGGCCAGCGCCTGCACACCCGGCGCCGATCCCGGCGCCTATCTCGGACCTGCCTGCTCCGGACTTGCCAGCAGCACCTGCTGCTACTGCCGCCGCACTGCCCGCGGCAACGCCTGTCCAGCCTGACCCGCCTGTCCAGCCTGACCCGCTTGTCCTGCCTGCGGTTCCTGCAGCTGCCAACGCTTGGCCCGCAGCAACCCCTGCTGCAGCTGCTGTCGCCGCTCTGCCCGAGGTGCCTGCTGCGGCGCCCCCTGCTGGTCACATGAAGGCGGCGCCCGCCAAGGTGCCCCCTGCTGGCCGCAAGCCCGAGGTACCGGCTGAGGCGCACCCTGATGGCCACATGTTGGCGGCGCCCGCCGAGGCGCCCCCTGCTGGCCGCACGCCCGAGGCGCCTGCCCAGGCGGCCCCTGCTGACCACGTGATGGCGGCGCCCGCCGAGGCGCCCCCTGCGGGCCACACGCCACTCCCGTCCTGCCCGCGGCCCTGCCCGAGGCCGCCGTTCCCGTCCTGCCCGCGGCCCTGCCCGAGGCCGCCTCTCCTGTCCTGCCCGCGGCCCTGTCTGAGGCCGCCTCTCCTGTCCTGCCCGCGGCCCTGTCCGAGGCCGCCTCTCCTGTCCTGCCCGCGGCCCTGTCCGAGGCCGCCTCTCCTGTCCTGCCTGTGGCCCTGCCCGCCTCTCCTGTCGTGCCCGCGGCCGCCTCTCCTGTCCTGCCTGCGGCCCTGTCTAAGGCCGCCATTCCTATCCTGCTCGCAGCCCTGTCCGAGGCCGCCTCTCCCGTGCAGCCCTGCTCATCGGTCCAGCCGGTTCCGGACCCGCCTGTTCCTGACCCGCCTGTTCCCGTCTTGCCTGCACCTCCAGCTGCACCGCTTCCTGCAGCTGCCACCGCTCTGCCTGCGGTACTACCCGAGGTGGCCGCGGATGCGCCCCCTGCTGACTGCGTGATGGCGGTGGCCGCAGATGCGCCCCCTGCTGGCCGCGTGATGGCTGTGCCCACCGCGGCGCCCCCTGCTGGCCGGGAACTGAGGGTGCCCGCTGCAGCTCCGCCCGAGGGCCTGACTTCGCCTCCGCCTGCAGCGGAGGAAGCCGCTCTGCCCGGGGCGCCCCCTACTGGCCGCACGGCCGAGGCACCTGCTGAGGCACCCCCTCCTGATCTGCCTGTCTCGCCTGTCCTGCTGGCGCCAGATCTGCCTGTCTCGCCTGTCCTGCCGGCGCCTGATCTGCCCGGCTCTCCCTTCCAGCCAGTCCTGTCCCCAGCTCCGGCTGCACCACCTGCAGCCACGCCCGCGGCTCTGGCCGCACCGCCTGCGACCGTGCCTGCTGCCTCATCAGAGGCCCTGCCTCTATGTCCCCAAGCCCTAATGACTCCTTCGCCCTTGCCCCGACAAGGCCGACGCCCCCCGGGACCCCGCCTTTCAGTGTCCCGCAAGGGACGAGGACACAGGCGTCGGGCCCGGGTCCCGCCCACCCTGCCCCCTGGGTCGCCCGTTCGGCCCCTGGCTGTGGCTCGGTGGCTGCCTGCGGGTCCTGCGGCGCCGGTTCGGCTCTCGCCTCCGGGTCCCCCTCCGGTGCCTCGTCGCCCACCTACGGTCCCTCCGTCGGTGCCTCGTCGGCCGCCTCCGGGCCCCCCTGCTCCGGCAGGGCGTCGGACGGCGCCTTCCCTGGCTCCGGCTGCGCCTTCTCCTGCCGCGGCTTCCCCCTTCTGCCTGCCTGCGCCGCTGTTCTCTCCTGTTCCCTCCTCGTTTCCTTTGTCGGTCCCTCCGTCTGTCTCCTTGCCCCCTGTGTGGTCCCCTCCGGCTCCGGCCTCCCGTCCGCCTGTGGCCCCTGTGGCTGCCTTCCCTCGCCCGCCTGGGTTCCCCAGGGCTCCCCTTTGTCCTCCGTCCGTTCCTGTCTGGTCTCCCCTCTCTGCTCCTCTGTGTCTCCTCTGTTCGCTCCTCGTCCCTCTGCTCCTCCTCCGTTCACTCCTGGCCCCTTCGTGTTGTCTGTGGTTGTTCCCTCTGTGTCCCCTTTCTTTATTTGTCTTTCCGCGTTTCCTGTTCTTTGTCGCATCCTGTCTTTCGGTTGGTCTTTGTTCCAGCTCTGTGTCTCGGTCCTGTTTCCCTGGTCTCGTTGATGTTTTTGCTCTTGTTTTCCAGGTCCTGCTTCCCCGGAGTGCGCGCCTTTGGGGGGGGGTTCTGTCACGATCCGCTCCGTTCGATCCTGATGTGTGCCACGCCCACCTCGTTACCTCGTGTGATTACCGATTGTTATCACTTGGTTTTTGTTAATAGGCAATAGCATTAGTATACCGCTAACCCATCAAACTTGTACAGTCAGTAATTCTCACAGCAGCAGAGTCGGTGACCTCCAAAAAAGCCGTAAAACCCACAATACAGTCGTGTTTATTTCATATGTTTTTGTGCTTATTAAATTTAAGTGTTTCCAAAGATTAATCCCACAACAGTAATAAAATAAAACTCTTGCTTTAACATGAATACTAAAAGAATAGATTGCTTTAATCACTATTACAGTTGGGTATGGGCACACAGTCTTATTTAGAAAACATACAAAAAGAGACGCATATTATGTTTAATCATTCATTTTGTATTTGTCCAAGTAACAAAGCAAAGCAATGATAAGCTGCTTCAGTCAAAAACTGCATTTTAATTCTCATTTAAAATAAAATGCAGGGTTGGCAACTTTGGTCAGCTGCATGGAGTGAGATTTTCTGTTCTCTGTTCTCCACACACATTTACATGTATGTAAGTTTACATGTATGTAAGTTTTATTACCTTGTAAATAGTCTGTAGAGTTTGCAAATTGCCGTAACATTTTTTATGCAGCTAATTTTAAGTTCAGAATGGAATATAGATTTGCCGTAAGATTTCTTGCGTGACAGTCTGAAAGAGTTTGCAACCATTTTTTGTTTCACCTGAATCGATTTGTATAGAAAATAGCCGTATACAGTTGTTAAAAAGCGGAAACTTCGACCAACATGAAATCACAAATAAACGACTTCTATTTATTCAACATTTTATAAAATGCATACTACGTTTAAAAATTTCCAGCTTTACGGTTTCAGGACAGAACAGCCACTCTGTTATGAACATTACAGTTTTTTAAGTGTTATTAGTGTTCATAACAGCAGCTAACAAAACAATAGCGCAAACAAAAGGGCTGCATACACCAAAGTAGTTCTTGCTTGTTCATTGGCCTGGGAAAAGGCGGTTCTAGTGTTATTAGGAAGGTAATAAGCCTTACCTGCAAGATCGCTATTTTTATTATAATAATAAGTATAATATAATTATTATAATATATTAATATTAAAATTGTTTTCATATTAATTTTAGGCTTTTAATGATTTATTTGAACCATTATTTTTCCAGGGTAGAATGATTTTACATCATGCATCTTCAATGATTTTTAAAAACAAGAATTAGGTGCACAAGTTTGAATATATTTTGCATTATCTGCAATCCACGGGGTCAGAATAATACATACAGGCTCAAATCTATAGATACACCCCCTCTAATATTTGCGTAAATGTCCCATAGCAAGTTGTACCTCGATCAGACCCTTTTTCTTGCCATCAACAACCTTCTGACATATTTATGCCTGGATATTTGACCACTCTTTTTGGCAGAATTGGTAAAGTTCATATAAATTGGTTTATATTAACTGGCACAAACGTTTCCTGGCACAAACCTGGCTTTTAAGCATAGTCCACAAATTTTCAATATGGTTGAGGTCGGGGGCTTTTCGAAGGCCATTCCAGAAGCTTAATGTTAGCCTGATTTATCCATTCCAAAACCAGTTTTGATGTGTGATTGGGATCATTGTCTTGTTGGAACACCCAATTGTGTTCAAGTTTCAACCGTGTAGTATTGATTTGAGATGAAGTTGAAGAATTTGGAGGTAGTCCTCCTCCTTCATTATTCCATTCGCTTTGTGCAATGCACCAGTACCACTGGCCAGAGCAGGGGTCTCCAACTCCGGTCCTGGAGAACTACCGTCCAGTACGTTTTCCATCATACCCGGCTTCTGATGAGCCACACCTGTTCTCAGGTAAATACCAGCGCCAGGTGTGGCTCATCAGAAGCCAAGTGGGACAGAAAACCTACTGGATAGTAGCTCTCCAGGACCGGAGTTGGAGACCTCTGGGCCAGAGCATGTGAGCGCAGTGGAGCAGTGAGAATTTCCGCTCCTCGCTCACGAGGCTGTTGGCTCCGCCCGCTCCTCCGCTCTAATTCGCACTAAGCCGCTCCGCTCAACACCGCTCCTCACTCCAATAAAATGTCCTCCCGCTCCAGTCATATCACTTCACGCTCGCTCCAATTTAAAAGAGGGACAAATAATCTGCATGCCTAACAAATGTCACCTTAAACCGAAGCCTTATATCATAAAGAAATATGGGCAATGGCAATATTGCCACTCAGAAAATATTCATTTTTAAGCAACATATAGGCATCAACGGACAGGTTTGGCAATGGCATTCCACACAAAAATAGGCTTAAACATAAAGGAATCAGTGGGCTTAATAGCCTAAAGAATATACAGGCTAAGCATCCACATTTAAAATTCCTGATTTTTTTTTCTGTTGATGCTGCTACTGCGTCTCTATAAAATAAAAGTTCATTGACAGCGTTATGTGAAATTAAAAAAGTCCTGTTGGACCTACTTTGAATGACAAAACGATTTTATTTGATTACCAATATTTACTTTTTAGACTTCATATGCTACAACCATATAAAGCTTGCTCACGTTTTGCTCTGGCTTCTGCCTGTTCACGTGGCACACTCTCACGTTTCTGAGAAAAGTGATTCCAAAGTGAATCTTTACTGACTGAAACAGTTTCACCACATTGTTGTTCTTGCTGTACATTCTTGTCATCTATACGTTTGATAAGAATAGTACAATTGTATGATTTATCAGTTTCCTTTGTGAAATACTTTGCGAATTCCATCTCGGCCAATTTGTGTAACAGTCTTGCTAATTGTACAAATGAATTCTGGGTAGATTTGGGCACGCCTCAGAATCGTAGTGTGAGTGATATCGGAGCGAAATTGGAGCGAGACAGAGCGACCGCTCCACCCTTAATTAAAAAACTGCTCCACGGTCTGACCAAATTCCGCTTGCTCCGCTCCGCTCCGCTCACGCTCCGCTCCTCGCTCACGCTCCGCTCACATGCTCTGCCACTGGCAGCAAAACTGCCCTAGAGCATGAAGCTACCGCCACTATGCTTGACAGTTGGTTCAGTATTCTTACATTCGACAGCCTCACCTTCACTCCTCCAAACATACCTCTTGTCATTGTTTTTGTTTTTATTGTCTTTTCTGACCATAAAACTTTTCTCCATAAGGCATTTGGCTCGTGCACGTGGGCAGCTGCAAATTTCAGTTGAGTTTGAAGGTGCTGATTTTGGAGCAGGAGCTTCTTTCTTGGTCGGCACCCTCTCAGTCCATGGCGATGTAAAACTCACTGCGGACAGTGACACTGGTGTTCCAGCAGTTTCCAGATCATTTCAGGGTTGAGCCTTGGTGGTTCCTGGGCTGTTCCTGAACATCATAACCAATTTCCTTTCATCTGAGGGAGACAGTTTGGGCTTTCTTCCAGACCTTGGTGACACATCCGAATAACTTGTACTTGCATACAATTGTTTGAACTGATGATATTGTAATCTGCAGTTGTTGAGAAATGGCTCCAAAATACTTTCCCAACTTGTGTAAATCTACAATTCTCCTTCTTAGACCTTCACTGAGTTCCTTGGACTTTCCCATTGTTCTGAGCATTGGTCAATCTAATGAGTGCTGACATAGAAATCCTTTTTATGGTGGTAAAGAGAAACTGCCAGCTGCAGTCAATCATGATCACTAACGAGAAGTTAATAGATCTTGGCCTTGTCAAGTTAAAAGACATTCTAGAACCTTCAGCACCACTTATTAAAAGATTTAGGTGAATGTATGTATTTGAGCCTGTATGTATAATTTTGATTGCAGAAAATCCAAAATAAATTCAAACTCGTGCACCCAGTTCTTGTTTTTAAAAATCATTGAAGATGTATGTTGTATAATCATTGCACCCTGGAAAAAGAACGGTTCAAATAAATCATTAAAAGCCCAAAATTAATATGACATTCATGCCCCTGATGAGTGTATGTAAACTTCTGACCATAACTGTATAAAGTGAACAGTGGTGGGCCCAGCACTGATCCCTGTAGGACACCATATTTGACTTCAGTGGGCTTGGAAGATTCATTGTTCACATGGACAAACTGATAATGACCAGTTAAATATAAGTGAAACCAAGTGAGAGTTATCCCCTTAATGCCAGCCATAGGTTCTAGCCAGTCCAAGACAATAATATGGTACTCAGTATTGAATTCTGCAGTTAGATCTAGTAACACCAACAAAGATACACAACCATAATCATAAGCCATAAGAAAATCAATCATTACTTTTATTAGGGCTGTTTCTGTGCTAAAGTTATGTCTGATGCCAGGATGATATAATTCATTAGCATTATTTTTCTGTAGGAAGGAAGACAGTACTCATGAACAACTTTTTCTTTGAAATAAAAGGAAGATTTGAGATAGGTCTATAATTTCCTGAGTCACTACGTTCAAGATTTGGTTTCTTGAGAAAAGGCATAACAGCTATTTTAAAAGTTATTTTACCATTAAAAATTATAATAAAGTCATCACTCCTAAGAGCTTCAGGGACTTGTCAGTATAACATTAAAGAATTCTTTGTTAATCTAGACACAGATTCAAATTCAGGATTGTTTTTGTTCTTTTCTATTAGTCTGGGGAGATACACACCAAGCAGTCATTAGTCCTTGTCTATACTTAGGCTCCCATTCAGTGTGGTTAAGCACCATTTGCGCTCTAGTTTGTATGAAGCCTGTTTAAGTTCATAATTATGATTAGAGTACTAGAGGGCAGGTTTCCTATATCTCTATGCTTTATTTTCTTAAGTGGAGCTACAACACCAAGAATGCTGTGAAAAGAATTCTCCATGTTCACAGTTACCTGTTCTAGTTCATTTTCATCACTTTCGGATGTAATGTTGAAGGACTGTGGGAGCTGGTCAAGAAATGTTGTGGTGGATAATGAGTCTGTGGGATGTCTGATACAGTACTTTGGAGCTGGGGCTGAAAGCAGGCTATATTGTATTTCAAACATTAACAAGTAAATATCTGAAAGTAGAGGATTCTGAGGTATAATATATATGTGCTCCACCAGGACACCATGATTCAGTTCCAGCCACACGATTTGCTGTTTGGAGGAGCAGGCTGCTTGTGTTAAACAGAAAGTGTATCTAATAAACCTTTGCTCTTTTTCCCCTCACCTTCTTTGCCTCAGTCTGATCTGCCCTGCAGTCGCCTGAGGATTTTTTCTCTCGATGCTAATGCATTCTGCAATACATACTGCACTATGGCTACCTCAAGTCTTGATATATTCTGTCCACTCTCCTCCAGACCAGCATGCTCACAACCCTTCCATCCATAGCTCTCCAGCACAATCTTGGCCCAATGGCCTAAGCTCAGGAAGGCCAAAAGGAAATGGTACTATAACTCCCATGGACCTGTTTGAGTACCCATCAGTTCTATCATCATTCTCTGCTTCGATCTCTGATGCCAAGACCGCCTACTACCAAGAGCAGATCTCCACCACGACAGCCACTCACAAGATAAGAGCTGCATCCTGCTCATCTGGCCTGATCCTACTTGACCTCATTTGACACCCCTTTTTGTGCCTCTTCATTGACTCCCTATTGGTGCTAGCATCAAGTGTAAGTCCTTTGTACAGGTCCATCAATGAACAGTAACTCGTCTCCCTCAAAATGCTTGTCAAGATTTATTCATCAACACCCCCCCCCCCCCCTTTGGACAGCAAACCAACCCTGCTTGGAGCTCCCTCCACCATGTGAAAAGAGTCACTCCAGACAGCGCTACCCAATAGTGGAATACCCATCTGTTCCACAAATTTCTCTACTAGCTTGATGCTTCATTACATTCCCTGAATGTTATGTTGCACTTCTGGTCCTTCAATAGTCTTATTAGGTTCTTGCTCAGTTAAAAGTTGTCACACAGCTCCTGCGACAGTATTGCTTTCACTTGTACCTGGGGATTCATTGGATGCTGCACCTATGCCAAACTGACTGCTTGACAGCATGTAGGTTTGTAATGTCCCATTTACATCACTTGTAATATCTTTGGTCAAAAGTGTCTGCTAAATTTGTTAAATGTAAATATGTAAGAGGGATGCACTGAAAACTAGAACATATTCAAAAGCACAGAATAAAAGTTCTTTCCATGTATTCAGCATATATAAATATACTGTGGTATCGTATTTGGTCATGAAATACTGAATAGGAGTGAGATGAATTTGCTCAGCTTTGCTGTATTGCTTCTTTTTCTCAACTGCATGATTCTCAAATTGTCAGCAATTTCTTTTGTGTATTCCAGTATCAATGAAGGCATGAAGCTCTGCACAACTGACACTGAAATGAGAGATCAAATGAATGGCTGCCTTTAGATCATAGAAGAAGATCACTTCTTTTCCAATATGACTGGCTGGAAGCATCCTTATGATTGGTAAAAAAAAAAGAAGTTAAATAAAGTATCAGGTAAGTAAAATACCAAGTAATCATTTTTATTCTGAAAAAAAAAAACATGATGAAGGTCCAGAAGTACAGTCACATCACCACTTCACATTTGTGAGGGGTAGGGGCAGAAGATTCCCTGAAAATTTATGAATAATACTTGCGTCTAATTCTAAAAAGGCATGAAAAAATGTAAGTTACAACGAGAAAGGTGAAATTCCGGTTTCAGACAGAGCAAACGAGAGTGAAGCTGCTTGCGAAAGATGTGTAGGTCACACGGCTTTTTTCTAAAAACCAATAAGAACTTTTAATATTTAAGATATGGCACTTACACTAACAAATATTCAGTAACACAAATATTGATATATTATATGATTTTATCTGAGCCAAATCACTTTCAGTATTGTTTATATATATATATATTTTTGTTTACACAACGCCTGTGAGTTTCTGCAGATCTTTTGGCAAGCTCCAAAAATATTCCAATTAAATCCTTCATGGCCAACTTGTGAATAACCAACACCAAAAATGTCAAATTCACAAATCTGGAGGGGTGACTGTAGTTTCTTAATTTCTTTGAGAAAATTGGGCAATCCTCAACATTTTAGACACAGATACCCTTTTCACATAGAGGTGAGTGTAATTTTTGGGCCCAGAGTGCAGAATCAACCAGGATCCAGCAGCTCAGAAACAGTTATGGTTAAGGACCTTGCGGTTAAATGAACACTCTACCAACTACAGGATTTGAACCCACCTTCCAGAAACAGTTCCCTAATGCACTGAGCAACAGGCCTGTCCTGTAATTCTTACATTTATATTATGATGCGATGCCTTTAGTTTCGTAAGCTTTACAGGCCATGTTCAGAGCCATTCGTGTTTCAGGAGTCTCTGAGTTATACTGTGTAGCTACGTTTTTATCCAACACTGAATAGGCTCCTTCATATTCCACTTATGGTGATAAAACATGCCCGCTTTGTCTTTCGAGTACATAAGAATGGAAAGGCCCTCTGGAGAGAGCCTGTAAAGCACAAATAAAATAGGAGGAACAGCAGGTATCCCTTTGATGGGCAAAGCAACGACTGAAAAGCGTATGGCTCTGAAAATGATTATGCTATAAAGCACTTCTATTAAGTGTTTACATATTTTAGCATTGCTGTATATGTGCATGTTTCGAATATTATCTCATTAGAACTCTACTAGATATTCTTCATTTTATATAATTACAGGAGGAGACACACTTTCCAACCTTAACTGATTATTGTGACAATGCTTTCAAATATTGACTAGTTAATATACTTTTATTTGTAGATGGGGATTCTTTTCTCACATATCTGCAACTTGGTCTCCTATGAGACAGATATACATGCATGCCAGCTAATTGATGATCTGTGTCACAGCAGGCTAAGACACCCCATACATGATCTGAAGATTGTTGGTTCTAATCCCAGGGTTGGCAGACTGATTTCCCTATTGGGACCTTGAACAAGGCCTGTAACCCCAATTGCGACAGGAACTGGCTGACCCTACGTGTTTAACTGTATGTTGCTTTGGATAAGAGTATCCGTTAAATAAATGTAATCAGTCATGTATCCAGTACATCACTGTAGCTTCTGGGGTTAAGGGCCTTGCTGAAGAGCCTAAAAGCATTATCAGCACTATGCAGTTCTAAGGATTCAAACCAATGGCCTTCCCCATGGGGGCACATATGCCTAAGCCACAGAAGCACACCAGGCTGTATAAGTGAACCTAATACAAGGCAGTTATAAGGTTATAAATTTTCCCACACATTGCAGCGGAATTCTTAGTGAGGAAATGGAATTAACCAATTTAATCTGATTCCATTTGAATGATGACCACAATATGCACAACAGTCAAGTTAATGGACAAAGTGCTTTGGGCATCAGTAAAGCAAAACATCTGTTACTCAAATTATGAACAATTTATTAACACTGGAATAAAGATAAGATGAATACATGACCTTCACATAAAATATTTCTTCAATGACAAATAACTAGATAGGTAGGACCCATAATGACATAAGTATTTAACATATGTGCCTGTTGACCAACTAAGTGACCACCTCATTATACGATTTCACACTATCCTCTTGACCAGTTTGATAAGTGTCTATATTTATTTTTGTCAGCTGGATAGCTGGCAGGCAAGCTCTATATGAGCTCAGACATCATCTCATGTCACAGCTGTCTCCTTCCTAGGGTTCCTTATTATCTCAGTGCTCAGGATAGATGCTTGTCTAATCTGGTTGAGGGTGCATTAATCCTTATATCAGGTGATAGGTCACCCAGCTGTCACAGGTATTATGTAACTTTTTCCACTTACATGCCAGTCTGTTGTTTAATTTTGGTGTGTCTGGGTTCGTGAGCACAGCCGTTTTCCATTTGTTAATCCAGAAGGCTTTCTGCTGTTGTGTTCCCTCCCTACCTAAGAAAGGAACTCCCAAAAAAGCAGTGGCCTCCAACCCTCATGTCTTGAGATATCCCACACAACACCAAATTATATAATACCATCTGAAATGGCAGAACTGCAGAGTAGTACTATGAATTGAATTGTTTTTAACCCATAAACTCAGAGTCCAGCCTCTATCTCCTGGCTTAAGACAAGCATTGTGAAGTATTGGCAATACTGTTCCTTGTGTCATTGTTTGAGGTGTAAATACAGGTCCCACATTAATCAGTTGCTTTGAATGTAGTCTTTAGGTTTCTCCTGTGGACTAAAATTACACTTCCCACGACTATTAGCATCTATAAACTAGCCTATGTCTCTTTTGCAGGATTTGATTAGTTTTTTTAAGCACAGGCTGGTGCATGTACATCTTAAATTACTGAATTTTACCAGTATTATTATTTTATTTGGTAGGAATGGTGTGCTCAAAGAGATCCTGTGAGAATTAAAAGAATTCTGATCATATGGTCACTGAAAAATGCAGGCGCTAAACCACAGTGTAAGTACAATACATTCACACTATTAAATAAAGCAGAACTTATTCTTCATATTTTTCTCTTTAAACATAAATAAGAATTAAAATGGGGGGACTAAAATTATTAGAAATTAGGTTAAATAAAATTGCTAAGCTATACATTTTTCTGCAAACTAATGGTCATTTTCATGTCAAAGTTTAAATGGCTTATACCAGTCACACTGTGTTGTGTGCACCACCCATACAGTGTAGTGTGTGCATCACACATACAAAGTGTAGGGAATGCATGTTTCAGGCTCTATTGCCAAATCTATTCAGAGAATACAATGAAATGGTTGAGTTAGAGAATCCTTCCTATTGTAAGGTAGTGTTGGTGGGTGCAAAATCAAGGCAATACAGTGCACTGACACACTGAATGTAATAAATTAGTATTAATACAATAAAAAATACAAATAGTATTTCAAGGAAAATGTGTAAGGTAAATGCAATATAGTGCAGTTTTATAGTAAACTGCAATACATGTAGGCAAATTTTACGATGTTGGGGGAATATTTAAATGTCAAAGAGGGTGACAATGCACCTATAGCGTTACTTGAGGCTAGTGGTGTGAAGAGGCCACGAATGGCCTGCCTGGCATCTTTGATGATGCTTTCCGCCGTACTCTGACAGCCTGTGGTGTAAATGGATCAGAGGACACGGTCCTGACAGCCCTTTGTAGCAGCTCAGCTGTCAGGTTAGCCTTCTTGTCAGGATGCTCTCAGTTGTGCAGTGGTAAAAGTTTGTTAGGATCTTAGTTCCCACACTGAGGCTTTAGCCTTCCCAGCATGAACCGTCTTCATGAGGATGCCGCTGGTGTCGAGAGACCATGAGAGCTGGACGCCCAGGATCCTGATGCTGCTGACAGTCTGCACTGCTGCAGTGTTGAATTTGAAATGCACACTGCCATCACACATACAGTTGTACATAAATAGTGTGCAAGCAAAAGTTATAGTCTTCTATTATATATCAGTGTTTGTTTTCTTTTTACCCCTAAATGACACTCTGCAAAGTGTCACTGGAAAAACTAAATGTAGTGGAAGCCCCATAAGAATAATAACATTATATCTCTTTGACAAGGGCTCTTCTGATGGAACAAAACAAAGGTTCTTGACAGCGAAAGTGATGCCTTGTTTTTCTGTGGAAAATGGTCCATTGTTGCTATGAAGCTGTTGTTGATGTTTTGTGAAGTGATGCCACATTGAGTGCAGAGAAGAGTGCCATACCTGTCCTTTGTGGATTTTTACCAGATTTCAATGACATGGTTATTGCTTCTATATAAAACATAGTGAATACCTGCACTTTGATAATTCATTTTTCATAATTTCATAATCCATTATTTTGGGTGCGTGGCATGTTACATTAAAGAAAACATAAAGCATTTTTTTGTTTCTTTTTAAACAGAAATATGAAGATTACCTTTTATTACTCTGTGTTTTACATGCACAGATTACATATGATGGAAATAATTAGAAAATATATTATTAAGAACTAAGAACTCAATCAAATAAATATTTACATTCATTGATGAATTTCATGTCCTGATGCTTTATTATTATTTTTATTACGTATTTAAAAAATTAAAATTAGTTTATGCTTAATTGTATATTGATTATTAACGTTTTATACAAATAATTAATGAGCGGTCAAAATGACCGCTTACAGCAACTCTAGTAGTTATAGAATTCTGGGAGTTCTAGTGTTAAGGTGAATCAACAGGTAGTTGGAAAGTAGGCAATATGCTACTAAAGCATGCTGAATTATGAGAAATAGGCTCCCCACACGGATGAGAAAACATAATTCAGCTTGCTTTAGTAGCATATTGCCTACTTTCCAACTACCTGTTGATTCACCCTAAGGCCCCAAATTAGGGTTAGCAAACTCAGGCTAGGGTTAGGGTTAGAAAAACTATGGCATATCCAGACATCAACATGTGTTTTTATGACAGGTCTGCTCCCCACACGGATAAGAAAACAAAATTCAGCATGCTTTAGTAGCATATTGCCTACTTTCCAACTACCTGTTGATTCACCCTAAGGCCCCAAATTAGGGTTAGCAAACTCAGGCTAGCGTTAGGGTTAGAAAAACTATGGCATATCCAGACATCAACATGTGTTTTTATGACAGGTCTGCTCCCCACACGGATGAGAAAACAAAATTCAGCATGCTTTAGTAGCATATTGCCTACTTTCCAACTACCTGTTGATTCACCCTAAGGCCCCAAATTAGGGTTAGCAAACTCAGGCTAGGGTTAGGGTTAGAAAAACTATGGCATATCCAGACATCAACATGTGTTTTTATGACAGTTCTGCTCCCCACACGGATGAGAAAACAAAATCCAGCATGCTTTAGTAGCATATTGCCTACTTTCCAACTACCTGTTGATTCACCCTAAGGCCCCAAATTAGGGTTAGCAAACTCAGGCTAGGGTTAGGGTTAGAAAAACTATGGCATATCCAGACATCAACATGTGTTTGTATGACAGTTCTGCTCCCCACACGGATGAGAAAACAAAATCCAGCATGCTTTAGTAGCATATTGCCTACTTTCCAACTACCTGTTGATTCACCCTAAGGCCCCAAATTAGGGTTAGCAAACTCAGGCTAGGGTTAGGGTTAGAAAAACTATGGCATATCCAGACATCAACATGTGTTTGTATGACAGTTCTGCTCCCCACACGGATGAGAAAACAAAATCCTGCATGCTTTAGTAGCATATTGCCTACTTTCCAACTACCTGTTGATTCACCCTAAGGCCCCAAATTAGGGTTAGCAAACTCAGGCTAGGGTTAGGGTTAGAAAAACTATGGCATATCCAGACATCAACATGTGTTTGTATGACAGTTCTGCTCCCCACACGGATGAGAAAACAAAATTCAGCATGGTTTAGTAGCATATTGCCTACTTTCCAACTACCTGTTGATTCACCCTAAGGCCCCAAATTAGGGTTAGCAAACTCAGGCTAGGGTTAGGGTTAGAAAAACTATGGCATATCCAGACATCAACAAGTGTTTTTATGACAGTTCTGCTCCCCACACGGATGAGAAAACAAAATTCAGCATGCTTTAGTAGCATATTGCCTACTTTCCAACTACCTGTTGATTCACCCTAAGGCCCCAAATTAGGGTTAGCAAACTCAGGCTAGGGTTAGGGTTAGAAAAACTATTGCATATCCAGACATCAACATGTGTTTTTATGACAGTTCTGCTCCCCACACGGATGAGAAAACAAAATTCAGCATGCTTTAGTGCCATAGTTTTTCTATCCCTAACCCTAGCCTGAGTTTGCTAACCCTAATTTGGGGCCTTAGGGTGAATCAACAGGTAGTTGGAAAGTAGGCAATATGCTACTAAAGCAAGCTGAATTGTGGTTTCTCATCCGTGTGGGGAGCAGATCTGTCATAAAAACACATGTTGATGTCTGGATATGCCATAGTTTTTCTAACCCTAACCCTAGCCTGAGTTTGCTAACCCTAATTTGGGGCCTTAGGGTGAATCAACAGGTAGTTGGAAAGTAGGCAATATGCTACTAAATCATGCTGAATTTTGTTTTCTCATCAGTGTGGGGAGCAGAACTGTCATAAAAACACGTGTTGATGTCTGGATATGCCATAGTTTTTCTAACCCTAACCGTAGCCTGAGTTTGCTAACCCTAATTTGGGGCCTTAGGGTGAATCAACAGGTAGTTGGAAAGTAGGCAATATGCTACTAAAGCATGCTGAATTTTGTTTTCTCATCCGTGTGGGGAGCAGAACTGTCATAAAAACACTTGTTGATGTCTGGATATGCCATAGTTTTTCTAACCCTAACCCTAGCCTGAGTTTGCTAACCATAATTTGGGGCCTTAGGGTGAATTAACAGGTAGTTGGAAAGTAGGCAATATGCTACTAAAGCATGCTGGATTTTGTTTTCTCATCCGTGTGGGGAGCAGAACTGTCATAAAAACACATGTTGAGTCTGGATATGCCATAGTTTTTCTAACCCTAACCCTAGCCTGAGTTTGCTAACCCTAATTTGGGGCCTTAGGGTGAATCAACAGGTAGTTGGAAAGTAGGCAATATGCTACTAAAGCAAACTGAATTGTGGTTTCTCATCCGTGTGGGGAGCAGAACTGTTATAAAAACACATGTTGATGTCTGGATGTGCCATAGTTTTCCTAACCCTAACCCTAGCCTGAGTTTGCTAACCCTAATTTGGGGCCTTAGGGTGAATCAACAGGTAGTTGGAAAGTAGGCAATATGCTACTAAAGCAAGCTGAATTGTGGTTTCTCATCCGTGTGGGGAGCAGAACTGTCATAAAAACACATGTTGATGTCTGGATATGCCATAGTTTTTCTAACCATAACCCTAGCCTGATTTTGCTAACCCTAATTTGGGGCCTTAGGGTGAATCAACAGGTAGTTGGAAAGTAGGCAATATGCTACTAAAGCATGCTGAATTTTGTTTTCTCATCCGTGTGGGGAGCAGAACTGTCATAAAAACACATGTTGATGTCTGGATATGCCATAGTTTTTCTAACCCTAACCCTAGCCTGAGTTTGCTAACCCTAATTTGGGGCCTTAGGGTGAATCAACAGGTAGTTGGAAAGTAGGCAATATGCTACTAAAGCATGCTGAATTTTGTTTTCTCATCCGTGTGGGGAGCAGAACTGTCATAAAAACACTTGTTGATGTCTGGATATGCCATAGTTTTTCTAACCCTAACCCTAGCCTGAGTTTGCTAACCCTAATTTGGGGCCTTAAGGTGAATCAACAGGTAGTTGGAAAGTAGGCAATATGCTACTAAAGCATGCTGAATTTTGTTTTCTCATCCGTGTGGGGAGCAGAACTGTCATAAAAACACATGTTGATGTCTGGATATGCCATAGTTTTTCTAACCCTAACCCTAGCCTGAGCTTGCTAACCCTAATTTGGGGCCTTAGGGTGAATCAACAGGTAGTTGGAAAGTAGGCAATATGCTACTAAAGCAAGCTGAATTTTGTTTTCTCATCCGTGTGGGGAGCAGAACTGTCATAAAAACACATGTTGATGTCTGGATATGCCATAGTTTTTCTAACCCTAACCCTAGCCTGAGTTTGCTAACCCTAATTTGGGGCCTTAAGGTGAATCAACAGGTAGTTGGAAAGTAGGCAATATGCTACTAAAGCATGCTGAATTTTGTTTTCTCATCCGTGTGGGGAGCAGAACTGTCATAAAAACACATGTTGATGTCTGGATATGCCATAGTTTTTCTAACCCTAACCCTAGCCTGAGTTTGCTAACCCTAATTTGGGGCCTTAGGGTGAATCAACAGGTAGTTGGAAAGTAGGCAATATGCTACTAAAGCAAGCTGAATTTTGTTTTCTCATCCGTGTGGGGAGCAGAACTGTCATAAAAACACATGTTGATGTCTGGATATGCCATAGTTTTTCTAACCCTAACCCTAGCCTGAGTTTGCTAACCCTAATTTGGGGCCTTAGGGTGAATCAACAGGTAGTTGGAAAGTAGGCAATATGCTACTAAAGCATGCTGAATTTTGTTTTCTCATCCGTGTGGGGAGCAGACCTGTCATAAAAACACATGTTGATGTCTGGATATGCCATAGTTTTTCTAACCCTAACCCTAGCCTGAGTTTGCTAACCCTAATTTGGGGCCTTAGGGTGAATCAACAGGTAGTTGGAAAGTAGGCAATATGCTACTAAAGCAAACTGAATTGTGGTTTCTCATCCGTGTGGGGAGCAGAACTGTTATAAAAACACATGTTGATGTCTGGATGTGCCATAGTTTTCCTAACCCTAACCCTAGCCTGAGTTTGCTAACCCTAATTTGGGGCCTTAGGGTGAATCAACAGGTAGTTGGAAAGTAGGCAATATGCTACTAAAGCAAGCTGAATTGTGGTTTCTCATCCGTGTGGGGAGCAGAACTGTCATAAAAACACATGTTGATGTCTGGATGTGCCATAGTTTTCCTAACCCTAACCCTAGCCTGAGTTTGCTAACCCTAATTTGGGGCCTTAGGGTGAATCAACAGGTAGTTGGAAAGTAGGCAATATGCTACTAAAGCAAGCTGAATTGTGGTTTCTCATCCGTGTGGGGAGCAGAACTGTCATAAAAACACATGTTGATGTCTGGATGTGCCATAGTTTTTCTAACCCTAACCCTAGCCTGATTTTGCTAACCCTAATTTGGGGCCTTAGGGTGAATCAACAGGTAGTTGGAAAGTAGGCAATATGCTACTAAAGCATGCTGAATTTTGTTTTCTCATCCGTGTGGGGAGCAGAACTGTCATAAAAACACATGTTGATGTCTGGATATGCCATAGTTTTTCTAACCCTAACCCTAGCCTGAGTTTGCTAACCCTAATTTGGGGCCTTAGGGTGAATCAACAGGTAGTTGGAAAGTAGGCAATATGCTACTAAAGCAAGCTGAATTGTGGTTTCTCATCCGTGTGGGGAGCAGAACTGTCATAAAAACACATGTTGATGTCTGGATGTGCCATAGTTTTTCTAACCCTAACCCTAGCCTGAGTTTGCTAACCCTAATTTGGGGCCTTAGGGTGAATCAACAGGTAGTTGGAAAGTAGGCAATATGCTACTAAAGCAAGCTGAATTGTGGTTTCTCATCCGTGTGGGGAGCAGAACTGTCATAAAAACACATGTTGATGTCTGGATGTGCCATAGTTTTTCTAACCCTAACCCTAGCCTGAGTTTGCTAACCCTAATTTGGGGGCTTAGGGTGAATCAACAGGTAGTTGGAAAGTAGGCAATATGCTACTAAAGCAAGCTGAATTGTGGTTTCTCATCCGTGTGGGGAGCAGAACTGTCATAAAAACACATGTTGATGTCTGGATGTGCCATAGGTTTTCTAACCCTAACCCTAGCCTGAGTTTGCTAACCCTAATTTGGGGCCTTAGGGTGAATCAACAGGTAGTTGGAAAGTAGGCAATATGCTACTAAAGCAAGCTGAATTGTGGTTTCTCATCCGTGTGGGGAGCAGAACTGTCATAAAAACACATGTTGATGTCTGGATATGCCATAGTTTTTCTAACCCTAACCCTAGCCTGAGTTTGCTAACCCTAATTTGGGGCCTTAGGGTAAATCAACAGGTAGTTGGAAAGTAGGCAATATGCTACTAAAGCATGCTGAATTTTGTTTTCTCATCCGTGTGGGGAGCAGAACTGTCATAAAAACACATGTTGATGTCTGGATATGCCATAGTTTTTCTAACCCTAACCTTAGCCTGAGTTTGCTAACCATAATTTGGGGCCTTAGGGTGAATTATCAGGTAGTTGTAAAGTAAGCAATATGCTACTAAAGCATGCTGAATTTTGTTTTCTCATCCGTGTGGGGAGCAGATCTGTCATAAAAACACATGTTGATGTCTGGATGTGCCATAGTTTTTCTAACCCTAACCCTAGCCTGAGTTTGCTAACCCTAATTTGGGGCCTTAGGGTGAATCAACAGGTAGTTGGGAAGTAGGCAATATGCTACTAAATCATGCTGAATTTTGTTTTCTCATCAGTGTGGGGAGCAGAACTGTCATAAAAACACGTGTTGATGTCTGGATATGCCATAGTTTTTCTAACCCTAACCCTAGCCTGAGTTTGCTAACCCTAATTTGGGGCCTTAGGGTGAATCAACAGGTAGTTGGAAAGTAGGCAATATGCTACTAAAGCATGCTGAATTTTGTTTTCTCATCCGTGTGGGGAGCAGAACTGTCATAAAAACACTTGTTGATGTCTGGATATGCCATAGTTTTTCTAACCCTAACCCTAGCCTGAGTTTGCTAACCATAATTTGGGGCCTTAGGGTGAATTAACAGGTAGTTGGAAAGTAGGCAATATGCTACTAAAGCATGCTGGATTTTGTTTTCTCATCCGTGTGGGGAGCAGAACTGTCATAAAAACACATGTTGATGTCTGGATATGCCATAGTTTTTCTAACCCTAACCCTAGCCTGAGTTTGCTAACCCTAATTTGGGGCCTTAGGGTGAATCAACAGGTAGTTGGAAAGTAGGCAATATGCTACTAAAGCAAACTGAATTGTGGTTTCTCATCCGTGTGGGGAGCAGAACTGTTATAAAAACACATGTTGATGTCTGGATGTGCCATAGTTTTCCTAACCCTAACCCTAGCCTGAGTTTGCTAACCCTAATTTGGGGCCTTAGGGTGAATCAACAGGTAGTTGGAAAGTAGGCAATATGCTACTAAAGCAAGCTGAATTGTGGTTTCTCATCCGTGTGGGGAGCAGAACTGTCATAAAAACACATGTTGATGTCTGGATATGCCATAGTTTTTCTAACCCTAACCCTAGCCTGATTTTGCTAACCCTAATTTGGGGCCTTAGGGTGAATCAACAGGTAGTTGGAAAGTAGGCAATATGCTACTAAAGCATGCTGAATTTTGTTTTCTCATCCGTGTGGGGAGCAGAACTGTCATAAAAACACTTGTTGATGTCTGGATATGCCATAGTTTTTCTAACCCTAACCCTAGCCTGAGTTTGCTAACCATAATTTGGGGCCTTAGGGTGAATTAACAGGTAGTTGGAAAGTAGGCAATATGCTACTAAAGCATGCTGGATTTTGTTTTCTCATCCGTGTGGGGAGCAGAACTGTCATAAAAACACATGTTGATGTCTGGATATGCCATAGTTTTTCTAACCTTAACCCTAGCCTGAGTTTGCTAACCCTAATTTGGGGCCTTAGGGTGAATCAACAGGTAGTTGGAAAGTAGGCAATATGCTACTAAAGCAAACTGAATTGTGGTTTCTCATCCGTGTGGGGAGCAGAACTGTTATAAAAACACATGTTGATGTCTGGATATGCCATAGTTTTTCTAACCCTAACCCTAGCCTGAGTTTGCTAACCCTAATTTGGGGCCTTAGGGTGAATCAACAGGTAGTTGGAAAGTTGGCAATATGCTACTAAAGCATGCTGAATTGTGGTTTCTCATCCGTGTGGGGAGCAGAACTGTCATAAAAACACATGTTGATGTCTGGATGTGCCATAGTTTTCCTAACCCTAACCCTAGCCTGAGTTTGCTAACCCTAATTTGGGGCCTTAGGGTGAATCAACAGGTAGTTGGAAAGTAGGCAATATGCTACTAAAGCAAGCTGAATTGTGGTTTCTCATCCGTGTGGGGAGCAGAACTGTCATAAAAACACATGTTGATGTCTGGATATGCCATAGTTTTTCTAACCCTAACCCTAGCCTGATTTTGCTAACCCTAATTTGGGGCCTTAGGGTGAATCAACAGGTAGTTGGAAAGTAGGCAATATGCTACTAAAGCATGCTGAATTTTGTTTTCTCATCCGTGTGGGGAGCAGAACTGTCATAAAAACACATGTTGATGTCTGGATATGCCATAGTTTTTCTAACCCTAACCCTAGCCTGAGTTTGCTAACCCTAATTTGGGGCCTTAGGGTGAATCAACAGGTAGTTGGAAAGTAGGCAATATGCTACTAAAGCATGCTGAATTTTGTTTTCTCATCCGTGTGGGGAGCAGAACTGTCATAAAAACACTTGTTGATGTCTGGATATGCCATAGTTTTTCTAACCCTAACCCTAGCCTGAGTTTGCTAACCCTAATTTGGGGCCTTAAGGTGAATCAACAGGTAGTTGGAAAGTAGGCAATATGCTACTAAAGCATGCTGAATTTTGTTTTCTCATCCGTGTGGGGAGCAGAACTGTCATAAAAACACATGTTGATGTCTGGATATGCCATAGTTTTTCTAACCCTAACCCTAGCCTGAGCTTGCTAACCCTAATTTGGGGCCTTAGGGTGAATCAACAGGTAGTTGGAAAGTAGGCAATATGCTACTAAAGCATGCTGAATTTTGTTTTCTCATCCGTGTGGGGAGCAGAACTGTCATAAAAACACATGTTGATGTCTGGATATGCCATAGTTTTTCTAACCCTAACCCTAGCCTGAGTTTGCTAACCCTAATTTGGGGCCTTAGGGTGAATCAACAGGTAGTTGGAAAGTAGGCAATATGCTACTAAAGCAAGCTGACTTTCATTTTCTCATCCGTGTGGGGAGCAGAACTGTCATAAAAACACATGTTGATGTCTGGATATGCCATAGTTTTTCTAACCCTAACCCTAGACTGATTTTGCTAACCCTAATTTGGGGCCTTAGGGTGAATCAACAGGTAGTTGGAAAGTAGGCAATATGCTACTAAAGCATGCTGAATTTTGTTTTCTCATCCGTGTGGGGAGCAGACCTGTCATAAAAACACATGTTGATGTCTGGATATGCCATAGTTTTTCTAACCCTAACCCTAGCCTGAGTTTGCTAACCCTAATTTGGGGCCTTAGGGTGAATCAACAGGTAGTTGGAAAGTAGGCAATATGCTACTAAAGCAAAGTGAATTGTGGTTTCTCATCCGTGTGGGGAGCAGAACTGTCATAAAAACACATGTTGATGTCTGGATGTGCCATAGTTTTCCTAACCCTAACCCTAGCCTGAGTTTGCTAACCCTAATTTGGGGCCTTAGGGTGAATCAACAGGTAGTTGGAAAGTAGGCAATATGCTACTAAAGCAAGCTGAATTGTGGTTTCTCATCCGTGTGGGGAGCAGAACTGTCATAAAAACACATGTTGATGTCTGGATATGCCATAGTTTTTCTAACCCTAACCCTAGCCTGATTTTGCTAACCCTAATTTGGGGCCTTAGGGTGAATCAACAGGTAGTTGGAAAGTAGGCAATATGCTACTAAAGCATGCTGAATTTTGTTTTCTCATCCGTGTGGGGAGCAGAACTGTCATAAAAACACATGTTGATTTCTGGATATGCCATAGTTTTTCTAACCCTAACCCTAGCCTGAGTTTGCTAACCCTAATTTGGGGCCTTAGGGTGAATCAACAGGTAGTTGGAAAGTAGGCAATATGCTACTAAAGCATGCTGAATTTTGTTTTCTCATCCGTGTGGGGAGCAGAACTGTCATAAAAACACTTGTTGATGTCTGGATATGCCATAGTTTTTCTAACCCTAACCCTAGCCTGAGTTTGCTAACCCTAATTTGGGGCCTTAAGGTGAATCAACAGGTAGTTGGAAAGTAGGCAATATGCTACTAAAGCATGCTGAATTTTGTTTTCTCATCCGTGTGGGGAGCAGAACTGTCATAAAAACACATGTTGATGTCTGGATATGCCATAGTTTTTCTAACCCTAACCCTAGCCTGAGCTTGCTAACCCTAATTTGGGGCCTTAGGGTGAATCAACAGGTAGTTGGAAAGTAGGCAATATGCTACTAAAGCAAGCTGAATTTTGTTTTCTCATCCGTGTGGGGAGCAGAACTGTCATAAAAACACATGTTGATGTCTGGATATGCCATAGTTTTTCTAACCCTAACCCTAGCCTGAGTTTGCTAACCCTAATTTGGGGCCTTAGGGTGAATCAACAGGTAGTTGGAAAGTAGGCAATATGCTACTAAAGCAAGCTGAATTTCATTTTCTCATCCGTGTGGGGAGCAGAACTGTCATAAAAACACATGTTGATGTCTGGATATGCCATAGTTTTTCTAACCCTAACCTTAGCCTGAGTTTGCTAACCATAATTTGGGGCCTTAGGGTGAATTAACAGGTAGTTGTAAAGTAAGCAATATGCTACTAAAGCATGCTGAATTTTGTTTTCTCATCCGTGTGGGGAGCAGATCTGTCATAAAAACACATGTTGATGTCTGGATGTGCCATAGTTTTTCTAACCCTAACCCTAGCCTGAGTTTGCTAACCCTAATTTGGGGCCTTAGGGTGAATCAACAGGTAGTTGGAAAGTAGGCAATATGCTACTAAATCATGCTGAATTTCATTTTCTCATCCGTGTGGGGAGCAGAACTGTCATAAAAACACATGTTGATCTTTGGATATGCCATAGTTTTTCTAACCCTAACCCTAG
Source organism: Paramormyrops kingsleyae (assembly GCF_048594095.1). Taxonomy (NCBI): domain Eukaryota; kingdom Metazoa; phylum Chordata; class Actinopteri; order Osteoglossiformes; family Mormyridae; genus Paramormyrops; species Paramormyrops kingsleyae. The sequence goes on along the minus strand of NC_132808.1, from coordinate 3,789,788 downwards.
CCTGAGTTTGCTAACCCTAATTTGGGGCCTTATGGTGAATCAACAGGTAGTTGTAAAGTAGGCAATATGCTACTAAAGCATGCTGAATTTTGTTTTCTCATCCGTGTGGGGAGCAGAACTGTCATAAAAACACATGTTGATGTCTGGATGTGCCATAGTTTTTCTAACCCTAACCCTAGCCTGAGTTTGCTAACCCTAATTTGGGGCCTTAGGGTGAATCAACAGGTAGTTGGAAAGTAGGCAATATGCTACTAAAGCAAGCTGAATTGTGGTTTCTCATCCGTGTGGGGAGCAGAACTGTCATAAAAACACATGTTGATCTCTGGATATGCCATAGTTTTTCTAACCCTAACCCTAGCCTGAGTTTGCTAACCCTAATTTGGGGCCTTATGGTGAATCAACAGGTAGTTGTAAAGTAGGCAATATGCTACTAAAGCATGCTGAATTTTGTTTTCTCATCCGTGTGGGGAGCAGAACTGTCATAAAAACACATGTTGATGTCTGGATGTGCCATAGTTTTTCTAACCCTAACCCTAGCCTGAGTTTGCTAACCCTAATTTGGGGCCTTAGGGTGAATCAACAGGTAGTTGGAAAGTAGGCAATATGCTACTAAAGCAAGCTGAATTGTGGTTTCTCATCCGTGTGGGGAGCAGAACTGTCATAAAAACACATGTTGATGTCTGGATGTGCCATAGTTTTTCTAACCCTAACCCTAGCCTGAGTTTGCTAACCCTAATTTGGGGCCTTAGGGTGAATCAACAGGTAGTTGGAAAGTAGGCAATATGCTACTAAAGCAAGCTGAATTGTGGTTTCTCATCCGTGTGGGGAGCAGAACTGTCATAAAAACACATGTTGATGTCTGGATATGCCATAGTTTTTCTAACCCTAACCCTAGACTGATTTTGCTAACCCTAATTTGGGGCCTTAGGGTGAATCAACAGGTAGTTGGAAAGTAGGCAATATGCTACTAAAGCATGCTGAATTTTGTTTTCTCATCCGTGTGGGGAGCAGACCTGTCATAAAAACACATGTTGATGTCTGGATATGCCATAGTTTTTCTAACCCTAACCCTAGCCTGAGTTTGCTAACCCTAATTTGGGGCCTTAGGGTGAATCAACAGGTAGTTGGAAAGTAGGCAATATGCTACGAAATCATGCTGAATTTTATTTTCTCATCCGTGTGGGGAGCAGAACTGTCATAAAAACACATGTTGATGTCTGGATATGCCATAGTTTTTCTAACCCTAACCCTAGCCTGAGTTTGCTAACCCTAATTTGGGGCCTTATGGTGAATCAACAGGTAGTTGGAAAGTAGGCAATATGCTACTAAAGCATGCTGAATTTTGTTTTCTCATCCGTGTGGGGAGCAGAACTGTCATAAAAACACATGTTGATGTCTGGATATGCCATAGTTTTTCTAACCCTAACCCTAGCCTGAGTTTGCTAACCCTAATTTGGGGCCTTAGGGTGAATCAACAGGTAGTTGGAAAGTAGGCAATATGCTACTAAAGCATGCTGAATTTTGTTTTCTCATCCGTGTGGGGAGCAGAACTGTCATAAAAACACATGTTGATGTCTGGATATGCCATAGTTTTTCTAACCGTAACCCTAGCCTGAGTTTGCTAACCCTAATTTGGGGCCTTAGGGTGAATCAACAGGTAGTTGGAAAGTAGGCAATATGCTACTAAAGCATGCTGAATTTTGTTTTCTCATCCGTGTGGGGAGCAGAACTGTCATAAAAACACATGTTGATGTCTGGATATGCCATAGTTTTTCTAACCCTAACCCTAGCCTGAGCTTGCTAACCCTAATTTGGAGCCTTAGGGTGAATCAACAGGTAGTTGGAAAGTAGGCAATATGCTACTAAAGCAAGCTGAATTTTGTTTTCTCATCCGTGTGGGGAGCAGAACTGTCATAAAAACACATGTTGATGTCTGGATATGCCATAGTTTTTCTAACCCTAACCCTAGCCTGAGTTTGCTAACCCTAATTTGGGGCCTTAGGGTGAATCAACAGGTAGTTGGAAAGTAGGCAATATGCTACTAAATCATGCTGAATTTCATTTTCTCATCCGTGTGGGGAGCAGAACTGTCATAAAAACACATGTTGATCTTTGGATATGCCATAGTTTTTCTAACCCTAACCCTAGCCTGAGTTTGCTAACCCTAATTTGGGGCCTTATGGTGAATCAACAGGTAGTTGTAAAGTAGGCAATATGCTACTAAAGCATGCTGAATTTTGTTTTCTCATCCGTGTGGGGAGCAGAACTGTCATAAAAACACATGTTGATGTCTGGATATGCCATAGTTTTTCTAACCCTAACCCTAGCCTGAGTTTGCTAACCCTAATTTGGGGCCTTAGGGTGAATCAACAGGTAGTTGGAAAGTAGGCAATATGCTACTAAAGCATGCTGAATTTTGTTTTCTCATCCGTGTGGGGAGCAGAACTGTCATAAAAACACATGTTGATGTCTGGATATGCCATAGTTTTTCTAACCCTAACCCTAGCCTGAGCTTGCTAACCCTAATTTGGAGCCTTAGGGTGAATCAACAGGTAGTTGGAAAGTAGGCAATATGCTACTAAAGCAAGCTGAATTTTGTTTTCTCATCCGTGTGGGGAGCAGAACTGTCATAAAAACACATGTTGATGTCTGGATATGCCATAGTTTTTCTAACCCTAACCCTAGCCTTAGTTTGCTAACCCTAATTTGGGGCCTTAGGGTGAATCAACAGGTAGTTGGAAAGTAGGCAATATGCTACTAAATCATGCTGAATTTCATTTTCTCATCCGTGTGGGGAGCAGAACTGTCATAAAAACACATGTTGATCTTTGGATATGCCATAGTTTTTCTAACCCTAACCCTAGCCTGAGTTTGCTAACCCTAATTTGGGGCCTTATGGTGAATCAACAGGTAGTTGTAAAGTAGGCAATATGCTACTAAAGCATGCTGAATTTTGTTTTCTCATCCGTGTGGGGAGCAGAACTGTCATAAAAACACATGTTGATATCTGGATGTGCCATAGTTTTTCTAACCCTAACCCTAGCCTGAGTTTGCTAACCCTAATTTGGGGCCTTAGGGTGAATCAACAGGTAGTTGGAAAGTAGGCAATATGCTACTAAAGCAAGCTGAATTGTGGTTTCTCATCCGTGTGGGGAGCAGAACTGTCATAAAAACACATGTTGATCTCTGGATATGCCATAGTTTTTCTAACCCTAACCCTAGCCTGAGTTTGCTAACCCTAATTTGGGGCCTTATGGTGAATCAACAGGTAGTTGTAAAGTAGGCAATATGCTACTAAAGCATGCTGAATTTTGTTTTCTCATCCGTGTGGGGAGCAGAACTGTCATAAAAACACATGTTGATGTCTGGATGTGCCATAGTTTTTCTAACCCTAACCCTAGCCTGAGTTTGCTAACCCTAATTTGGGGCCTTAGGGTGAATCAACAGGTAGTTGGAAAGTAGGCAATACGCTACTAAAGCAAGCTGAATTGTGGTTTCTCATCCGTGTGGGGAGCAGAACTGTCATAAAAACACATGTTGATGTCTGGATGTGCCATAGTTTTTCTAACCCTAACCCTAGCCTGAGTTTGCTAACCCTAATTTGGGGCCTTAGGGTGAATCAACAGGTAGTTGGAAAGTAGGCAATATGCTACTAAAGCAAGCTGAATTGTGGTTTCTCATCCGTGTGGGGAGCAGAACTGTCATAAAAACACATGTTGATGTCTGGATATGCCATAGTTTTTCTAACCTTAACCCTAGACTGATTTTGCTAACCCTAATTTGGGGCCTTAGGGTGAATCAACAGGTAGTTGGAAAGTAGGCAATATGCTACTAAAGCATGCTGAATTTTGTTTTCTCATCCGTGTGGGGAGCAGACCTGTCATAAAAACACATGTTGATGTCTGGATATGCCATAGTTTTTCTAACCCTAACCCTAGCCTGAGTTTGCTAACCCTAATTTGGGGCCTTAGGGTGAATCAACAGGTAGTTGGAAAGTAGGCAATATGCTACGAAATCATGCTGAATTTTATTTTCTCATCCGTGTGGGGAGCAGAACTGTCATAAAAACACATGTTGATGTCTGGATATGCCATAGTTTTTCTAACCCTAACCTTAGCCTGAGTTTGCTAACCCTAATTTGGGGCCTTATGGTGAATCAACAGGTAGTTGGAAAGTAGGCAATATGCTACTAAAGCATGCTGAATTTTGTTTTCTCATCCGTGTGGGGAGCAGAACTGTCATAAAAACACATGTTGATGTCTGGATATGCCATAGTTTTTCTAACCCTAACCTTAGCCTGAGTTTGCTAACCCTAATTTGGGGCCTTAGGGTGAATCAACAGGTAGTTGGAAAGTAGGCAATATGCTACTAAAGCATGCTGAATTTTGTTTTCTCATCCGTGTGGGGAGCAGAACTGTCATAAAAACACATGTTGATGTCTGGATATGCCATAGTTTTTCTAACCCTAACCCTAGCCTGAGTTTGCTAACCCTAATTTGGGGCCTTAGGGTGAATCAACAGGTAGTTGGAAAGTAGGCAATATGCTACTAAAGCATGCTGAATTTTGTTTTCTCATCCGTGTGGGGAGCAGAACTGTCATAAAAACACATGTTGATGTCTGGATATGCCATAGTTTTTCTAACCCTAACCGTAGCCTGAGTTTGCTAACCCTAATTTGGGGCCTTAAGGTGAATCAACAGGTAGTTGGAAAGTAGGCAATATGCTACTAAAGCATGCTGAATTTTGTTTTCTCATCCGTGTGGGGAGCAGAACTGTCATAAAAACACATGTTGATGTCTGGATATGCCATAGTTTTTCTAACCCTAACCCTAGCCTGAGCTTGCTAACCCTAATTTGGAGCCTTAGGGTGAATCAACAGGTAGTTGGAAAGTAGGCAATATGCTACTAAAGCAAGCTGAATTTTGTTTTCTCATCCGTGTGGGGAGCAGAACTGTCATAAAAACACATGTTGATGTCTGGATATGCCATAGTTTTTCTAACCCTAACCCTAGCCTGAGTTTGCTAACCCTAATTTGGGGCCTTAGGGTGAATCAACAGGTAGTTGGAAAGTAGGCAATATGCTACTAAATCATGCTGAATTTCATTTTCTCATCCGTGTGGGGAGCAGAACTGTCATAAAAACACATGTTGATCTTTGGATATGCCATAGTTTTTCTAACCCTAACCCTAGCCTGAGTTTGCTAACCCTAATTTGGGGCCTTATGGTGAATCAACAGGTAGTTGTAAAGTAGGCAATATGCTACTAAAGCATGCTGAATTTTGTTTTCTCATCCGTGTGGGGAGCAGAACTGTCATAAAAACACATGTTGATGTCTGGATGTGCCATAGTTTTTCTAACCCTAACCCTAGCCTGAGTTTGCTAACCCTAATTTGGGGCCTTAAGGTGAATCAACAGGTAGTTGGAAAGTAGGCAATATGCTACTAAAGCATGCTGAATTTTGTTTTCTCATCCGTGTGGGGAGCAGAACTGTCATAAAAACACATGTTGATGTCTGGATATGCCATAGTTTTTCTAACCCTAACCCTAGCCTGAGTTTGCTAACCCTAATTTGGGGCCTTAAGGTGAATCAACAGGTAGTTGGAAAGTAGGCAATATGCTACTAAAGCATGCTGAATTTTGTTTTCTCATCCGTGTGGGGAGCAGAACTGTCATAAAAACACATGTTGATGTCTGGATATGCCATAGTTTTTCTAACCCTAACCCTAGCCTGAGCTTGCTAACCCTAATTTGGAGCCTTAGGGTGAATCAACAGGTAGTTGGAAAGTAGGCAATATGCTACTAAAGCAAGCTGAATTTTGTTTTCTCATCCGTGTGGGGAGCAGAACTGTCATAAAAACACATGTTGATGTCTGGATATGCCATAGTTTTTCTAACCCTAACCCTAGCCTGAGTTTGCTAACCCTAATTTGGGGCCTTAGGGTGAATCAACAGGTAGTTGGAAAGTAGGCAATATGCTACTAAATCATGCTGAATTTCATTTTCTCATCCGTGTGGGGAGCAGAACTGTCATAAAAACACATGTTGATCTTTGGATATGCCATAGTTTTTCTAACCCTAACCCTAGCCTGAGTTTGCTAACCCTAATTTGGGGCCTTATGGTGAATCAACAGGTAGTTGTAAAGTAGGCAATATGCTACTAAAGCATGCTGAATTTTGTTTTCTCATCCGTGTGGGGAGCAGAACTGTCATAAAAACACATGTTGATGTCTGGATGTGCCATAGTTTTTCTAACCCTAACCCTAGCCTGAGTTTGCTAACCCTAATTTGGGGCCTTAGGGTGAATCAACAGGTAGTTGGAAAGTAGGCAATATGCTACTAAAGCAAGCTGAATTGTGGTTTCTCATCCGTGTGGGGAGCAGAACTGTCATAAAAACACATGTTGATGTCTGGATATGCCATAGTTTTTCTAACCCTAACCCTAGACTGATTTTGCTAACCCTAATTTGGGGCCTTAGGGTGAATCAACAGGTAGTTGGAAAGTAGGCAATATGCTACTAAAGCATGCTGAATTTTGTTTTCTCATCCGTGTGGGGAGCAGACCTGTCATAAAAACACATGTTGATGTCTGGATATGCCATAGTTTTTCTAACCCTAACCCTAGCCTGAGTTTGCTAACCCTAATTTGGGGCCTTAGGGTGAATCAACAGGTAGTTGGAAAGTAGGCAATATGCTACGAAATCATGCTGAATTTTATTTTCTCATCCGTGTGGGGAGCAGAACTGTCATAAAAACACATGTTGATGTCTGGATATGCCATAGTTTTTCTAACCCTAACCCTAGCCTGAGTTTGCTAACCCTAATTTGGGGCCTTATGGTGAATCAACAGGTAGTTGGAAAGTAGGCAATATGCTACTAAAGCATGCTGAATTTTGTTTTCTCATCCGTGTGGGGAGCAGAACTGTCATAAAAACACATGTTGATGTCTGGATATGCCATAGTTTTTCTAACCCTAACCCTAGCCTGAGTTTGCTAACCCTAATTTGGGGCCTTAAGGTGAATCAACAGGTAGTTGGAAAGTAGGCAATATGCTACTAAAGCATGCTGAATTTTGTTTTCTCATCCGTGTGGGGAGCAGAACTGTCATAAAAACACATGTTGATGTCTGGATATGCCATAGTTTTTCTAACCCTAACCCTAGCCTGAGCTTGCTAACCATAATTTGGAGCCATATGGTGAATCAACAGGTAGTTGGAAAGTAGGCAATATGCTACTAAAGCAAGCTGAATTTTGTTTTCTCATCCGTGTGGGGAGCAGAACTGTCATAAAAACACATGTTGATGTCTGGATATGCCATAGTTTTTCTAACCCTAACCCTAGCCTGAGTTTGCTAACCCTAATTTGGGGCCTTAGGGTGAATCAACAGGTAGTTGGAAAGTAGGCAATATGCTACTAAAGCATGCTGAATTTTGTTTTCTCATCCGTGTGGGGAGCAGAACTGTCATAAAAACACATGTTGATGTCTGGATATGCCATAGTTTTTCTAACCCTAACCCTAGCCTGAGTTTGCTAACCCTAATTTGGGGCCTTAAGGTGAATCAACAGGTAGTTGGAAAGTAGGCAATATGCTACTAAAGCATGCTGAATTTTGTTTTCTCATCCGTGTGGGGAGCAGAACTGTCATAAAAACACATGTTGATGTCTGGATATGCCATAGTTTTTCTAACCCTAACCCTAGCCTGAGCTTGCTAACCCTAATTTGGAGCCTTAGGGTGAATCAACAGGTAGTTGGAAAGTAGGCAATATGCTACTAAAGCAAGCTGAATTTTGTTTTCTCATCCGTGTGGGGAGCAGAACTGTCATAAAAACACATGTTGATGTCTGGATATGCCATAGTTTTTCTAACCCTAACCCTAGCCTGAGTTTGCTAACCCTAATTTGGGGCCTTAGGGTGAATCAACAGGTAGTTGGAAAGTAGGCAATATGCTACTAAATCATGCTGAATTTCATTTTCTCATCCGTGTGGGGAGCAGAACTGTCATAAAAACACATGTTGATCTTTGGATATGCCATAGTTTTTCTAACCCTAACCCTAGCCTGAGTTTGCTAACCCTAATTTGGGGCCTTATGGTGAATCAACAGGTAGTTGTAAAGTAGGCAATATGCTACTAAAGCATGCTGAATTTTGTTTTCTCATCCGTGTGGGGAGCAGAACTGTCATAAAAACACATGTTGATGTCTGGATGTGCCATAGTTTTTCTAACCCTAACCCTAGCCTGAGTTTGCTAACCCTAATTTGGGGCCTTAGGGTGAATCAACAGGTAGTTGGAAAGTAGGCAATATGCTACTAAAGCAAGCTGAATTGTGGTTTCTCATCCGTGTGGGGAGCAGAACTGTCATAAAAACACATGTTGATGTCTGGATATGCCATAGTTTTTCTAACCCTAACCCTAGACTGATTTTGCTAACCCTAATTTGGGGCCTTAGGGTGAATCAACAGGTAGTTGGAAAGTAGGCAATATGCTACTAAAGCATGCTGAATTTTGTTTTCTCATCCGTGTGGGGAGCAGACCTGTCATAAAAACACATGTTGATGTCTGGATATGCCATAGTTTTTCTAACCCTAACCCTAGCCTGAGTTTGCTAACCCTAATTTGGGGCCTTAGGGTGAATCAACAGGTAGTTGGAAAGTAGGCAATATGCTACTAAAGTATGCTGAATTTTATTTTCTCATCCGTGTGGGGAGCAGAACTGTCATAAAAACACATGTTGATGTCTGGATATGCCATAGTTTTTCTAACCCTAACCCTAGCCTGAGTTTGCTAACCCTAATTTGGGGCCTTATGGTGAATCAACAGGTAGTTGGAAAGTAGGCAATATGCTACTAAAGCATGCTGAATTTTGTTTTCTCATCCGTGTGGGGAGCAGAACTGTCATAAAAACACATGTTGATGTCTGGATATGCCATAGTTTTTCTAACCCTAACCCTAGCCTGAGTTTGCTAACCCTAATTTGGGGCCTTAAGGTGAATCAACAGGTAGTTGGAAAGTAGGCAATATGCTACTAAAGCATGCTGAATTTTGTTTTCTCATCCGTGTGGGGAGCAGAACTGTCATAAAAACACATGTTGATGTCTGGATATGCCATAGTTTTTCTAACCCTAACCCTAGCCTGAGCTTGCTAACCCTAATTTGGAGCCATAGGGTGAATCAACAGGTAGTTGGAAAGTAGGCAATATGCTACTAAAGCAAGCTGAATTTTGTTTTCTCATCCGTGTGGGGAGCAGAACTGTCATAAAAACACATGTTGATGTCTGGATATGCCATAGTTTTTCTAACCCTAACCCTAGCCTGAGTTTGCTAACCCTAATTTGGGGCCTTAGGGTGAATCAACAGGTAGTTGGAAAGTAGGCAATATGCTACTAAATCATGCTGAATTTCATTTTCTCATCCGTGTGGGGAGCAGAACTGTCATAAAAACACATGTTGATCTTTGGATATGCCATAGTTTTTCTAACCCTAACCCTAGCCTGAGTTTGCTAACCCTAATTTGGGGCCTTATGGTGAATCAACAGGTAGTTGTAAAGTAGGCAATATGCTACTAAAGCATGCTGAATTTTGTTTTCTCATCCGTGTGGGGAGCAGAACTGTCATAAAAACACATGTTGATGTCTGGATGTGCCATAGTTTTTCTAACCCTAACCCTAGCCTGAGTTTGCTAACCCTAATTTGGGGCCTTAGGGTGAATCAACAGGTAGTTGGAAAGTAGGCAATATGCTACTAAAGCGAGCTGAATTGTGGTTTCTCATCCGTGTGGGGAGCAGAACTGTCATAAAAACACATGTTGATGTCTGGATATGCCATAGTTTTTCTAACCCTAACCCTAGACTGATTTTGCTAACCCTAATTTGGGGCCTTAGGGTGAATCAACAGGTAGTTGGAAAGTAGGCAATATGCTACTAAAGCATGCTGAATTTTGTTTTCTCATCCGTGTGGGGAGCAGATCTGTCATAAAAACACATGTTGATGTCTGGATATGCCATAGTTTTTCTAACCCTAACCTTAGCCTGAGTTTGCTAACCCTAATTTGGGGCCTTAGGGTGAATCAACAGGTAGTTGGAAAGTAGGCAATATGCTACTAAAGCATGCTAAATTTTGTTTTCTCATCCGTGTGGGGAGCAGAACTGTCATAAAAACACATGTTGATGTCTGGATATGCCATAGTTTTTCTAACCCTAACCCTATCCTGAGATTGCTAACCCTAATTTGGGGCCTTAAGGTGAATCAACAGGTAGTTGGAAAGTAGGCAATATGCTACTAAAGCATGCTGAATTTTGTTTTCTCATCCGTGTGGGGAGCAGAACTGTCATAAAAACACATGTTGATGTCTGGATATGCCATAGTTTTTCTAACCCTAACCCTAGCCTGAGCTTGCTAACCCTAATTTGGGGCCTTAGGGTGAATCAACAGGTAGTTGGAAAGTAGGCAATATGCTACTAAATCATGCTGAATTTCATTTTCTCATCCGTGTGGGGAGCAGAACTGTCATAAAAACACATGTTGATCTTTGGATATGCCATAGTTTTTCTAACCCTAACCCTAGCCTGAGTTTGCTAACCCTAATTTGGGGCCTTAGGGTGAATCAACAGGTAGTTGGAAAGTAGGCAATATGCTACTAAAGCAAGCTGAATTGTGGTTTCTCATCCGTGTGGGGAGCAGAACTGTCATAAAAACACATGTTGATGTCTGGATGTGCCATAGTTTTTCTAACCCTAACCCTAGCCTGAGTTTGCTAACCCTAATTTGGGGCCTTAGGGTGAATCAACAGGTAGTTGGAAAGTAGGCAATATGCTACTAAAGCAAGCTGAATTGTGGTTTCTCATCCGTGTGGGGAGCAGAACTGTCATAAAAACACATGTTGATGTCTGGATATGCCATAGTTTTTCTAACCCTAACCCTAGCCTGAGCTTGCTAACCCTAATTTGGGGCCTTAGGGTGAATCAACAGGTAGTTGGAAAGTAGGCAATATGCTACTAAAGCAAGCTGAATTTTGTTTTCTCATCCGTGTGGGGAGCAGAACTGTCATAAAAACACATGTTGATGTCTGGATGTGCCATAGTTTTTCTAACCCTAACCCTAGCCTGAGTTTGCTAACCCTAATTTGGGGCCTTAGGGTGAATCAACAGGTAGTTGGAAAGTAGGCAATATGCTACTAAAGCAAGCTGAATTGTGGTTTCTCATCCGTGTGGGGAGCAGAACTGTCATAAAAACACATGTTGATGTCTGGATGTGCCATAGTTTTTCTAACCCTAACCCTAGCCAGAGTTTGCTAACCCTAATTTGGGGCCTTAGGGTGAATCAACAGGTAGTTGGAAAGTAGGCAATATGCTACTAAAGCAAGCTGAATTGTGGTTTCTCATCCGTGTGGGGAGCAGAACTGTCATAAAAACACATGTTGATGTCTGGATATGCCATAGTTTTTCTAACCCTAACCCTAGCCTGAGTTTGCTAACCCTAATTTGGGGCCTTATGGTGAATCAACAGGTAGTTGTAAAGTAGGCAATATGCTACTAAAGCATGCTGAATTTTGTTTTCTCATCCGTGTGGGGAGCAGAACTGTCATAAAAACACATGTTGATGTCTGGATGTGCCATAGTTTTTCTAACCCTAACCCTAGCCTGAGTTTGCTAACCCTAATTTGGGGCCTTAGGGTGAATCAACAGGTAGTTGGAAAGTAGGCAATATGCTACTAAAGCAAGCTGAATTGTGGTTTCTCATCCGTGTGGGGAGCAGAACTGTCATAAAAACACATGTTGATGTCTGGATGTGCCATAGTTTTTCTAACCCTAACCCTAGCCTGAGTTTGCTAACCCTAATTTGGGGCCTTAGGGTGAATCAACAGGTAGTTGGAAAGTTGGCAATATGCTACTAAAGCAAGCTGAATTGTGGTTTCTCATCCGTGTGGGGAGCAGAACTGTCATAAAAACACATGTTGATGTCTGGATATGCCATAGTTTTTCTAACCCTAACCCTAGACTGATTTTGCTAACCCTAATTTGGGGCCTTACGGTGAATCAACAGGTAGTTGGAAAGTAGGCAATATGCTACTAAAGCATGCTGAATTTTGTTTTCTCATCCGTGTGGGGAGCAGACCTGTCATAAAAACACATGTTGATGTCTGGATATGCCATAGTTTTTCTAACCCTAACCATTGCCTGAGTTTGCTAACCCTAATTTGGGGCCTTAGGGTGAATCAACAGGTAGTTGGAAAGTAGGCAATATGCTACGAAATCATGCTGAATTTTATTTTCTCATCCGTGTGGGGAGCAGAACTGTCATAAAAACACATGTTGATGTCTGGATATGCCATAGTTTTTCTAACCCTAACCCTAGCCTGAGTTTGCTAACCCTAATTTGGGGCCTTATGGTGAATCAACAGGTAGTTGGAAAGTAGGCAATATGCTACTAAAGCATGCTGAATTTTGTTTTCTCATCCGTGTGGGGAGCAGAACTGTCATAAAAACACATGTTGATGTCTGGATATGCCATAGTTTTTCTAACCCTAACCCTAGCCTGAGTTTGCTAACCCTAATTTGGGGCCTTAGGGTGAATCAACAGGTAGTTGGAAAGTAGGCAATATGCTACTAAACCATGCTGAATTTTGTTTTCTCATCCGTGTGGGGAGCAGAACTGTCATAAAAACACATGTTGATGTCTGGATATGCCATAGTTTTTCTAACCCTAACCCTAGCCTGAGTTTGCTAACCCTAATTTGGGGCCTTAGGGTGAATCAACAGGTAGTTGGAAAGTAGGCAATATGCTACTAAAGCATGCTGAATTTTGTTTTCTCGTCCGTGTGGGGAGCAGAACTGTCATAAAAACACATGTTGATGTCTGGATATCCCATAGTATTTCTAACCCTAACCCTAGCCTGAGTTTGCTAACCCTAATTTGGGGCCTTAGGGTGAATCAACAGGTAGTTGGAAAGTAGGCAATATGCTACTAAAGCAAGCTGAATTGTGGTTTCTCATCCGTGTGGGGAGCAGAACTGTCATAAAAACACATGTTGATGTCTGGATGTGCCATAGTTTTTCTAACCCTAACCCTAGCCTGAGTTTGCTAACCCTAATTTGGGGCCTTAGGGTGAATCAACAGGTAGTTGGAAAGTAGGCAATATGCTACTAAAGCAAGCTGAATTGTGGTTTCTCATCCGTGTGGGGAGCAGAACTGTCATAAAAACACATGTTGATGTCTGGATATGCCATAGTTTTTCTAACCCTAACCCTAGCCTGAGCTTGCTAACCCTAATTTGGGGCCTTAGGGTGAATCAACAGGTAGTTGGAAAGTAGGCAATATGCTACTAAAGCAAGCTGAATTTTGTTTTCTCATCCGTGTGGGGAGCAGAACTGTCATAAAAACACATGTTGATGTCTGGATATGCCATAGTTTTTCTAACCCTAACCCTAGCCTGAGTTTGCTAACCCTAATTTGGGGCCTTAGGGTGAATCAACAGGTAGTTGGAAAGTAGGCAATATGCTACTAAATCATGCTGAATTTTATTTTCTCATTCGTGTGGGGAGCAGAACTGTCATAAAAACACATGTTGATGTCTGGATATGCCATAGTTTTTCTAACCCTAACCCTAGCCTGAGTTTGCTAACCCTAATTTGGGGCCTTATGGTGAATCAACAGGTAGTTGGAAAGTAGGCAATATGCTACTAAAGCATGCTGAATTTTGTTTTCTCATCCGTGTGGGGAGCAGAACTGTCATAAAAACACATGTTGATGTCTGGATGTGCCATAGTTTTTCTAACCCTAACCCTAGCCTGAGTTTGCTAACCCTAATTTGGGGCCTTAGGGTGAATCAACAGGTAGTTGGAAAGTAGGCAATATGCTACTAAAGCAAGCTGAATTGTGGTTTCTCATCCGTGTGGGGAGCAGAACTGTCATAAAAACACATGTTGATGTCTGGATGTGCCATAGTTTTTCTAACCCTAACCGTAGCCAGAGTTTGCTAACCCTAATTTGGGGCCTTAGGGTGAATCAACAGGTAGTTGGAAAGTAGGCAATATGCTACTAAAGCAAGCTGAATTGTGGTTTCTCATCCGTGTGGGGAGCAGAACTGTCATAAAAACACATGTTGATGTCTGGATATGCCATAGTTTTTCTAACCCTAACCCTAGCCTGATTTTGCTAACCCTAATTTGGGGCCTTAGGGTGAATCAACAGGTAGTTGGAAAGTAGGCAATATGCTACTAAAGCATGCTGAATTTTGTTTTCTCATCCGTGTGGGGAGCAGAACTGTCATAAAAACACATGTTGATGTCTGGATATGCCATAGTTTTTCTAACCCTAACCCTAGCCTGAGTTTGCTAACCCTAATTTGGGGCCTTAGGGTGAATCAACAGGTAGTTGGAAAGTAGGCAATATGCTACTAAAGCATGCTGAATTTTGTTTTCTCGTCCGTGTGGGGAGCAGAACTGTCATAAAAACACATGTTGATGTCTGGATATCCCATAGTATTTCTAACCCTAACCCTAGCCTGAGTTTGCTAACCCTAATTTGGGGCCTTAGGGTGAATCAACAGGTAGTTGGAAAGTAGGCAATATGCTACTAAAGCATGCTGAATTTTGTTTTCTCATCCGTGTGGGGAGCAGATCTGTCATAAAAACACATGTTGATGTCTGGATATGCCATAGTTTTTCTAACCCTAACCTTAGCCTGAGTTTGCTAACCCTAATTTGGGGCCTTAGGGTGAATCAACAGGTAGTTGGAAAGTAGGCAATATGCTACTAAAGCATGCTAAATTTTGTTTTCTCATCCGTGTGGGGAGCAGAACTGTCATAAAAACACATGTTGATGTCTGGATATGCCATAGTTTTTCTAACCCTAACCCTATCCTGAGATTGCTAACCCTAATTTGGGGCCTTAAGGTGAATCAACAGGTAGTTGGAAAGTAGGCAATATGCTACTAAAGCATGCTGAATTTTGTTTTCTCATCCGTGTGGGGAGCAGAACTGTCATAAAAACACATGTTGATGTCTGGATATGCCATAGTTTTTCTAACCCTAACCCTAGCCTGAGCTTGCTAACCCTAATTTGGGGCCTTAGGGTGAATCAACAGGTAGTTGGAAAGTAGGCAATATGCTACTAAATCATGCTGAATTTCATTTTCTCATCCGTGTGGGGAGCAGAACTGTCATAAAAACACATGTTGATCTTTGGATATGCCATAGTTTTTCTAACCCTAACCCTAGCCTGAGTTTGCTAACCCTAATTTGGGGCCTTATGGTGAATCAACAGGTAGTTGTAAAGTAGGCAATATGCTAATAAAGCATGCTGAATTTTGTTTTCTCATCCGTGTGGGGAGCAGAACTGTCATAAAAACACATGTTGATGTCTGGATGTGCCATAGTTTTTCTAACCCTAACCCTAGCCTGAGTTTGCTAACCCTAATTTGGGGCCTTAGGGTGAATCAACAGGTAGTTGGAAAGTAGGCAATATGCTACTAAAGCAAGCTGAATTGTGGTTTCTCATCCGTGTGGGGAGCAGAACTGTCATAAAAACACATGTTGATGTCTGGATGTGCCATAGTTTTTCTAACCCTAACCCTAGCCTGAGTTTGCTAACCCTAATTTGGGGCCTTAGGGTGAATCAACAGGTAGTTGGAAAGTAGGCAATATGCTACTAAAGCAAGCTGAATTGTGGTTTCTCATCCGTGTGGGGAGCAGAACTGTCATAAAAACACATGTTGATGTCTGGATATGCCATAGTTTTTCTAACCCTAACCCTAGACTGATTTTGCTAACCCTAATTTGGGGCCTTAGGGTGAATCAACAGGTAGTTGGAAAGTAGGCAATATGCTACTAAAGCATGCTGAATTTTGTTTTCTCATCCGTGTGGGGAGCAGACCTGTCATAAAAACACATGTTGATGTCTGGATATGCCATAGTTTTTCTAACCCTAACCCTAGCCTGAGTTTGCTAACCCTAATTTGGGGCCTTAGGGTGAATCAACAGGTAGTTGGAAAGTAGGCAATATGCTACGAAATCATGCTGAATTTTATTTTCTCATCCGTGTGGGGAGCAGAACTGTCATAAAAACACATGTTGATGTCTGGATATGCCATAGTTTTTCTAACCCTAACCCTAGCCTGAGTTTGCTAACCCTAATTTGGGGCCTTATGGTGAATCAACAGGTAGTTGGAAAGTAGGCAATATGCTACTAAAGCATGCTGAATTTTGTTTTCTCATCCGTGTGGGGAGCAGAACTGTCATAAAAACACATGTTGATGTCTGGATATGCCATAGTTTTTCTAACCCTAACCCTAGCCTGAGTTTGCTAACCCTAATTTGGGGCCTTAAGGTGAATCAACAGGTAGTTGGAAAGTAGGCAATATGCTACTAAAGCATGCTGAATTTTGTTTTCTCATCCGTGTGGGGAGCAGAACTGTCATAAAAACACATGTTGATGTCTGGATATGCCATAGTTTTTCTAACCCTAACCCTAGCCTGAGCTTGCTAACCCTAATTTGGGGCCTTAGGGTGAATCAACAGGTAGTTGGAAAGTAGGCAATATGCTACTAAAGCAAGCTGAATTTTGTTTTCTCATCCGTGTGGGGAGCAGAACTGTCATAAAAACACATGTTGATGTCTGGATATGCCATAGTTTTTCTAACCCTAACCCTAGCCTGAGTTTGCTAACCCTAATTTGGGGCCTTAGGGTGAATCAACAGGTAGTTGGAAAGTAGGCAATATGCTACTAAATCATGCTGAATTTTATTTTCTCATCCGTGTGGGGAGCAGAACTGTCATAAAAACACATGTTGATGTCTGGATATGCCATAGTTTTTCTAACCCTAACCCTAGCCTGAGTTTGCTAACCCTAATTTGGGGCCTTATGGTGAATCAACAGGTAGTTGGAAAGTAGGCAATATGCTACTAAAGCATGCTGAATTTTGTTTTCTCATCCGTGTGGGGAGCAGAACTGTCATAAAAACACATGTTGATGTCTGGATATGCCATAGTTTTTCTAACCCTAACCATAGCCTGAGTTTGCTAACCCTAATTTGGGGCCTTAGGGTGAATCAACAGGTAGTTGGAAAGTAGGCAATATGCTACTAAAGCAAGCTTAATTGTGGTTTCTCATCCGTGTGGGGAGCAGAACTGTCATAAAAACACATGTTGATGTCTGGATGTGCCATAGTTTTTCTAACCCTAACCCTAGCCTGAGTTTGCTAACCCTAATTTGGGGCCTTAGGGTGAATCAACAGGTAGTTGGAAAGTAGGCAATATGCTACTAAAGCAAGCTGAATTGTGGTTTCTCATCCGTGTGGGGAGCAGAACTGTCATAAAAACACATGTTGATGTCTGGATGTGCCATAGTTTTTCTAACCCTAACCGTAGCCTGAGTTTGCTAACCCTAATTTGGGGCCTTAGGGTGAATCAACAGGTAGTTGGAAAGTAGGCAATATGCTACTAAAGCAAGCTGAATTGTGGTTTCTCATCCGTGTGGGGAGCAGATCTGTCATAAAAACACATGTTGATGTCTGGATGTGCCATAGTTTTTCTAACTCTAACCCTAGCCTGAGTTTGCTAACCCTAATTTGGGGCCTTAGGGTGAATCAACAGGTAGTTGGAAAGTAGGCAATATGCTACTAAAGCAAGCTGAATTGTGGTTTCTCATCCGTGTGGGGAGCAGAACTGTCATAAAAACACATGTTGATGTCTGGATGTGCCATAGTTTTTCTAACCCTAACCCTAGCCTGAGTTTGCTAACCCTAATTTGGGGCCTTAGGGTGAATCAACAGGTAGTTGGAAAGTAGGCAATATGCTACTAAAGCAAGCTGAATTGTGGTTTCTCATCCGTGTGGGGAGCAGAACTGTCATAAAAACACATGTTGATGTCTGGATGTGTCATAGTTTTTCTAACCCTAACCCTAGCCTGAGTTTGCTAACCCTAATTTGGGGCCTTAGGGTGAATCAACAGGTAGTTGGAAAGTAGGCAATATGCTACTAAAGCAAGCTGAATTGTGGTTTCTCATCCGTGTGGGGAGCAGAACTGTCATAAAAACACATGTTGATGTCTGGATATGCCATAGTTTTTCTAACCCTAACCCTAGCCTGAGCTTGCTAACCCTAATTTGGGGCCTTAGGGTGAATCAACAGGTAGTTGGAAAGTAGGCAATATGCTACTAAAGCAAGCTGAATTTTGTTTTCTCATCCGTGTGGGGAGCAGAACTGTCATAAAAACACATGTTGATGTCTGGATATGCCATAGTTTTTCTAACCCTAACCCTAGCCTGAGTTTGCTAACCCTAATTTGGGGCCTTAGGGTGAATCAACAGGTAGTTGGAAAGTAGGCAATATGCTACTAAATCATGCTGAATTTTATTTTCTCATCCGTGTGGGGAGCAGAACTGTCATAAAAACACATGTTGATGTCTGGATATGCCATAGTTTTTCTAACCCTAACCCTAGCCTGAGTTTGCTAACCCTAATTTGGGGCCTTATGGTGAATCAACAGGTAGTTGGAAAGTAGGCAATATGCTACTAAAGCATGCTGAATTTTGTTTTCTCATCCGTGTGGGGAGCAGAACTGTCATAAAAACACATGTTGATGTCTGGATATGCCATAGTTTTTCTAACCCTAACCATAGCCTGAGTTTGCTAACCCTAATTTGGGGCCTTAGGGTGAATCAACAGGTAGTTGGAAAGTAGGCAATATGCTACTAAAGCAAGCTTAATTGTGGTTTCTCATCCGTGTGGGGAGCAGAACTGTCATAAAAACACATGTTGATGTCTGGATGTGCCATAGTTTTTCTAACCCTAACCCTAGCCTGAGTTTGCTAACCCTAATTTGGGGCCTTAGGGTGAATCAACAGGTAGTTGGAAAGTAGGCAATATGCTACTAAAGCAAGCTGAATTGTGGTTTCTCATCCGTGTGGGGAGCAGAACTGTCATAAAAACACATGTTGATGTCTGGATGTGCCATAGTTTTTCTAACCCTAACCGTAGCCTGAGTTTGCTAACCCTAATTTGGGGCCTTAGGGTGAATCAACAGGTAGTTGGAAAGTAGGCAATATGCTACTAAAGCAAGCTGAATTGTGGTTTCTCATCCGTGTGGGGAGCAGATCTGTCATAAAAACACATGTTGATGTCTGGATGTGCCATAGTTTTTCTAACTCTAACCCTAGCCTGAGTTTGCTAACCCTAATTTGGGGCCTTAGGGTGAATCAACAGGTAGTTGGAAAGTAGGCAATATGCTACTAAAGCATGCTGAATTTTGTTTTCTCATCCGTGTGGGGAGCAGAACTGTCATAAAAACACATGTTGATGTCTGGATATGCCATAGTTTTTCTAACCCTAACCATAGCCTGAGTTTGCTAACCCTAATTTGGGGCCTTAGGGTGAATCAACAGGTAGTTGGAAAGTAGGCAATATGCTACTAAAGCAAGCTTAATTGTGGTTTCTCATCCGTGTGGGGAGCAGAACTGTCATAAAAACACATGTTGATGTCTGGATGTGCCATAGTTTTTCTAACCCTAACCCTAGCCTGAGTTTGCTAACCCTAATTTGGGGCCTTAGGGTGAATCAACAGGTAGTTGGAAAGTAGGCAATATGCTACTAAAGCAAGCTGAATTGTGGTTTCTCATCCGTGTGGGGAGCAGAACTGTCATAAAAACACATGTTGATGTCTGGATGTGCCATAGTTTTTCTAACCCTAACCCTAGCCTGAGTTTGCTAACCCTAATTTGGGGCCTTAGGGTGAATCAACAGGTAGTTGGAAAGTAGGCAATATGCTACTAAAGCAAGCTGAATTGTGGTTTCTCATCCGTGTGGGGAGCAGATCTGTCATAAAAACACATGTTGATGTCTGGATGTGCCATAGTTTTTCTAACTCTAACCCTAGCCTGAGTTTGCTAACCCTAATTTGGGGCCTTAGGGTGAATCAACAGGTAGTTGGAAAGTAGGCAATATGCTACTAAAGCAAGCTGAATTGTGGTTTCTCATCCGTGTGGGGAGCAGAACTGTCATAAAAACACATGTTGATGTCTGGATGTGCCATAGTTTTTCTAACCCTAACCCTAGCCTGAGTTTGCTAACCCTAATTTGGGGCCTTAGGGTGAATCAACAGGTAGTTGGAAAGTAGGCAATATGCTACTAAAGCAAGCTGAATTGTGGTTTCTCATCCGTGTGGGGAGCAGAACTGTCATAAAAACACATGTTGATGTCTGGATGTGTCATAGTTTTTCTAACCCTAACCCTAGCCTGAGTTTGCTAACCCTAATTTGGGGCCTTAGGGTGAATCAACAGGTAGTTGGAAAGTAGGCAATATGCTACTAAAGCAAGCTGAATTGTGGTTTCTCATCCGTGTGGGGAGCAGAACTGTCATAAAAACACATGTTGATGTCTGGATATGCCATAGTTTTTCTAACCCTAACCCTAGCCTGAGCTTGCTAACCCTAATTTGGGGCCTTAGGGTGAATCAACAGGTAGTTGGAAAGTAGGCAATATGCTACTAAAGCAAGCTGAATTTTGTTTTCTCATCCGTGTGGGGAGCAGAACTGTCATAAAAACACATGTTGATGTCTGGATATGCCATAGTTTTTCTAACCCTAACCCTAGCCTGAGTTTGCTAACCCTAATTTGGGGCCTTAGGGTGAATCAACAGGTAGTTGGAAAGTAGGCAATATGCTACTAAATCATGCTGAATTTTATTTTCTCATCCGTGTGGGGAGCAGAACTGTCATAAAAACACATGTTGATGTCTGGATATGCCATAGTTTTTCTAACCCTAACCCTAGCCTGAGTTTGCTAACCCTAATTTGGGGCCTTATGGTGAATCAAGAGGTAGTTGGAAAGTAGGCAATATGCTACTAAAGCATGCTGAATTTTGTTTTCTCATCCGTGTGGGGAGCAGAACTGTCATAAAAACACATGTTGATGTCTGGATGTGCCATAGTTTTTCTAACCCTAACCCTAGCCTGAGTTTGCTAACCCTAATTTGGGGCCTTAGGGTGAATCAACAGGTAGTTGGAAAGTAGGCAATATGCTACTAAAGCAAGCTGAATTGTGGTTTCTCATCCGTGTGGGGAGCAGAACTGTCATAAAAACACATGTTGATGTCTGGATGTGCCATAGTTTTTCTAACCCTAACCCTAGCCAGAGTTTGCTAACCCTAATTTGGGGCCTTAGGGTGAATCAACAGGTAGTTGGAAAGTAGGCAATATGCTACTAAAGCAAGCTGAATTGTGGTTTCTCATCCGTGTGGGGAGCAGAACTGTCATAAAAACACATGTTGATGTCTGGATATGCCATAGTTTTTCTAACCCTAACCCTAGCCTGATTTTGCTAACCCTAATTTGGGGCCTTAGGGTGAATCAACAGGTAGTTGGAAAGTAGGCAATATGCTACTAAAGCATGCTGAATTTTGTTTTCTCATCCGTGTGGGGAGCAGAACTGTCATAAAAACACATGTTGATGTCTGGATATGCCATAGTTTTTCTAACCCTAACCCTAGCCTGAGTTTGCTAACCCTAATTTGGGGCCTTAGGGTGAATCAACAGGTAGTTGGAAAGTAGGCAATATGCTACTAAAGCATGCTGAATTTTGTTTTCTCATCCGTGTGGGGAGCAGAACTGTCATAAAAACACATGTTGATGTCTGGATATGCCATAATATTTCTAACCCTAACCCTAGCCTGAGTTTGCTAACCCTAATTTGGGGCCTTAGGGTGAATCAACAGGTAGTTGGAAAGTAGGCAATATGCTACTAAAGCATGCTGAATTTTGTTTTCTCATCCGTGTGGGGAGCAGATCTGTCATAAAAACACATGTTGATGTCTGGATATGCCATAGTTTTTCTAACCCTAACCTTAGCCTGAGTTTGCTAACCCTAATTTGGGGCCTTAGGGTGAATCAACAGGTAGTTGGAAAGTAGGCAATATGCTACTAAAGCATGCTAAATTTTGTTTTCTCATCCGTGTGGGGAGCAGAACTGTCATAAAAACACATGTTGATGTCTGGATATGCCATAGTTTTTCTAACCCTAACCCTAGCCTGAGATTGCTAACCCTAATTTGGGGCCTTAAGGTGAATCAACAGGTAGTTGGAAAGTAGGCAATATGCTACTAAAGCATGCTGAATTTTGTTTTCTCATCCGTGTGGGGAGCAGAACTGTCATAAAAACACATGTTGATGTCTGGATATGCCATAGTTTTTCTAACCCTAACCCTAGCCTGAGCTTGCTAACCCTAATTTGGGGCCTTAGGGTGAATCAACAGGTAGTTGGAAAGTAGGCAATATGCTACTAAAGCAAGCTGAATTTTGTTTTCTCATCCGTGTGGGGAGCAGAACTGTCATAAAAACACATGTTGATGTCTGGATATGCCATAGTTTTTCTAACCCTAACCCTAGCCTGAGTTTGCTAACCCTAATTTGGGGCCTTAGGGTGAATCAACAGGTAGTTGGAAAGTAGGCAATATGCTACTAAATCATGCTGAATTTTATTTTCTCATCCGTGTGGGGAGCAGAACTGTCATAAAAACACATGTTGATGTCTGGATATGCCATAGTTTTTCTAACCCTAACCCTAGCCTGAGTTTGCTAACCCTAATTTGGGACCTTATGGTGAATCAACAGGTAGTTGGAAAGTAGGCAATATGCTACTAAAGCATGCTGAATTTTGTTTTCTCATCCGTGTGGGGAGCAGAACTGTCATAAAAACACATGTTGATGTCTGGATATGCCATAGTTTTTCTAACCCTAACCCTAGCCTGAGTTTGCTAACCCTAATTTGGGGCCTTAGGGTGAATCAACAGGTAGTTGGAAAGTAGGCAATATGCTACTAAAGCATGCTGAATTTTGTTTTCTCATCCGTGTGGGGAGCAGATCTGTCATAAAAACACATGTTGATGTCTGGATGTGCCATAGTTTTTCTAACCCTAACCCTAGCCTGAGTTTGCTAACCCTAATTTGGGGCCTTAGGGTGAATCAACAGGTAGTTGGAAAGTAGGCAATATGCTACTAAAGCAAGCTGAATTGTGGTTTCTCATCCGTGTGGGGAGCAGAACTGTCATAAAAACACATGTTGATGTCTGGATGTGCCATAGTTTTTCTAACCCTAACCCTAGCCTGAGTTTGCTAACCCTAATTTGGGGCCTTAGGGTGAATCAACAGGTAGTTGGAAAGTAGGCAATATGCTACTAAAGCATGCTGAATTTTGTTTTCTCATCCGTGTGGGGAGCAGAACTGTCATAAAAACACATGTTGATGTCTGGATATGCCATAGTTTTTCTAACCCTAACCCTAGCCTCAGTTTGCTAACCCTAATTTTGGGCCTTAGGGTGAATCAACAGGTAGTTGGAAAGTAGGCAATATGCTACTAAATCATGCTGAATTTTGTTTTCTCATCCGTGTGGGGAGCAGATCTGTCATAAAAACACATGTTGATGTCTGGATGTGCCATAGTTTTTCTAACCCTAACCCTAGCCTGAGTTTGCTAACCCTAATTTTGGGCCTTAGGGTGAATCAACAGGTAGTTGGAAAGTAGGCAATATGCTACTAAATCATGCTGAATTTTGTTTTCTCATCCGTGTGGGGAGCAGAACTGTCATAAAACACATGTTGATGTCTGGATATGCCATAGTTTTTCTAACCCTAACCCTAGCCTGAGTTTGCTAACCCTAATTTGGGGCCTTAGGGTGAATCAACAGGTAGTTGGAAAGTAGGCAATATGCTACTAAAGCATGCTGAATTTTGTTTTCTCATCCGTGTGGGGAGCAGAACTGTCATAAAAACACATGTTGATGTCTGGATATGCCATAGTTTTTCTAACCCTAACCCTAGCCTGAGTTTGCTAACCCTAATTTGGGGCCTTAGGGTGAATCAACAGGTAGTTGGAAAGTAGGCAATATGCTACTAAAGCATGCTGAATTTTGTTTTCTCATCCGTGTGGGGAGCAGAACTGTCATAAAAACACATGTTGATGTCTGGATATGCCATAGTTTTTCTAACCCTAACCCTAGCCTGAGTTTGCTAACCCTAATTTGGGGCCTTAGGGTGAATCAACAGGTAGTTGGAAAGTAGGCAATATGCTACTAAAGCATGCTGAATTTTGTTTTCTCATCCGTGTGGGGAGCAGAACTGTCATAAAAACACATGTTGATGTCTGGATATGCCATAGTTTTTCTAACCCTAACCCTAGCCTGAGTTTGCTAACCCTAATTTTGGGCCTTAGGGTGAATCAACAGGTAGTTGGAAAGTAGGCAATATGCTACTAAATCATGCTGAATTTTGTTTTCTCATCCGTGTGGGGAGCAGATCTGTCATAAAAACACATGTTGATGTCTGGATGTGCCATAGTTTTTCTAACCCTAACCCTAGCCTGAGTTTGCTAACCCTAATTTTGGGCCTTAGGGTGAATCAACAGGTAGTTGGAAAGTAGGCAATATGCTACTAAATCATGCTGAATTTTGTTTTCTCATCCGTGTGGGGAGCAGAACTGTCATAAAACACATGTTGATGTCTGGATATGCCATAGTTTTTCTAACCCTAACCCTAGCCTGAGTTTGCTAACCCTAATTTGGGGCCTTAGGGTGAATCAACAGGTAGTTGGAAAGTAGGCAATATGCTACTAAAGTATGCTGAATTTTGTTTTCTCATCCGTGTGGGGAGCAGAACTGTCATAAAAACACATGTTGATGTCTGGATATGCCATAGTTTTTCTAACCCTAACCCTAGCCTGAGTTTGCTAACCCTAATTTGGGGCCTTAGGGTGAATCAACAGGTAGTTGGAAAGTAGGCAATATGCTACTAAAGCATGCTGAATTTTGTTTTCTCATCCGTGTGGGGAGCAGAACTGTCATAAAAACACATGTTGATGTCTGGATATGCCATAGTTTTTCTAACCCTAACCCTAGCCTGAGTTTGCTAACCCTAATTTGGGGCCTTAGGGTGAATCAACAGGTAGTTGGAAAGTAGGAAATATGCTACTAAAGCAAGCTAAATTGTGGTTTCTCATCCGTGTGGGGAGCAGAACTGTCATAAAAACACATGTTGATGTCTGGATATGCCATAGTTTTTCTAACCCTAACCCTAGCCTGAGTTTGCTAACCCTAATTTGGGGCCTTAGGGTGAATCAACAGGTAGTTGGAAAGTAGGCAATATGCTACTAAAGCATGCTGGATTTTGTTTTCTCATCCGTGTGGGGAGCAGAACTGTCATAAAAACACATGTTGATGTCTGGATATGCCATAGTTTTTCTAACCCTAACCCTAGCCTGAGTTTGCTAACCCTAATTTGGGGCCTTAGGGTGAATCAACAGGTAGTTGGAAAGTTGGCAATATGCTACTAAAGCATGCTGAATTTTGTTTTCTCATCCTTGTGGGGAGCAGAACTGTCATAAAAACACATGTTGATGTCTGGATATGCAATAGTTTTTCTAACCCTAACCCTAGCCTGAGTTTGCTAACCCTAATTTGGGGCCTTAATGGGCAGCGGTTTCGACCTCTCCTCGCTCTGCCATACAAACCACTTCTTATCAATCGCTGTCTGATGGTGATGTCATGGACACTGACCAGAGGAGTTCTGTGGGTCCTTCATGATGACCTGCCAGAGTCTTAAGCCTGGTTCGTTACAGGGGCCAGTAACCACAAGGGAGGGCCACACATGAGGGTACGTATCACTTGAATCTTCAGACAATGCTGTAGCTCCATTTAGTGATGTAAACATGTCTTGATTGCTCATTGGCTAAGGGAACAGTAGCAGAAAGTCAGGAAGGAGATTGGACTGAAGACTGTGTATGAATACCTTTTTATCTTCTCTGAACAGACTGAAAATAAATATGGCTAGCAGATTTTATAGAAAGTGTTGGCTGAGGAAGTCTAGAAAGTCTAGATATTTTTTTGAAAATGTAAAACACATATCCACAATCTGTAACTACATTTAAAATAGATAAAATTGATGAAATTGATGGATTTTTGAAATTACATTTTCATCCTCCCAGAATCCACTGCTTTAAATCATATGATCCAATTAACTGCAGCCGGTAAAATGGCCAGTGATGAACTGAGAAAAGGACAGGCTGGTGGAGATATCAAGCTACAGAAAACCCGTCATGTAAAATAAATTCTGCTATTTGGGAGGAATTTAGAGTGATTTTAGAAAACAACGTAGTAAATGGATTTGCTGCATGTCAAAAATGTCTGAAAGTTTTAGTGTGTAATAACTGAAAGTGTAGGATGTTTTTGCTAAGAAAGCATATTGATATCTGTGCTATTTCAAAACCCAGCAGTGGTGCTTTGAAATGGCATCTTACAAGAACCACACAGCTAAAGCTGCCCAGATGAGAGGATAAGGATACTACAGCCAAACTTTCTGTGGGTAATGATAGTAGATCTTTCGAGACATGGCGATGGGTTTTTTGCATTAGCACAAGGGTTAATTGACGTCGGTGCTCAAGGCCTTGTGGATGCTACACAGCTCCTCCCTGATAATACAACAGTTTCTCATGTATTTACCAAATATGTGGAGGAGGTTCTTCAAAAAGTCATCCCAGAACTGAAAATGCAGCTTGAGGAAAGCAATGGAGCAGCTACCCTGGATGTGTGGATGGACATTTTTTAGAAAAACTGACTATATCTGTATTACTTTGCATTATATCAACCACAAGTGGGACTTAATTGAACCCTGTCCACTGTCACAGTGGGACAGTTCAATGCATAAAACGACAGATAATAAAGCTAGCCATCATCAGTGCATTACATACATTCAACATTAATGAACATTTCTCAAAACTGTGACAGACGGGGGGTCAAATATACTTGTAGCCCTTTGTACTGCTAAAAGGCTGAACTGTGCTGCACATATTTTAAACATGGATGTAGAAAACTCTAGTGACAAGGCTCCACAGTATCAGTACAAAGAGGCTGCATAGATTGATTATAAAACACCGAAGGAGGACTCTTTTGACATACTGTTATGGTGGAAAGATCATGCTCCTTTCTTCCCCAACATTGCTCACATTGCAAGATCTATCCTTGCCATCCCTGCATCCCTGTATCAACTAATGCAGCACCGGTGGGGCGCATGTCCCAGCATGCCCCGCATGCATTTGTAAATATAAGGACCACAACAGGCACACAACGAGCACCAAACCCAAATACACAGACGGGAAACACAAGGTTGTCAGACGCCGAACTGCAAGATGCACACACGAGTTGCAGGACTCAGCTAATTTCCACAATATGTGTCTTACCATTGTCTTTTTGTATAGTTCAATTGCATTGCATGGAAGTGGCTCAGAAATGAACAATTCATTACTTTAGCTAAATAGTATTTAGAAATACTAATGAAAAGTATTTGATGTTTGTTTTGTTATTTCAGTTAGTTTCAGAAGCAATATTTATTGTTATTGTTTCAATGTAGTTTTTAATTTTATTTTAGTATTGTATTTTATTTCAGTTCATGAAAATGTTTTTCCTGTAAAATAGTAGCCTTGTGTACTGGAAGCAATAATGCATGGTTCGTTTTAACAAAATTCTTATTTGTAATATAACCATGTCTAGTACATCAAGACTGTGGTACTAGAATCTGCATATCAACAGCTTCACACTGGTAGTGAGGCCATTGTTCTTTTAGTATTGTGTACTAACCCTGTGTGCAGGGCTCAAGCAAAACAGGCCTCACTATTAAACACACTGTATATCTCGGTCAGAGACTACCAGAAACCAGTTGTCCTGCATTGATGGGGAACCTGGATGACACTAATGAGATAAACCACTCTTTAAGTGCACTTAAATTAGTGGCAAAATGGCTTAATGGTCATTTACATGCAACACACCCATATTCTGCTGTTTCTCCGGCCAATGTGTCTAACATTGTCAAAACCCCAGGCTTAATTTCCCTCTGGGATGAATAAAGTCAATCTAATCTAATCTAGTTGATGGGACTTAAGTAAGAAATGTGCAGCTTTATGCTTTTTTGACTTGCGCTCATGGGAGAATCAACCCCCTTCTCAACAGAGACAGAGAATCTAGAGAGGGAGCTGGCAGTCTCAGAGACTTTTTTTGTAGGTATGAACCGGGTTGGGGGCAACCAGGGGGGGAATACTGTGATAAATGAAGGAAACGGGGAGTGGGAAGGGCAGAAGCAGTACTGGAGGTGTCTGCAGGGCAGGTAAGCTTGAGGAAGAAAGGACAGAAAACCAGGCATATGATTGTGGTGACAGCTCTGTCTTTCACTACATGCTCTGGAGAGCCATATTAAATCATGCCTTGCTGCATGGCCGAATGCCAGTGTGCAGTGTTCAAGAAGCTGAAACTGGAACAAGACAAAACCTTTTTTTTTAACATTCGTTACACATTTACAAATAATGGTTCACAATTCAAAATGCATATGAATAATTCATATAATGATATAACAATATTAGTATATTGTATGTAGTATATAGAAATGTAACAGTATATATAAATATAATTAGGCAGGATACAAGTGATATTTGACTTGTCAGTTCCCATAGTAAGCAAATCAAATGTCTCAGGGATTAAAAAAGTGATTGTTTCAACTAAAATGAATTTAAAAAAATATACGTGCAACAGAAGTAGTGTGTACTTGCAACTTGCAGTCCTAAGCCACACCACATGTACTTACACTCCTGCGAGAGTGGAGCAGACAGACACCCCCGTCTTGATGTGCTTCAACTGAACAACACTGAATGCATTGCGTGTTTCTGGGTGGATCATGAAACTCTGTGTTTTGAACTCTGATTTGTCCTGTATTATCATACACATAGTGTACATACAGTACACTTCATAAATGTATTACATCCACTAGGCTCAATGGAACTACTTGACCAGCACCATTGCCAAATTGGTAATAATTGTATGTTTAATAGATGTGTGGGTTTTTAGTGGCAGTAACTAACATTTGGTTTGGAATAATACATCACAGCTTAAACTGTAGCATATAAGCTTGTTTGCATTATGCAGTTGATTACATTATTATTTTGTTAGCATTGCAAGGGCTAGTTTTTACTCACGTGAAGCTGGCGCACCATCACAAACTATTACACTTCAAAATTGTTTTAAATATTGTACAATTTTTTTTTTTGTG
The DNA here is from genome assembly GCF_048594095.1 of Paramormyrops kingsleyae. Lineage (NCBI taxonomy): Eukaryota > Metazoa > Chordata > Actinopteri > Osteoglossiformes > Mormyridae > Paramormyrops > Paramormyrops kingsleyae. Next base: position 3,760,717 of record NC_132808.1, on the reverse strand, counting down.
TTGACCCCCACCATGAAGAGATTGTATACATAAGAGATATAAAAGTAACATGTTCACAAGTCCATGTAATCATGACATCAGCTTCTCAGTCCTCACAAATGTTTCACGTGTATGTGAGATTTGCTACTTTTCTCCTGGCCAATGAATGATCGAGGTCCTCTTGCTTCACGGAGCGGATCCTCCACATCCATATCATTTTTTTAGTGTTCCGCGGCATCCAAGGCTGGCCCCATCATGAAAATTTAGCACAATCACCACGCAGTTTCGCTGCCGCGTCCGCATGAAGTAAAAACCAACCTTAAAGTTTCGGTCCATGCTATTAATAATAGTAACATTTGCAGAATATTAATTGGTAGTCATATTTGCTTGCTTATAGAATCGTTTTAAATAAAGAAGAAAATTCAAAAACAAAAAAAGTAGTAGACTACGCTGATGAGGGGAGAAAACTTTTTAAGCAAGTTTTTGACTTATGTGATAAATAGATAGATTTGTACATATTGTTAAAGGCTACACGTCTTGACTTGTGTTTTCTTTGCAATGCCTATGGAGTTGTTATTCTCATCTTGCTATTCTGTCATGTATAATTACAATAAAGAAGTGAATCTTGAATGTACTGGAGCCTGGTAAGTGTACCTAGTCAGTGTACTTGGTAAGTGTGGGACAAGTCCAGATTAGATGGGCAGAGCAAGTGATGCGGTGATCTGGGAAATACAGTGCTGTCATTTACGACAGCATCAAATCTAATTTATCATACTTCTCATGAGTTATTTGGATAATGTATGTTTTAAGCATTTTAATATAATATAATAGGCCAATATATTAATAATTCTAACCACTCATTCTAGTCAGGTTGTAAGCTGTGTGTAGAAGAAAAAAATGTAATATCTGCCAATAATGTAATAGTTTTCCATTCTTAATGTAATAAAAGTCGATAATAAAAGTCGATAACTCGCCAATAATGTAATACCTTTTCTGAACCAATAACATTTTGCATTTATAAGCATTGTTAAATCATATACAACAATACTTAGAAATGTCCTTGTTTTACAAAATGTTTGATGAATTGTGTGAATATGGGATATTGGTGACAAGTTGCAGAGAGCTTAGAATTATGTGCTATTAAGATTATACAACCTGTGCATGTTATGCACATTAAATGCATTTTATTTCAGTAACAGCCAAGAAAACCACCTCATGTTCTCTTTTGTTTTCTACTAAATTTCTATGAAGTTTAACGCACTGCTTAAAGAAATACAGCCTAGACCAGAGCATGAACATTTCTAAAACTATGTTTAGAAATCAATTCATGACTATTTGGGTGGTATGAGAAAAAATGCTGATTGCTACCATCCAAACCCTTACAGAAAGCTCCTAAAAGAAAGTACAAACTGTGTACAGTGTAACTTTTTACATCACATCTGGGGCGAGGACAATTTGGGTTTTGGGGGGGGGGGGGCTGCATATACTACTCACAGCATTTGTATAGAAGCCATGTATTTTTCATGTTCAGTTAAACAGTTTGTACCTCCATCCTACGGGGGGCAAACAATGAGTGTCAGTAAGACAAGTAGCCACAGGGTAAAGGTCCCTCTTCTCTATTCTGTTTACTGTTGGAGTGATTAATGGTTTCTTTGGCAGGAGGACATACATTCTCAGTAGATCTCTGTTGTTAAATTCTACTATCCTCCAGGTATACTTAATACACTATGATGCTTTTTATTATTAAAATGCATATCTTAAGAATAAGAACCTTTATTGTCATTGTCACTTCACAAGGAAATAGAAATTTGTACAGTACAATAAACTAATTCAAGATCCCCTTTCCTTAAAGGGGCACAGCGCCACTCTGCAGGAAATCCTGCAGTGCTCAAATTTTTAAAACATGCAAGCTATGTTTCTTGCAATCTGTTTTATTGAAAAATTGATGTTTAGATGTGTTGTACACTTTCCATCAAAGCCATATATACTCTCAGTTCAATAAGGGCTGGTGGCAGTTACCACTGGCTAACTGGCAGATAGCTTCCCCTGAACTTATAATGGAAAGGGGTAAAGCAGTAAAAGCTCCACGGGCAGAGGGTAGC